>NC_081317.1:45379786-45682816 GCF_026419965.1 Kogia breviceps | reverse complement strand
CAAATAGAAAATTATCAAGTTTTTTTCAATGTACCTTCAAGAGGACAGAACAAAAACTGGTGGCTGACAGCTGTTAATAGAATATTTTACTCAATATTGTTGACCTAAAACAAATAGACTGCCAGTTATTTCTCCAGAAAAAAAAAAAAAATGGGTTTATTTGGGATAGCAGAGAGCTGCAATTCAGGGTCTTCAACCATAGTGAGCCATGTGCAAGTCCCCACGTGGCAAGAGAAGGAGAACACTTTTACAAAGAAGAAAGGGAAGTTGGGAGGGCTATAGAAAACAGAGTCCATAGTTTTTCATTGGCTGAGTCCTTGCCAGGAAAGAAGAGGAATCTTTCTTCCTGTTGGGCTCTACGAAAATTGCAGGGAGTGAGAGCTCCTCCTTCTGGTCTCCTCACTCTATTTAATTGAGGTTTTTATTTATTAATTTTTTATATTTCCCCCTTTTGATCAAGATCTTTTTCTGAAGATATCTCTGATCAAAACTCAGTGGCTTTTTGTCCTTCAATGCCAGAAAGAACCTTTCCTGGGTATAGTGTCTTGTATCAGAGGAAACATGCACAGATTGGAAACTTATTGAAGTCACATGTGAGTAACAGGGTTGTGTAAGAAGGAGAACTCTCAGACAATTTTTACCTAAAATTCATATATGTTATCAATATCAAAGACATTGGGGATCAACTGAAGTTTTATGTCATCATCAAAGGTTTGGTGACAAACTTCCAACAGGTCTAGTCGGGATATCTTGGGAAAGCTGTCTCATCAGATGTTGTCTGCTTCAATTCTGGGAAATCTTTACTTTCAGGTCACCATTTGATGTGCAGATCCAGTCAGGGTTTGGTGTTTTCTTTATGAGTGTCACATGACTCTAAGAGTCTATTCCTTGAAGTTTGGGGGCACAAAGATTTCTTTGCAGTCCCTGAGAGTGTGTTGTAAAAATATTGCTATACCAAAATATCCTTATTATCTATTTATTGAAGTATAGTTGATTTACGATATTATATTTGTTTCAGGTGTACAACATAGTGATTCAATATTTTTATAGATCATATTCCATTTAAAGTTATTATAAAATATTGGCTATATTCCCTGTGCTGTACAATATATCCTTGTAGCTTATTTATTGTATATATAGTAGTTTGTACCTCTTAATCCCTAACCTCAGCATGCCGCTTCCTTCTCCCTGTTGGTAACCACTAGTTTGTTCTTTATGTCTGCAAGTCTGTTTCTTTTTTGCTATATTCATTCTTTTTATTTTTCAGATTCCACATATAAGTGAACACATACAGTACTTGTCTTTCTCAGTCTGACTTATTTCACTAAGCATAATACCCTTCAGTTCCAACCATGTTGTTGCAAATGGCAAAATTTCATTTTTTTTTTTCCTATGGTGGAGTAACATTCCATTGTATCTGTACACCACAACTTCTTTATCCATTCATCTGTTGATGGACACTTTACTTCCATATCTTAGCTCTCTACAGAATGCTGCTATGAATATTGGGGTGCATGTATCTTTTCAAATTAGTGTTTTTGTTTTCTTCAAATACATACCCAGCAGTGAAATTGCTGAATCATATGGTAGATATACTTTTACTTTTTTGAGGGGACTCTATACTGTTTTCCACTGTGGCTGCATCAATTTATTTTCCTACCAACAGTGTACTAGGGTTGGTTCCCTTTTTTCCACATCCTCGCCAATAGTCATTCTGACAAGTGTGAGGTGATATCTCATTGTGGTTTTGATTTACATTTCTCTGATGACCGGTGATGTTGAGCACCTTCTAATGTTGGCCATGTGTATGTCTTCTTTGGAAAAATGTCTATTCAGGTCTTCTGCCCATTTTTTAAATCAGGCTATATGCTTTTCTGATATGGAGTTCTATGAGTTATTTATATATTTTTTGATATTAAACCTTTATCAGTGCAAATGTTTGCAAATGTTTTCTCCCACTTCAGTAGGTTGTCTTTTTGTTTTGTTGATGGTTTCCTTTGCTGTGCAGAAGGCTTTAAGTTTAATTAGGTCCCATTTGTTTATTTTTGCTTTCTTTCCTTTGTCTTAGGAGACAGGCAAAAAATATTGCTATGATTTATGTCAAAGAGTGTTCTGCCTACATTCTCTTCTAAGAGTTTTATAGTTTCCCCCTTACATTTAGGTCTTTAATTTGTTTTGAGTTTATTTTTGTACATGATGTGAGAAAATATTCTAGTTTTATTCTTTGACATGTAGGTGTCCAGTTTTCCCAGCACCCCCTATTGAAGAGACTGTTTTTTCCACATTTTATGTTCTTGCCTCCTTTGTCATAGAGTAATCAACTATAAATGTGTAGGTTTATTTTGGGGCTCTCTATTCTGTTCCATTGATCTATATGTCTGTTTTTGCACTAGTTTTGATGACTATAGCTTTGTAATATAGTCTGAAGTAAGGATGCATGATTCCTCTAGCTTTGTTCTGTTTTCTGAAGATTGTTTTGTCGAATCAGGGTCTTTTGTGATTCCATATAAATTTTAGGATTATTTGTTCAAGTTCTGAGAAAAATGCTATGAATTTTATGATAGAGATGGAATTAAATTTGTAGAATACTTTGGGTAGTATGGACATTTTAACAATATTAATTCTTGCAGTTCATGAACACAGGATAGCTTTCCATTTCTTTGTGTCATCTTCAATTTCCTTCATCAAAGTTTTATAGTTTTCAGATTATAGGTCTTTCACCACCTAGGTTAAGTTTATTCCTCGGTATTTTATTCTTTTTGCTGTGATTTTAAATGGGATTTCTTGCTTTCTCTTCCTGATAATTCATAACTAATATATAGAAAAGCAACAGATTCATGTATATTTATCTTGCATTCTGCAACTTTACTAAATTCATCTATTCTAATAGTTTTTGGGTGGAGACTTTATGGTTTCCTTTATATAGTATCGTGTCATCTGCAAATAGTGATAGTTTTATTTCTTCCCTTCAAATTTGGATGCATTTTTCCCCATTTTTCTTATCTGATTGTTGTGACTAGGACTTTCAATATTCTGTTAAATAGAAGTCGCGACAGGACAATCCTTCTCTTGTTCCAGATTTTAGAGGGAAAGCTTACAACATTTCAATGTTGAATATGATGTTAGGTGTGCATTGCCTAGGTGAAACAGTTACCTATCCCCATCTTGAAGGAGTGTCCTCATATGAGAGTGTCCCTATGCAGCTGCATGTGCCCAGTTTCTTTGGTGGGAGATCTGGATCTGAAGTGAGCTTAGGTCAAGTCATCCCCCCACAGGATGTGCTGGCAGCTATCACCTTGGTTGGAGTTTGGGCTGGAGATGGAGTGGCTAGAGCCAGAGCTACGTGTGAGCCAGAGCTTCTCCTGTGCTGAGTTGTAGTTACTACCCTATGAAGGGTGCTGTCAGGTTCCAAGGTTCTGGAGCAGAAGCCCTACCCTCAGGTCCAAGATGGTTTCATTCTCTCTAGGTGTACATTCTCCCCACTCCCAGGAATAGCACCTTTGCCCCAAAAAGGAGAAGGACTGAAGCAAGATGGACCAGAGCAGGTGTCAGTGTGGGTTGGGGCACACACTAGGATGATTCTGGCATGACAGTCAGAGCTTGAGACAGCTCTCAATCTGCCATCTCAGGGAGCACCAGCAATGACTGCCTTATCTGTTCAGATGCGGTGAGGGGTCTGAGCCAGCTCTGTTCCCTCAAGTGTGCACTCTTCTTGTGCAGCCTTCACCCTAGTGTGGAGCTGTGCCAGCGCTAGAGGGGCTGGGGTAGGCACTCAGTGTGGGCAAGGATGTACCCTAGTGTGGTTGTGGGAAACTGCCCAGAGCCTCAGGCAGTTTCAATCTGATTCCTCTGTCTTGTTCCTGGGAGTAAACAAGTTCTTCATGAGTGGAATCTAGGTTTATTACAGCCCTCCCGTAAGCTCCAATGGGTTTCAAACCAGCCAGGGGGACTTGTCTTCCCTGTGTTGGACCTTAGTGCTGGGGTGCCCAATATTTGGTTTGAACCCTTCACTCACCAGGAAGGATCTCCAAGTCCACGATATCCCTCTCCTATTCTGTGTCCCCCTCCTATGACAATGTGTCCTGACCTGATCACTTCACCTCCCTTCCTACACTACTCTGTGTGGATCTTTTTTTATAGCTATGGCTGTAGAAGAGTCTTTCTGCAAGTCTCCAGGATGTTTTCAGTGAGAATTGTTACACATGTAGATATATTTTTGATTTGTTTGTTGGAGGAAGTGAGCTCAGAGTCCTCCTACTTTGCCATCTTGATCTACGGCCAAAATATGGTATTTTCGATTGAAGTAATTGGGCCTTTGCAATATTGGAGTATCTCTCCTTTTACTAGTTGTAGGTCAAATGAGGCAGGAGCCAAGCACATTGGGCATCCTGTGACTATCTCAAAGGGTAAGAGTTTATGAGTTGCAAAAGGGGTAGGACTGAGGTTTAGAAGAACCAACAGCAATGCTTTTGGCCAAGATATTTGGAAGGCCTCAATTAATTTTGCCAGTTAAGCCTTAATGATGCTGCTCATGCATTTGGATAAAGCAGAAGATTTAGTGTGGTAAGCTCAGTGAAAGTGCTATAAAACCAGCCAAACAGTGAAGACTTTTTGAAGTATCTGACCAGTAAAATGAATTCCTCAATCTTTATAAAGTTCTAGAGGAGTTCCCCAGGTAGGGATAATCTTTTCCAAACGGGCTTTAGGCACAGAAGAGACAGTAGCCTGTCTGCAAGGGAAGGCTTCAGTCCAGTGTGAAAACATACAGACCATGACTAAAACATTTTTATAGCCATGAAATAAAGTTGTATTAAATACTTTTTCTAGACCTCATATGGTCCAACAGGCAGTTTAACATGTCCAGGAGCAGTATGAGGAGGCTTCCCTAGGTTGCACTTCAGACAAGTGGGACAAGTGAATTAGGCACTTTTTGCAGCCTTGTTAATGTTTATCTACCAATTTTGATTCATGAATGCTATAATTTTTTCAGTAGACCAATGGTGTAATGCATGTACAGTGGTGAGGAGTGTGAATTTTAGAGTCTCTGGTAAAACCGGGTTGTAATTTGGCCCAAATCAGAACTTTCTTTTTTTATTAAACCAAGAATTGTTGAATTTCCAATCTTGTTTTTCCTTTTCTGAGGCCAGATTTTGAGCTTCTATAGCCAGCTTTTCTAAGTTATCATTTTGGAGAAATATCTCTTTTGACCATGATAGAGGTCTGGCTGCTTCTGGTTCTGTTAAGGGCAGTATTCCTTGCAGAAACTTCAGCAAGCTGATTTCCTTTAGCTTCCAGGAAGTCAAGTTTAGAGCCTGAGAATCTTAATAATAGCTAAAGCAACAGGTAAAATTATTGCACCCAATAATTCCTATACATAAAGGCCATTTACAATTTTATTCCCACTGGAAGTAAGAAAGCTATAGTGCTTCCTCAACATTCCAAAATCATGAGCTACTCTGAAAGCACATATATTATCAGCATAAATATTAGCAATTCTGCCCTTGGCTAAAGTGCAAGCCCATGTAAGAGCTTATAATTCAGAATTACCTATGGCCCAAGTAGCCATAGGTAATATATGCTGCCATAATAACATCAAAAGGAGTTGCAGCAGCACTCCTAGCACAATATTTGCCATTGTCACCTTTTAAATAAGAACCAACAATGAACCATGGGAAGTCAGTATTACCTGAAGGAATTTCCTGCATATTTTCATGAGGAGTCAGGAGGTGATTAAGCAGTCGTGAGTGACTTCTTTGGTGATAGAGGGGAGCAGAGTAGCAGGGTTAAGATTATTGCAACATAAAAGAGTTATGTGAGGAGAAGTTAACATAAAGCCTTCACAGAAGGTGAGGCAGCTGACTGAGAAATGTTGAGTGTGACAAAAATTCATGAAAGCTTCTACTGTATGAGGTACAAAAATGGTTAAAATGGATTCCACGTGGATTTTCCCAGTGGTCTTAACCAAAAGGTCAATGGCCATAATGGCTCTAAGGCAAGGAGGGTATCCTTGTGCCACAGGGTCCAGTTACTGGCTAAATAACCTATGGATTGATAGTGGATCCATGTTTTGGGGTGAGTACCCCAAAGGCATTCCCTTCTTTTTTCATATACGAAAGGGAAAAGGGGAATCTGATAACTGGGATGCCCAAGGGCAGGTGGGTTCATCAAACTCATCTTTAAAGCCTTCTATGTCTTCCAGCTCTTCCCATTAAATTGAGTTGGGGTTGTTATCGTTTACTAACAATATACAGAGGTTTGGTCATAAGAAAGAAATTTGTAATTTAATTTCAGTAATAATGACTAGCCCAAGAAAATTCCCCATTGGTACTTAGTTTTGGATTTTGAAAAACTTAGGGCACCATAAGTTCTATCTGGATCTAGATATGGCCCTTGTTCTGATATCAGATGCCAGGGTTTGGACAAACTGCAATTTTTCTTTGGAGACCTTATGTCCCTTTAAGGCTAAAAGCTTTAGCAAATGAATGTAGTCTTCCTTTGAGGAAGCTTGAGAAGGAGAGCAAACAGGCAAATCATCAACCTATTGCAACAAAGTAGAACCTCTGGGGAACCTTATGTCATCCAGATTAGTCTTCAGATTTATGAGAAATATGGACTCTCAGTAAAACCCTGCGAACTTACTGTCCATGGGAATTGTTTTTCTTCCCAAGTGAAAGCAAAACAGTATTGGCTAGTTTCATCAATTGGAATGCTAAGGAATGCCCTGCATAAGTCAATTACAGGAAAAAATTGACTTCTCATGGGAATGAATGTTAGTAACATATGAGGGTTAGGAACAAAATGATGTCAAAGGATAACATTTTTGTTTATTGCTCAGAGGTCCTGGCCAATGTTCCACCTTTGTCCCTAAGGTTTTCTCACTGGTAAATGGGAGTATCACAGGAACTAATACAAGGGATAGTGAGGCCTTGAGTGTTGTAATCTTCTATTATGAGCTTTATGTCTTGAAGCTTTATGTCTTTATGTCTTGAAACTTTATGTCTTTATATCCTTATTTATAGGATATTGATTAATTCTGGGAAGATATTTTGAGGGATCTATTTGAATCTTAAGGGGAAGTGCACTGTGAATTTTGCCAATATCAATTGGAGATTTTGCTCATAATGAGGGTGGTAATAATGAGGATTAAACAGGGATAAATCTTCAGTGTTTCCAGAATCAGTTCTAGCAGCAGAGCCACCAGACAGAGCAAATAAAAGATATCAAAGGGTCATTTACTGTTGAGGGCCTGCATGATGGCTAATATCAATTTCTAGAATTATCTCCCAATTTTGGAAGAAAGAAATTCTGGCCTAATACTTCTCTAAGAAGTCTCAGCATCATAAGTGGGTAGGGGCAAAGGAGCCAAAGAGAAAAGGATGTGTATTTCTCAAAGGACTTAAAGAAAAGGAATAGGTTCAGAGACAGGAACTCTTGAGGTTCATTAGAAATCCCTGCTATTTGAACGGTTTGAGTACTCCAAGGCAGGGGCTGCTTTATAGTTGTGGATTTGAGCACCAAGAATATGGCTCTGGTGTCAATTATGACTGGAAAAGATTCATCCCTAATCTGGAGAAATATTTCCAAGCCAATTGAGAAAAAGAATTAGAAAGGATTTGTGAAATTCCTTAGAGCTCCATCATTGAGAACTGGGAGGACACTGGAAAGGCTGTTTAGAGGGCTGAAGGTGTCAGAAGAACTTAAATTTATAATAATCTCTTTTCCAATGTCCTGGCATTTTGCAATAGTATTAGAAAGTAGGAGGGTTTTTGTTCATTTAGGTGCCTTCAATTGCTGGAGCTGAAGATTGAGAATTTTGGTGGTCTTCCTTTGAGATGACTCATTTAGAGTATGAGAGAGCTGGTTTGCCAGATTGACTAAATCTGGAGTGGACATGGTTTTCCATTCCATCCTGGTACTTTTTTCTATAGAAGAAAAAGGTCCCAGTTCAGCCCATTAACAAATATAGAATTAAAAGCTACTCAGGTGGACTCAATATCTGAAGTAAGGACGGAATTTTTAAAAAAAATCTGAAGTTGATTGTAATAGTTAAGAACAGGTTCAGCAGATTTTTGTGTGCAAGCCTGAATTGTGTTCCAATCAACCAGCTTTGGGAAAGCTTTAGGAATTGCTCAATGAAGTTGCCTAGCAATTGCCTGAGCCTGATTACATAACAAGCTATGGGGCTGATTCATGGTTATAATTCTAAGGACTTTTAGGATATTCCCAATTACCAGTTTTTATCCAATGCTGGCCCTGTCCTTAACAGACAGGCATATGAACTAGCTGACATAAGTCAGAGAAACCAGGTTGATAAATTTGAATGACTATATTAAATTCCTCAGTGAATCTGTGAGGATCTTTGGTTACTTTGGGAAAATCTTTGACTATGGCTCATATTTCAGCTTTAGTTCAGGGAAAATAAGAAATTAAAGGTTTAGCTTCTGCATCCTCAAAAGATTTATTGTTAAGTGGACAGTTTCTGATAAGATCAGAGGAAAAGTGAGTGGGGAGAGTTTCAGAGAAAAGAGACGTTTGGTGAGAGAATTAGGATGGGTAAACTGAAGGTAGAGAGTTGTAGGTGGCATAGAAGGGAAGGAGAAATATGGTGTCAGAGGCAAAATCTGACCATGGGGAGCCAAGAAAGTCAAGATGGCATTAGAGGTGGAGCCTGAGACAAAGAAGCCAAGGAAGCCAATGCATCTTTCTTTAATTATTTTAAATTTTAATCATTTGTTTCCCTCAGCTAATCTTATTTTGCACATTGTCAATTTTTGGCTCGTGATAATATTTGGAAGCCTCCATATACCAATGAAATAGTCATGCCATTCATTTCTGGAAATTTTAGAGCTACTGTAGTCCAATTCAGTTTCAAGAAAATTGAGTTTGGGGATTTCAAGAATTCCCCACAAGGGCCATTGATATTCTAAATTGTCTTTGATCAGGTCGGTCCATTTAGTTAGAAATGTGAATGAGGAAAGACCTTGGTTTATCAACATAAAAATGGCTGGAGTCCCTGTGGGGTGGGCCAGCCCTCAAAATACTTAGAAAACTGGGATCTCCTTTGTCAGAGCCTTTTCTCTAGAGTAAAAGAACAATTTTCCAACAACTTAAACAGTTTACAGCTCAAAGAGCTCAATTCAAATAGCTTGCAACTCAAATAGTCTGAAGCCTGTATAGCAGCCTCTTCTAAGGGAACAGTTTGGTCCTAGAGTATCTAAGCCAAAGGCTTTTTAGTCACTTCCCATAGCACAACCCCTATTCAAAAGGAATGGGCCGAATGCTGAACAGGCACAGTTTCAGTGAAACAGCACTTATTTCCAAAGGATGGGCTGAAGCCTTCTCAGCCAGTTTTAGTTGAAAGAGTCTAATCTCAA
The DNA here is from genome assembly GCF_026419965.1 of Kogia breviceps. Taxonomy (NCBI): domain Eukaryota; kingdom Metazoa; phylum Chordata; class Mammalia; order Artiodactyla; family Physeteridae; genus Kogia; species Kogia breviceps. The sequence goes on along the minus strand of NC_081317.1, from coordinate 45,673,442 downwards.
AGTCAGACCAAAGTGCCAAAAATACTCACATACAGTCGAAAGTCTTAACCAGAAAGGATGAAACCTTAAACTAGATCTCAGATAAAGCCTGGAGAGCTTCAAAAGCAAAGTGGGTGGGTGGGTAGGGACATCATATCCAGGAGAAAGACATACCTTCAAATTCCAGGGTAGCCAGAAAAGCACTGATCAGCAAAGGCCTTGCTTTTGGGTACTGCACCTGTTTGCTCACCAACACCAGAGCTGTCAGGGGTCTTCTCTGGGCACTGTACAGGCCACCAAAATGTTGATCTGAAACAAATAGACTGCAGATATTTCTCCAGCAAAGACTTTCAATTTAGGATCTGCAACAATGGCAAGCCATGTGCAAGTGCCTGCATGGCAAGGGAAGGAAACTGCTTTTATAGTGGAGAAAAGGAAGTTGGGATGGCTGTAGTAAACAGAGTCCATGGCTTTTCATTGGCTAATAAGTCCTTGCCAGGGAAGTAGAGGAGTATTTCTTCTTTCTGTCCAGCACAGCTATCATCGTAGGGAGTAAGAGCCCCCCCTTCTGGTCTCCTGACTCTATTTAATTGAGGTTTCTGTTTATTAATTTTATAATATAAAGAAAAGTGTTATCACAGTGTTAGTCATTTTAGAGATTCAATGATCTGAATTTAATATGATATTTTAAGTGCATATGAATCCTAATTTGGGGAAAAAATAGAATGCATATCTTTTATTTCCCATACTCTTTAAATCTGGAATATGAATGTATATTTTATTAAGTTGCTCACAAAAATGAATGACATATTAGTGCAAGAAGGGGTTTAAGTTCTCAGTACAAAATGTCCACTGAAGAAAATCCTCACCCAGAAGATATTTCTTCAGACTGAATAATTTCTGCTGAGGTCTTCAGCTGGTTTTCCATGAATTCCCAGAATATTTCAACCCAGCATCAGCTGACACCTCCACAGAGACCTAATGACGTTTGCCCATACCTCTCCTGTCTAGATCCCACCCTTCCTTGGGGGCCTAGGTTAATCATTTCTCTCTTACTAGCTCAACCCCCCTCTGAAATTCTGTAGCAAGAAATTCTGAATTCTTATTCTGTGTGCCTGCCACCATCCTCAGAAGTAAAGACAGAGGAAAGAGTGTGAAATTACTTCAACACAGAAAAACAGTGAGGATATTTATTAGTAACCGTATACATGGACATATATGTGATAACCATACAGAACACGTTTCCTTCTCAAATGATCTAATACCTCATAGAGAGTAAAGAAAACCACTCATTAATTTATGCATGTGTAGAATACCTCTGTGTGCGGGGACAAGGGATACAAAGTTGAAGTTATTTACTTTCAAAGGACTCACATTTTAGATGAAATACACAGACTAAGAAATACTATAGTATGCCCTCATGTACTTTTGCATAATGTACTTCTGCATACTAGTGGCCAGTAAGAGATGTCTGATGAAAGCACAGAGAATTTCTGTATCATGGCTTTGCACACTTTCTTCTGGCTCTTTCCTGATTCTCAATGTGGCCACCACTCTCTGCTCAGTTTCAAAGGGGAAGGTGAGAAGAGATAAAAACTTAATCCCTCTGGGGGAAGGGTCAAAAGGAGGAATTTAGTAGAGATCACAGGTTTAGACCAAGAACCTCTCAATGAACTGTTGGAATGAATCTGTTGATTCAGCTGCAAAGTCTTTTTTATTGATGGTAAGAGACATGCTCTGATCATCCTAGAGATGCCACAGGTCTACCTCAAAGCCTGTTTGGAACATACAAACTCACAGGGAGCATTCTTGTTTTTACAAACAGCTGAATGTGTAGAATTATCTCCAGTGCATCTGTGGTCATCATGATGATTTTGGAGATGTCTTTTTAGAAGGTCTCATTGGTCCCTTTATAAAACTAATTTCAGTTGTCTGACTTCTGAACTAATTCCAGTAGTTTCTTTTTAACTAAGGCTGTAAGTTTTTAGATTCATGTCAGCCTCAGCGATTGTTGTGGTTCTGTCGTCTAGCTGCTCTTCAAGGATAAATGCCAAATCCAAGCAGTAGAATCTATTTTCTGTATTTTTAATAGATAAATTGAGACCATTTTCTCCTAAGTACATTTTGGATTACTTTTATTTTAATGCATTACCTTGAACTATCTCTACTGCAGTACAATTCACCTACTATGCCTCTGGCTACCCATATAGTCTCCTGAGAACTTTGACCCATCAGTCTGACATTTCACTCCTCAAAGAAGAGATATAGCCTTCTACTAGTTTGAAGATTTCAACATCTATACTTCTTGTTCAGATTCATTATAAAGGGGCTAAGTTAAATGTATTCTAGGGCAATGTTAAGTCACATTCTTCCACTTGAAGAAGTACATTTTATATATGCCTTTCTGCTTCTCTCTCTCTCTCATCATGCCTTTCCTTCTTGAAAATATTCTTAAATTGGAATCAAGAGATGGGGTTCAGGAATAGAATGCAAGATTGCGTTAGAAAGCCAGGTTCAATCAGGGGTAGTGTTGCTGACCACTCTAAAATCCCTATTCAGCCATCATCTTCAATGAACAGCCACCGCTTTCCAATCATCCACAATTTATCAAGAGACTAGCTCAGAAACTGTGTCAATCATACCTTAATATCTAAAAATAAATAAATAAAACAAAATAATAGTGTCCTGTAGGACCTCACTGATGACTTCTTAAATATATATATATTCAAAATTTGCTCTCTTCTCTTTGTCTATATATACATATATATTTTTTAATATATACATTTGTCAATTTGTATATAAAATATATTCTTTTCTGTAGGGGAAAGAACACCAGAAAAGGGTCACTTATTCAAATTTGATTACTTCTTATGAAAGCTGCATTTCTTAATCATTAATTTATTTAGTATGTTTAACTCACAATTCAGTAATTCTATTCTTTGTAATGGAATGTACTAGTTTTTACAATGGGAAGGTAATTGTTCTGTTTCTTAAGATTTTTCTTAAGGAATTTGAAATTTCCTGTAAGCAAGGATGCCTTACATTTGTGTAACTGAAAACCTTAGTGCGAACAGTCTTAATAAGTTTTATCTCATGTGAAAGGAAGTCTAGGTGCAAGATGGAAATGTGGAGGCTGTGGCTCAGCTTCTCTTGGCTCTACCCTCCATGTCTTGACTTCACACCCAGGCTAGTAGACACACAACTCTGGAATTTCCAGGCATTATATCTAGAGTTAGCAATGTCCATTGGAAGGAAGTCCGTCTTTTTTTCGTGTCTTCATCTAAGCAGCAAGGACCTATTTCCTATGTCTTACAGAAAATTTTCTCATGTCTCATTGTCCTGCATTTGATTACACGTCCCTTTCTAACTGTAGAGTGGCAAGGAGAATGTGATTGGCTTAGAATAATAATTTAGTCAACCAAAGAATATTTTGTTTGCAAAATGTATGTATAGGGACAGACATTTTTGAAAAAAAGTATAAAAATTTCCATCTATAAGTTCTTCAAAGCTAAAGAAAAAATGGCTTTCATTTGGGCAAAAAATATATATATACATGAATTATCCAACCTCCATAATTTTTAAAGTGTATGCAAAGCAGCAATCTTTGAAAAATTGTTACTCATCTTCTGAAACAATGTGATTTTAAAATCTTTTATTGAATTAGATTTGATTGGAAATCTAATCAGCTTTTAAAATAAATTATATAATAATATTAATGAAGATAGATGAGAAAAACAATTATGAAAAACTAAACATTTAAGTATCCTTTAAGCATATTTTATGCTCATTAATTCTCTGTACAGTTTCCAAAGGGAAAAATCACAGCTGCCATAAAGTAGCCTTATAACTCTTGTTACAAATGGTGTTTTTAATTTTTAGTTTCATGATTTACAATACTTATGAAGTCTTATTTCTGCTCCTGGAAAAATAGTTTAAAAACATCAGTATATGACTACATATTTTCCAGAGAGGTTATCACTGCCAGTGGGTGGAGGATTGATGTCTTAGGGATTCACAAGAGGGAAAATATTTTTTTTGTGACAGGTCCCTTTTCAGGTCAAACAGTTGGTCGTGCTGTAAGAAAACTCATTTAACTTAGTCTTACCCAGCATTTATCAAGTTATTTGATCATGGATTTTTACTATGGTGGAATAAAAGTTAATATCTTGGTGGGATCTTGTTTCCTAGGAAAATACTTGGGGAAATGCTGAGTTAGAAAATGGGGAAATGAAAATATTAATAATCAGAAATGGAGGATTTGAGCTAAAAGTTTTGAAAAGCTGAATCTCCTAAGCAGAAGCTGAGACACTTTGGGGTGCTAGGTGTTGATTAGGTCATCAATGCCTGTGAAAGAAGGGGAGGAAGTAGGAATAGGCAAAGGGAGTTGTTGAATTATGAACCGGGTCTGACAAAGCCCTAACCAAAATGATGAAGAACTCTGAGCAATGCCATCAGAACTGTCCCACGTTGAGTCAGACCTGCTGGGCCTTTACATATCTACCTTGCTCAGTTACCAGGTGGTTGCTAGGGAAAACAGTGTGACTTCAGATGGTTCTCTGTAGTAGCAGCCGACACTGAAGTAGATGACAACAGGTGGCTGTCTACTGACAGTGCTCCCTACACCTGGGTAGCAAGTCCTTCCTTGGAAAGGAATTTGGGTAGTTCATTCATCTTTGTGTCTACCATAGTCCTCACTGGTGCTAAGTTCCACTTCTACATATACATTCTGAGAGCAGCTCCTACAGGATTTCTATAAGCTTCTTCTCCTGAGGAGAGTGATGGTCCTTGGAAACAGACAACTCAAAATGTGTGCTCCTTTTCAGATTGGAGTAGAAATGAATGCATTGGCCAAATCAAAGCAGCTATAGTTTATAATTCAATTGGGTGCTTGCTATATTTACTGGTGAAAGTGAACTCCCTTTGTAGAGAAGGACCCTTCAGAGCACAAACCGTAGTTACAGAAAGCACAAAGTCTTCCAGGGAGTCATCAGAAGTGAAGGTAAACGAGACTGCTCTTACTTCCACCGCTTGATTTCTGGACTTACATATTCAGCCATATTCATCCATATTTGGTGACACTGTGCCGTATACAATTTTTTCTTTCAATGCACTCTGGAGGAGGTTCTCTGCCTTTAGAGAATAATGCCTCTGAGCTGGTGCTTCATCTGTACCTTCACAGCCATTTCAGTGCTCTGTCAGGCCAGCAGCTTCTGGGTAGTGGCGTATGTGGATAGTGTGATCATGAGCCTATTCCCACACTTTGTCTCTTGTAAAATGTTCCCCTGGTCTCCATGAGATGCTGTGGGACTCCATGCCAAGGGACAAACACTCTGTAAGACCTCACACAACTGTGCTAAATTCTGGGAGTAAGTAAGGAAAACACACTCCCAGAATATCTGTCTATTTTTATGAGAACCAATGTCTACACCTTCCAGCGTGGAAGAAGCAAAGTTGGTCTCCTTGAAAATGGTACCATATTGGGAGCTAAGACTTGTTTTCTATTGCCAGTATGTTGGACAATGAGTCTTAACAATAGCTAGATCAGCCTTGGTGATTGGAAGCCCATGTTGTTGAGTATATGTATAGCTTCTGCTATGGTCTGAATGTATCCCCCAAAATTCATATGTTGAAAAATTAGTGCCCAAAGTGATGGTATTAGGGGAGGAGCCTTTGGGAGGTGATTAGATCATGAGGGTGGAACCCTCATGAATGGGATTAGTGCTCTTATGGAGAGTTAGCTCACTCTGTGAAGATACACTGAGAAGTCTGCAACCCAGAAGAGGACCCTCACCTGATCATGCTGGCACCCTGATCTCAGACTTCCAGCCTACAGAACTCTGAGAAATACATTTCTATTGTTAATAAGCTACCTTGTCTATGGTATTTTGTTATAGCAGTCAGAATGGAGCTTCTATATCTGTCACCTTGACTACTTCATTTATATTCCTATCGTACCTACATTGAAGTGGCTATTGACAGAAATCACTGACAATGTCAGGTGTTTATTTACTTCTTCCACGATAAATGTTCTCTGGTGGCTGTTAGTATTCAATATAAAGATCTTCACACAATGCCCACCTCCATGTGTTCAGTTGTATTCCTCTACTCAAGATCTGTCTATTCCCTAATCTTGTATTTTTTCCCTCTCTGGACCCTGATCAGCTGACCAGGCCATTTACTATTATCCTGAACACCCTTATGTAGTCTAACCTTGGGTTATTTCTTTTTCAACACAGAGTGAATGACCAGTGGCACTGCCCAAAACTCTGCCCATGGGAAGGATTCTTCCTCATGGCAGTCTTGCAAGGCCCCCCCTAAGTGAGGTTGTGATGCAAGTAACATCCATTTTTGGCTTTCACCACTATAGTGAGCCAACATACTCATAATCCAAGTTTGGGCCTTGTTGTTCTTCTTTAGCTTGTCCTGTGGGAGCCCTGAGATGACTATAGTTGTAAGCTCAGGAGTAGGCACTGGTGCAAAGTGATGGATACCACTGTGGTCTGAGTTTCCTATTTATGCAGATTTCTTGTACCCTATGGTCCTTCTCATGGTCAATTTGGGATATATTTTTTTCATTTTCTGCTGAATTACTGATGGCCCACCTAAATGAATGACTTGGGCTGACAGACTTAGCTCTGGAAGGGTAGTGGTAGATCCAGGGTCATTGAATATCTGTGGCCAGGTGCTCTGTCCCTACTAGGCCCCCAAACAGCATTCCACAAGTTGTTTTATAAAAGGTGTGTGATTGTTTGCTTTATTTGGCATGATCTCGCTCCAGAATCCTTGGGGTTTCTTGGGAAGACATATTATTTTCTCTGGTTGAATGGTATGGTCTTGATCCAGAATCCCAGGGTCCTGCATTGTGATTTTTCCTCTAGGGCTTGCCACAAATTCCACACTTCATCATTTCCAGCCATGACATCTCCAGTAATGTAGGTGCTGCAAAATCATGCAACTCAAGTATCAGGGCTTCTTACACTGTAACCTGGATCTGCTGCAGAGCCCCTTCCTGCTCTGGGATCCTTTCAAAGTTGGCAGCATCTCACTTCATTCAGTATAAGGGCCTGAGAAGTATTCTGAGGTGTGTAACATGCTGCCACCAGAATCTGAAGAAATGAACTGGGTATTGTGCTTTTGTTTTCATGGTAGGATATGCAAAATGAAATTGTTTTTCTTCTACTGTGGAGATGATCCAGAATACACATGACCACTGGGTCTTTAAAAAGTTGTATGAATATTGCTGGAATTTTCACTCTTTGTAGGATTATCTTCCACTCTCCAGAATATCAATGTGGGGCTTGTACCAGATGCCAAATATGTCACTCCAAAGTATACATATGGTGACCAGGTAAGTGCCACTGGGAGGTCTGTAGACCCAGTGGGACCACTAAGCTGACTATTTACCACTTGGCCTGCATATGATATCTCTTTTATAAGGGCCCTAATGCTAGTGAGGATTCTGGGTACCAGTGCCAACCCAGACACTGTGTCCAACATTCCTCAGAATTTCTAGATATCTCCCTTTTTCAGATGTACAGTTACTTGAACAGTCATAGGTCACTTTGGAAAAGTACTGGAAAAATTACACACATTACCATGTGTACTTGCCATGATGTTTCAGGGTCCTTCTTCCTAGAAACATGGACACATTACAGTCAATGTGTTCCATATCTGAAAACTGGTTCTGTTCTAAAATAAAACAAGGAACCATGACTTTTATGGAATGGCTGCTATCAGCTACTCAGTCACCCATTCTTATTTCCTCTGATGTTAAAGGTACCCATCTATTTTGCCCCTAAGTAAAATGTTCTCTTTTGATCATGTCAGTAACTCTCTACAGATCAGGCCCCCTTGGCTGCCACTCCAAACGTATAGGTCATTACAATAATAGTAACCCCTTGCCTTCCAGTGCTTAAACAACACCATTTGACCTCTCTACTTTTTCAGTATTATAGCATCTTCACTGATATCAGTGAACTAAGTTCTGTAACAACCTCTCTTATCATCATCATCAACAGCCTGTCTCACCATCCAGAGACAAACCCACAACTAAAACATTTAATGGTACTTATGTTCCTCTTGACTTTGCATTCTTTATGGCCTTGGTATGTGGTGTGTCCTCTGGGTTTTTCTGTGGAATACAATCATCTGGAGGCTTTTTAGGGAATACATTGTATTGCCATTCCCAAATGCCCACTTCCCTAATACTTTTAATCTCTTCCCTTATCATTTACCATGGCAATTCTGTCCTCTCAACTTTCTTCAATACAGGCATCACTTTTTCTATGCTTCTAAGTAAGTTTCATCCTAGCTGCAAGCTTGCAGCTCCTACTCCTTGCCAAAGTGTAAACACAGTGTTTTGTGAGTATACTCCCAAATTCTTTAGCACCTTCAGAACCTGGTACTGTCTTTACTCTCTTAGCTCCTACCATTACGTGCTGGCTAGGTCTTGCAACTATTTTGTGGTATAATCTTCTTTTTCCTATGTCAGGCCTACCAATGCCCCAGCAAGATTACATTGTAAACTAACCCCAGTTATTGGCATTGGGGCCATGAGGAGAGGTGAGATTAAATCCTGAGAAGGTAACATTACTTTTAAAGATAGATGCCTCTGCAGTTTCTTCTACCATGGGGGTAGGATATATTGTTTGTAGTATGTGTATGGGGAGTGTAGGGAAAGGCAGGGAACTTTTTCAAGCTCAGAAGTTTAGGAGGAGGCTGGAGAGTCAAAATACAGAGGGTCATGCACTCAGATATGATCAGTTCATCTAGAGGATAGACCTACATGTCGAAGCCTCAAATTTTTCCAAGTAGGGCCTTGACCGTGGCATAGCAGACTCGCCTTGGTCTGGCATTTAATTTTCTTTACATTTAGGTCACTCCTACATCCAATACTCAAAGTCATTAGTCCATCCCCTTCTACTGGGACACCGTCCCATTCATTCCTGGTAAAAATGTTGACAACTGAACTGCCACCTATGTCAAGGACAATTTGTGCCCCTTTGTTCCACCCCTACCCCCATCACCACCACCAGGGCTGGGGTCTTTATCTAACAGGACAGTCAATAATCCACACTCCATCTTATTGCTCACATTCTTGAACCAGTCCTGGTATCTACTGCCTCAGTTTGGATTCCTATGAAATGGATGCTAAGAAAATATACAGTACAAGTTTATTGCTGAGCAATACCTGTGAAAGGAAGGAGGAAGGAACTGTATTGGACAGAGGGAGGAAGTGTGATGGGGGAGGTGAGCACAAAGCCTTGGTTAACCCACTGTGGAGCTTTGGAGTGCCTGTCTGAGCTGTTTCACATCGGATTGAAGTGGCTCACTGCTGCTGAAGTAGACGCTGAAGGAGCAGACAGCTGGAAACCATTTGCCAACTGCACTCTATATATGCACTCTGTTACCCTGAAGGAGGATCATGTCTACCACAGAGGTGGAAAACATTCTCTAAAGGAAATATTACCTTCCTTATTTATCTTTATATACAGGCAGACAGATAAGAAACTATCTTAACTTTGAAAGACCTCACTAAAGAAAAGTATAAAGCCTCCCTACAACATTTTTTTTTTTTTTTTTTTTTGTGCGGTATGCGTGCCTCTCACTGCTGCGGCCTCTCCCGTTGCGGAGCACAGGCTCCGGACGCGCAGGCTCAGCGGCCATGGCTCACGGGCCCAGCCGCTCCGCGGCACGCGGGATCCTCCCGGACCGGGGCACGAACTTGTGTCCCCTGCATCGGCAGGCGGACTCTCAACCACTGCCCCACCAGGGAAGCCCTCCCTACAACATTTTATTTCAAAATTCTGCTGGCTAAAAGTACGCTAGGTTAAAGAAGGCAACTTTGGGGGAGGCTGTTCTGAAAACACTTATTTTTCCTCCCTGACGAAGCAGAGAATTATATGGTTGAATGCACTGGGAGTGTAATTCACCAGACTCTTATTGTTAGGGCAACCGTCTAGCAAGCCAAGCACTCAGTGTGCCTAGAGATAATCTTTCTTTGAAGAACACTGCAAAGTTCTTGCCTTAAAGATAGGTAATGGCCTTACCAAATGCAACACAGATTTTGTGCAGAGAAAATGTCAAAACCTCCAGAACAATTCGACTTAAAATGGTAGATGTGATGAATTTCCATGTGGTTTCCTATATTTCTGTTTCAGAACTTAGTCTCAGATGTTGTATATTATTGGTTCATATTTGATATTTACTTCCAAATATTTCCAAAATCATAACCATCCCTCCCCGTAGGGAGGATACTGGAAGTCAAGAAGCTTTACTTTGAGTTTCATAAATATAATTTCATTGATTAGATGACATTTTGTAATACAGGAATATTTGTGATTTTTAACTCTTCATGATACAATAGTATGTGAGTGCCTCTATTTTGTTCAGTTCAGCCCCAATTTTTTTGTAATTTCTATGTGATAGGAATTATATTAGGTGCTGGGAAAACACAGATAAATAAGATGCGGAAAATACATTATTAGCTGCTCAAAGGGATGCAATGTGTGAGATTAAAATGGGCTTTTAGGTGTAAAATGGGCTTTTAAGGGTGTAATTTACACCCTGAGCCTCTTTCCTTAGGAGATGTATATGGAAGGAGCAACAAAACATCATTATCTGGATTCTCTTTATCTTATGCTGATCCTTGTACATTATCCTTGTATACACGATCAAACATGAACATGATCAAACATGAATCCCTATTGTCTCTGTAGAGCTAAAGGCTGGCTCCCTTAGGGCTCAAGCTATAACATCTCAAAGAATCTAATCAGAATAGAACTGTGGGAGTGTTTGTAACCAAGCCCCCTCTACCCGCACGCAACTCCTTAGTCCTTCATAGGAAAGAGCAGTTGTGCATAGTGTGCCTTGAACAAGAACCTCTCTCAAAACCAAGCAGATGTAAACAGTATCACACAAATCCTATCATGTCTTTTAATTTTGTATGTGTTATGACTTAACACATCAACTTGTAGGAGGTTTTGAGTCATTGATGTTACTGAGTTTTCTATCTGGAGCTACCCACAGATATGAAGAAATGGAAGAAATGGAAAGAAAATTGTTCATACACTTTTTTTCTGGGATCAATAATCTCAGAGTCTGACTGATTAGCGTTTTCAAATGCTGTCACAGTTGACTACAGAACCCTGAGAATAAAGGTGTAGGTGGTGCAGGAAAGACTATTGTTCTCACTGTGAACTCTGATTTTTTTCTTTTAGGTTGCAGAAGGAAGAGCCTAAGGGAAAATGTAGGTCAAGTGTTTTTATCCCCTTGCAACTTTTACAAGAGCAATCACCAAATCACAATGACTGGGCCTGATTTCTAATGTTGGGAAGGAAGAGAAGGGCAATAGGTGAAAAAGCAATGGGCAACTGTTTTTAACTCATATTTTAAAATACAAGGCAGCATAAATCATATTTTTTTTAAAATTAGGAATATATTTGATAGATTTAACCTAATTTGACTTTGGTTATTATGAGATGACTCAGCTTCTTATGAGATGACTTTGGGTTATTATCATATTAACATAACAAAGTGAGAAAAGGAGAAATTGAAACATGTTTATAAGGCACTGTGTTTAATGTGCTCTAATTCTCTAATTAACACACAGCGCTTTACCAAATAATTATTTCCTAAACATGTGAATGTTTAAGATGGGAGAGATGCTTTATTCATTAGTGTAATTATGGTAAAATCAGATCCACTTAATTTCTTGTTTACATATATTAATTTAAAAAACTATGTATAAGAATTTGGAGTATTTCCTATTACCTCAAAATCATATGTTATCTAAGTGAACTTTTCTCATAGCTCAAGAATAATATTATTTTAATTGGGACAGTTATTAATGTAATTAATATTATAATTAAATATATAATGAAACTTCCTATTGTATTAGAATTGGCTATGATGACTCTGCAGTGCTAATATATCATGTTAGAAATGTGAGTATAACTAGAAAACTGATGCAAAAATCTCTCTTTCAGTAAGTTTTTTTTTTTAGCACTGCGTTCAATTTTGAGCTAGGCCTGGATATTTAATTTGAATTTTATGGTACAGGGTGTTGACAAAAATATTCTAGTTTGAGGAAGTGATATGTCATATTATGAGATTAGTGTAAAGTTTTCTTTTTTTTTTTAAACATTTTTATTGGAATATAATTGCTTTACAATGGTGTGCTAATTTCTGCTTTATAACAAATTGAATCAGCTATACATATACATATATCTTCATATGTCCTCCCTCTTGCATCTCCCTCCCACTCTCCCTATCCCACCCCTCTAGGTTGTCACAAAGCACTGAGCTGATCTCCCTGTGCTATGCGGCTGCTTCCCACTAGCTATCGATTTTACATTTGGTAGTGTATGTATATGTCCATGCCTCTCTCTTTGTCCCAGTTTACCCTTCCCCCTCCCCGTGTCCTCAAGTCCATTCTCTACATCTGCGTCTTTATTATAATCTCCAAAATTTACAAGCATCTCATGCAGCTCAATATCAAAAAAACAAACAACCCAATCCAAAAATGGGCAGAGGACCTAAATAAACCTTTTGCCAAAGAAGATATACAGATCACCAACAAACACATGAAAGGATGCTCAACATCACTAATCATTAGAGAAATGCAAATCAAAACTACAATGGGATATCACCTCACACCAGTCAGAATGCAAGAAATCTACAAACAATAAATGCTGGAGAGGGTGTGGAGAAAAGGGAACCCTCTTGCACTGTTGGTAGTTCTTGAGGTTGAGATTTGTTTTCTCAGCAAAGGGAGGAACAAACACTACCAAGATAAGGAAAAGAATGACACTTAAGGGCAATTTCTACTGGAAAAGAATGGAAAACAGAATACTCTTTTTGTACTGGGGAAAGAAATTAGAGGAGAGGGAATGAGAGAGAGCCAAGTGGCTAGACTCAGTATCTTACCTAACTGATACTCCACCATTCATTGGAGTTAAATTTTAGGGAGGGAGGGCTAGAAAGAACATGATAAGTTTGGGGGTGACACCTTGCTTCTCAGGTATAGTCTGGTAATGTTGTAGAGAAGCTCAGCACTCACCTCTCCCTGTTCCAACATCTGGAGAATTTGAATTTATTCAAGAAAGAAAAAAAAAGATAAAAAGAGAGATAGAAAATCCAGAGTTAATTGAAATTAAAATAAATTGCTGTTGATTGGTGTATTTACATCAGTATCTTTTAAACTGTGGCCATAACATATTGGTGAATCTTGAAATCAATTTGTGGGTTAAAAACAGCATAAAGTAAAAAAAAATACAAGTGTATCCCACATGGTGTTAAGTGTTGTTTGGCGAAATATGAGGTTCAGTTTTATATCAATAGTCAAATATTTCTATCTCTAAATCTATCTATAACCTCACACATACATATTCATACTTCTGTTGTACTACATCACAGTGAGAAAAAAAGTATTTCTTACTGTGGGTGGATCGAAGTTAAAAACATGTTTAAACACTACTATGATATGTTTTTTAAACTGGTAGAGATTGTTACCTTGAATGGAAATTTAAGTTTTCTTTGTTACTATCAGATGAGAATGGAAGCTCCAGAATAAAGATGCAACCAGTTTTTGAAAACAAATTAATTTTTTCTCATGTCTGAATTTTTGTGTGTAAATTTTGACACTAAAAATAGTTCAAGTTCTTGAGTTTGTGTATAATTTACTACTTAAAAATACAGTGCAGTCTAGATTATACTTTAAATATCTTCACCTTCTCTTGTATTTTGATAAGGCTTCTCAAGTGCAAGAAAGTAGTAGCGTTACAGGCACTTTATTAGGAATTGTTCTTAACCCGGGAAGTCCCCATAAATGTTGTGTGTTGCACTCTATATAATTTGCCTTAGAGACAGGGTGGAAAATGTTGATTCTTCTTGCATTAGGAATCTCTTAAATTCCCTTCAACCTTAGCCTATTTGTCTGTCAAAACCTGAGAGGGAAGGAAGAATGAGACAACTGTGGCAGGATAAAATAAGGGGGAGGTCCTTGGAATTCTGCCGGTCCTTCTCCTCATTAGTTGTCTTGAGATAATCAATGCCTACTCCCTCGTCTGGTGACACACTTGCTGGTATCAATGTCTTCAGGACTTTAACAGAACATATAGCTGTACTTCAGAGGCAAAGAGCTGAGAAAAATAGGTAAAGAAGAATTGGCCTCTGCCTTTCTAAATCCCCATGGATGATAAACTCCAACCTATGAAGTGACTCCTCCCAAGGCTGCTTCTCTCTGGTCGTAGAGGGCAGAGCCTTGACCTGAAATCTCTTCTGGTAAGGTTTCTGGTGCTTGAGGTTCTTCACCCTAGCGTGCATCTATCTCCCACTATTCTTGAACTCACAGGGCTTGATACAAATGAAGGTCTTGTCTATAGCCAAATCATCTTTTCATCTTTGCTTGACCAAAGAAATATCCCCAGAGAAATATGAGTATTATTATTATTATTATATTATGACTATTATTAAATTATAATTGATTTATAGCATTGTACTAGTTTCAAGTGTACAATATAATGATTCAGTATTTTTATAGATTATACTCCGTTTAGGGTTATTATAAAATATTGGCAATATTCCCTGTGCTATACAATATATCTTCATATCATTTATTTTATACATCATAGTAGTATATACCTCCTCATTCTCTACCCCTATCTTGCCCCTTCCTCATCCCTTTTCCCACTGGTAACCACTGTTTTTTTCTCTATATCTGTGAGTCTGTTTTTATTTTTTTATATTATTCATTTGTTTTATTATATTATTCATTTGTTTTATATTTTAGATTCTGCATATAAGTGAAAATATGTGGTATTTGCCTCACTATGCTTGGCATGTTACTTTTCCAACCAAATCTTAAAATAAATATATCAAGTTCTCTGGAAAATTTTCAGATTTTTTATTGAAGTTTGCATTGAATTTACAAATCAATTTGTCTTCCTATCAATGAATATGGTGTATCTCTCCATTTTTGTAGTCTCTTCTTCAATGTTTCTTAATAAAAGTTGTAAATTTTTCACAGTAAAAGGCCTGCCTGGCTTTACTAAAATTATCTCTAAGGTAGTAGATATTTTCTAATACTACTGTAAAAATATTTTTATTTATACTTCCCACTTATTTGTTGATAGAGTATGGAAATGAAGATGGTTTTTGTATACTAACTGTTATCCAGCTATTTGACAAAACTTTTCTGCCTTCTAATAATTTGTAGATTATTTTGAATTTTCTGTAAATGGTAACATGATTGATAAAGAAACAGAGTTTTATTTCCTCCTCTCTGATCCCCATATCTCTAATTGTTCACCTTATTACACTGGCTATAATGTCAAATAAAAGTGAATAAAGGGACAATAGTGGGCAATCTTTTCTTTCTGAAAGTCCATTCATAAAACTTTTATTCTACTTACATTAACTTAATACATATCTTCTTAAAAATTTAATTGATATCGAAAAATTTATAAGAAATTAAGTAAACCTATCCATCATGTCAACTTATTTCTCTGTTAACTACTTTTACAGTCATGCACGTACAGCACGATAATGAAAAAAACCTAAAAAAATTTAAATACAACTTTGTTTTACTACTGTGATTGACATTTATAAAGTAATGGATATTAGGAAATGCATTTTTACTGCAATTTTAATTGTACCTTTGTTCTTAGGTTGCCTAAAACATTTAGATACAAATAAATGTAGCAAAAATAATGAAAGTAAAAAGCAGGCAACTTTACAAATTATGGAATATGAACCATTTCTGCCTTTATCCAAAGCAAACTGGGACACAACCTTCTCTAAAGGAACACTTCTGTAGATGTAGTCAAAAGTGTGCAAATTGAGGTTGTGTATTCCACAGATACACTTGGTTCAACATACAATATCCATTGGTATATATATATTTGTAGTACAGCCTTAAGCTCTAAATCTTAAAGGACCCACAGTAACGACACCTCTGACTAGAACCAATTACCCTTTTTATCTCCCACCAGGCGGTTTTGTTTGCTTAGACATGGAAGCAGTTTTCACACTGGCCCTTGTCAAGCTACAATGTACAAAAAGTACTATGCCAAGCATTAATAACTTGCATAAAAATTCCACATCACCATATTGAGCACCTTATAATGAGCACAGGTAAGTCCCTAAATGCTAACTGACCTTTCTCTTCTAGTATTAAACATAAAAACCACATGAGAAAGAAATTCAAATAGAAGTAATATAAAACTGTCACAAAGCATAAAAAGCAGCTTGGATGAGAATGGTCTTTTGTAAATTTTAGGGTGATGCAGACAAAAGTTGAAAGGCTGATTAATTTTCCCGACTTTCTCCTGCTTTGGCTTTGTCTTCTTGGGTATCCGATGTGCACAATGTTACGCTGTCTCTCAGTCACTGCATTATTAGCTTCCTGTCTTTGTATGACTCTTCACTTAATGTAGCAATGGTTTCATCCAAAGTTGTCTTTGAAAGAAAGCAGGCTTTCTCAGAGGAGTTCAGATCTCAAAATAGAATACAGGGAAATTAAGGACCAGATCCAATGTGATAGGAGGAGTCCATTACATTTCCTTTTTGCTGATGTCAAAAGCCTCTTGGTATGCTTGTTGTGACTGATCCACAATCCCTTTCTTGTCACCACTGGCAACCTCAGACATGTAACGGTAGTAAGTCACCTTTCATTTTCAAATAGAAGTGTTTGCTCTCTGCTTGTGCAGCATTGGGATCAAGAACTCTTCCAAAAGAGATGGTACATCATTGCAGATGTACTCTAACCTTGGTCTCAACCTCCTCTCTACACAATTCATCTGTTGTTTTGTTCAGCATCTTCTGTCTTTAACTCAGTACTTGAGATGACCCTCCAAAATGGTCTACAAATTCTTACAACATTTTTATAAGTAACTGAGAGAAGATTACCCTCCCCACTGGCTAATTCAGCTCCTTGCTTAGTTACAGACATCATGCAGGCTGACAAGACATCACACTGCTCAGCCAGTTTTGTTTCTGATCCAGCTTATCTTCATTCATGCTTGGATGTTTATGTCCAGAGTGGCTGGTGGAAGATGGATGGGGGCTCAGCAGTGTCTGACTTTTTTGTTTTCAAAGACACTTTTATCGGATTAATGATGCTCTCATCTATTCCTGAATTACTAAGAGGTTTTCTTTTTTAAGACATGATTTTAGGTTGAACTTTATCAAATACTTTCCCTGTACCTAACTGAAATAACCATATTGTTTTTCTCTTTTAATATCTTAATGTGGCAGATTATAGTCATGGATTGTTGAAACATAAGCCTGAAGAGGAGCAGTTTTATGCATTTTTTTCATATAATTTATTTTCTTTGTTATATGTATGCATACAAGTTTAACTGTAACCAAGCAGGACCCTACTGGGCCTTCCTGGGACAGACCCCTCCCCCATATCCTCTGGTTTAGTTCCTCTCTTAAGTATTTAGGTAACAGTATCTGATGCACATTTCCAGAGTTGTTTTACAGATACTAAAATCCCCACCAAAAGAGACCAAGGATTGATAACATTAACCCCTGTGGCACTGCCCTGTTACGTCACCGTCAACCAATCACAGGACTATGCTGGTTACATAACCTGGGACTCCCCTCCCTCACCTGGCCTTTAAAAATACTTTCCTGAAACCTATCAGGGAGTTCTGGTATTTTTGAGCACTAGCTACCCTGGACTACTTGCTTGGCATGCTGCAATAAACGCTGCACTTTCCTTCACCACAACTCAGTGTCAGTAGATTGGCTTTACTGCGTGTGGGCAAGCTGACATGTGTTTGGTTTGGTAACATACATTTCAATTCTTTTAAAATTTATTATAAAGTATACCATGCTATTTGTAATAATTTAGGACTTTTTACTAAAAATATATTGTTTAGGTTTATGTATATTATCACATTCATTCATTTTGACTGTTGTTTCATATTTCATTGTGTAAGTAAACAATTTATTGTATGTTTGTTCATATCAATTATCAGAACTTTTTATAAGCTATAGTAATAAAGATAGTATATAGTTGGCACAGGAATAGAAAACTGGTCAATGGAATAGAGAACCAAGAACTAGACTCACCCATTCATAGAACTTTAAGTACGTCAGAGATGTCCTGTCTCATCAGTAAGAAAGGGTGGGAGGATTCAATAAGTGAAACTGAAAAACCGGCTATCCACAAAAATAAAATCATTTCCAGAAAGATTAAGGATTTGAATATTAAAAACAAACCATCTTAGTAGAACATATTGGTGAACATATTTTAGGCACAAAAATTATTGACAATATTTGATAATATTAAAATTAAGAAAATTGGTTCATCAACAAATACTACTAAGTGAAACATAAGTTATAAATGAGAAAAAGCTATCAGCAATAAACATAGCCAACAAGTTAATTTTATTAAGGCTAGTTAAAGAACCCCTACAAATTAGTAAGTAAAGCTACAACTCAAAGAAAACAATGGTGCAAAGGACATGAAAAAGCATTTCACAGCAGAGGAAATACACATAGCTAATAAATGAACTTCATCCATTGTCAGGGCAATGTAAATCAAGACTGCTATAAGACATCATTGTAACTCTCATTAAACGAGCAGATATTTTAAAAGCTTGGAAGAACCCTGTGATAAATGGAATATTTCCTGCCATATCAGTAAACAAAGGATGTCACAGTCATCAACGATTGCAACCCTCCAACATGAGCTGGTGAGCCCTGAGGGAACTCAGGGCTGAAAAGAATACCTGTCATCTAGCAGCCATCAGACTGTAGCCACTCCCTACAGTGAGCTCTCAGGAAACTCAGGATGTGAAAACACAGAATACTGGCCCCAGATAGCTGAGGTGCACATCAAAGGAATGGTTTCAGTGAGCCCAGACTCTTGCATCTTCCCATACATAGAAAAACGCTCAATTCCTTAACTTGAGATATCCGGTTTTCCTTAATTAACAATAATATTTTGATGTGCAGACTACCTGCCCTTTGTTACAAAATTTCTATATAGCCTGGCTCTCCCACCTCCCCTACCATCCCCCCCACCCCCCACCCCCGGCCACCTTCGACTCCTTGGAGCAGTTTCTCAGAGTTATCTGAAGCGCTGTCTCCCAGGCTGCAGTCCTCATTTTG
Source organism: Kogia breviceps (assembly GCF_026419965.1). NCBI lineage: Eukaryota > Metazoa > Chordata > Mammalia > Artiodactyla > Physeteridae > Kogia > Kogia breviceps. The sequence goes on along the minus strand of NC_081317.1, from coordinate 45,654,338 downwards.
CCTCAAATAAAACTTAACTCGTAATTCTCACTTTGTGCATTTTTTTTAAAGTCAACATCTGTGTTGGAAGTGATATATACCTTAAATCTCTTATACATTTCTGGTAAAAGCACCATGGTATTACCTTGTAAGTTTAGACTAGTAATACTAATCCTGTATATAAAGTCAAGAGAAACATATGTTTATATATATGTTTATACGTATATATATCAGAAGACATGTACAAGAATATTCATAGCAAAACTGTTCGTAACAGCAAAACCATAGAAAAAACTCAAATGTTCATTGGCAAGAGAATAGATGAATTAATTGTGTACTTACATGATGGACTATAGAAAAACATTCAAATTGAACAAATTATAGCAACTCTGTATATAAATGTTAATTGCATGCTATTTAGTGAAAAAATATACTAAATTATTACATTATTGTACAATATCCTCCTTACTAGTGTTAAAACAACTAAAATCATATACACTTTATGGAAACATGAAATAGTTAAAAAGAACATATAAAATGGAAAGCAAGAGAATGATGAACATAAGAATCAGGTGACAGTTTCTTTGGGTGAAAAGGATGAAAGCAATAGGAGAAAAACAGGGGGAAAAGCCATAGAGCTAGAAATGAGTTACCATGAAAAATCCGGCTTTTAGTGTTTTTTATGTAAAAGATTGTATCATCTGCAGAGAGAATTTAACTTATTCCTTTCTGAATCAGATATATTTTATTTCTGTTTATTGATTAATTGCTCTGGCCAGAGACTCCAACCAAAAACTATTAGGACTAATAAATGAATTCAGTAAAGTTGAAGGAAACAAAATTAATATACAAAAATTAGTTACATTTTTATACACTAACAATGAGCTATCTGAAAAAGAAATTAAGGATACAATGCCAATTACAATAGCATCAAAAAGAATAAAATACTTAAGAATACATTTAACCAAGGAAGTGGAAAATTTGTACAACTGAAAACTGTAAAACAGGGGTTCCTAACCCCCAGGCTGTGGACTGGTACCAGTCTGTGGCCTGTTAGGAACCGGGCCGCAGGAGGTGAGCCATGGGCAGGCAAGTGAGCAAAACTTCATTGGCCACCCCCATTGCTCCTCATTGCTCGCATTATCGCCTGAACAATTCCCCCCCATCCGTGGAAAAATTGCCTTCCATGAAACCGGTACCTGTTGCCAAAAAGGTTGGGGACCACTGCTATAAAACACTGATAAAAGAAAGATATAGGAATCAAAACAGTATGACACTGGCATAAAAACAGACACATAGACCAATGAAACAGAATAGAGAGACCAGAAATAAACCCATACGTATACAGCCAACAACAAAGGTTTTAAGAATACACAATAAGGGAAGTATGGTCTCTTCAATATATGGTGCTGGGAAAACTGGATACTCATATGCAAAAGAATGAAATTGAAACCTAATCTTACACCGTAAATAAAAATTAACTTGAAATGGATTAAAGACATAAATGTAAGATCAGAAACCATGGAACTCCTTAAAGAAAACATAGGGGAAAATCTCCTTGACCCTGATCTTGGCAACAATATATATATTTTTTGATATGGCACCAAAAGCAGACAAGAAAAGCAAAAATTAAAAAGTGGGACTACATCAAGCTAAAAACCTCTGTACAGCAAAGGAAACAATCAGAAAAATGGAAAGGCAATTTATGGCATGGGAGAAAATATTTTCAATCATATATTTTTGATAAGAGGTTACAGTCCAAAATATATAAGGACCTCATACAATTCAATAGCAAACTAAATGATACAGTTAAAAAGTGAGCAAAGGACCTTACAGACATTTATCCAAATAAGACATACACATGGGCAACAGTTATATGAAAAGGTGCTGAAAATCACTAATCATCAGGAAAATGCAAATCAAATGAGATAACTCCTCATACCTGTTAATATGGCTATTATCGAAAAGAAAGGAGATAAATATTGATGAGGGTGTGGAAAAAAGCAGACTCTTGTACACTTTTGGTGGGAATGTAAATTGGTACAGCCATTATGGAAAAAAAAATATGGAAGTTCCTCAAAAGTCAAAAATATAACTACACATGGCCCAGCAATCCCACTTCCGGATATGTATCCAAAGGAAATGAAATCAGTATCTTGAGGAGATATCTGTACCCCTAATTTCACTGCAGCATCATTCACAACAGCTAAGGTATGGAAACAACCTAAGTGTCTGTCAACAGATAAGTGGATAAAGAAACTGTGGTGTGTGTGTGTGAATATACATATATGTATTTGTATATATATGCATATGTACACGTGTATATATATATATATATAAAATATACAATAGAATATTAATCACTCATAAAAAGAAGGAAATTCTTCCCTTTGCAACATGAATGAACCTGGGGGACATTATCCTAAGTGAAATAAGCCATACATGGAAAGACAAATACAATATGGTCTCATTTATATGTGAAGCCTAAAAAAGTCAAACTCATAGAACCAGTGATTAGAATGGTGATGGCCAGAGGCTGGGTGTTGGGGGAAATGAGGAGATATTGGTCAAAGGGTAAAAACTTTCTGTTATAAGATGAATCAGCTCTGGGGCTCTAATATACAGTATAGTGATTATAGTTAATTATACAGTACTGTATACTTGAAACTTGCTAAAAGAGTAAATCTAAAGTGTTCTCATTGCAGAAACAAAAAATGATAACTATATGAGTTTATGGATGTGTTAATTAACTTGATTGTGGTAATTATTTCACAGTGTTATCATATATTAAATCATCACGTTGTGCTATCTAAAAAAAAAAAATGCACTTACTTTGCAGCCCACCCATTTCACTCCCAAGTATTTACCCAAGAAAAATGAAAAAAAATGTGCAAATACTTGTTCATAAATATTCACAGAAATTTTATTTAGAATAGCCAAAAAAGCAGAAACAAACCAACTGTCTGCCAACAAGTAAATAAATTGTAGTACATCCATGTAATGGAATACTATCTAAAAATATTAACTGTTGATACCTGCAACAACATGACTGAATTTCAAAAGAATTTTGATGAAATAAATCAGAAAAAAAGTACATACTATGTGATTAAATTTACATGAAATTCTTAAAGCATCTAAACTACAGTGAGAGAATAGCTAAGTGGTTGCCAGGGCCTGGAGCTGAGGGAAATGTATTGCCTTGCAAAAGAGGATCAGGGAGCTCTTTGGGATGATGATGGTCTTCTATGTCTAGATTGTGATAATGGTTACCCAAGTCTACATATTTGTCAAAATTCATTGAACTATATACTTACAATGAGTACATTTTCTTTTCTATAAATTGTACTCCAGTAAATTTGACAAAAAAGAATATCACCTTCATTCTGGGTGGTACATTCACAAACATGTATTATATTAAAGTAAACAAACAATCTAATCACATAAATTTAGTAAATATATACCTACACAATGGAAGGTCACAAATGTACAGTTGGATTATGATCAATCCTAGTCTGGACACTTGAGATCTTTAAAATTTCGAAAAGCAACACATCTGCCCATGCACTCTCAATGCCTTTTAGAAAGTTTGAATAAAACTTTATTGGCATTTCTGAGAATTGATATGTGTTTATAATATCTTTGATAGGAACATGTGTTATTATTGCCTTGATATTTGAAAACTTATTAGAGATACAAAGAAAATTACATGACTCTTCAGCTGTTATCTGCTATTAGTGTATTGAGAAAAACAGTGGATAATTTGATTGCAGACAGAAGTAATGTCCGATCCTAGTTCTCTGGAGCTGTAAGGTGGAACCAGGAGTGGAGGAACAGGGAACGGCAAGGAAGGGGTAGGTACTCTCTTTGCTGGAATTCAGCATAGAAGCTGAAGCTTGATGTGCCAAAGGTCTGAAGCAGAAGAAAGTCAGCATGCCAACTCATGTAACCATCTTTCATTGGTTAGATTGCACTTATTTCTCTAAAAATTCAGACGGATAATCCTTGATCCCAGCCTAAACTACAGCCTTTTTTAAAAAAAAAAATAGGAGATAGAAGTTTCCCTAATATACAAAAAATAGAGAACATGGTTGGAACTTGAAATTGCTGGCTTCTCTGAAAATGTCTGAACTTTATGCAATTATATAGACATCATTTCCTAAGAAATCCACATAGCAAATACTGTAATTTCTCTGACACTGCCGATTAATAGAGACAACTATACTATGGCTCCAACCCATTAATTAGTTCTCAGATATCATCCAGATTGTTTTCTTGTACTGACATCCATGGCCATGCTTCTTGCTTGAGAGGTAGTAGAAGGCAAACACTAAAGGTGCAAGTTCAGGACTCAGACCTGGGTTTATATTCTAACTCTTCACTTAGTAGCTATTTGACATTGAGGATGTGACAACTTTTCTATGCCCTGTTTTCCTCATCTGTAATATCAAGAGAATAATAGTAAGAACAATAAATTTTTGAAAGGTTTTTATATCATTATAGTGTTAAATGAATTAATATATGCAGGCACTTAGAGTTAGAGCTCAACATATGACAGCTATAAAGAATGTATTTAAAAATATTTTTGTTCCAAGAAAATGTTTATGTAGTGAGACTTTGTTCAACCAGTTTGTCCTGAAAGACTAATTTTCTACCTAAAAGAGACTGGATTCAAGATCCTTCTCACTTTAGAAAATAACCTGTAGAAATAGATTCTCAGTGGACTCGTACGTGTTTGGAAACCTATACCTCAAACTGAAAATGATTAACTGAAGAAAGAACAAGTTTGTTCTTATTTCTTGAAGAGGTATCACCAACCCTAAGTGTAACTCTGATCCTTCTCACTAATACTCTGTCCATTCTTGTCAAGCAGAAGAAAATGTGGTAGGCTGGGGCTGGTGATTTACTCAGATCACTCAAATCTCCATTTGACAGGCACTTCTTATTATCTCTCTCTATTTTTGTTCCCTGTGCAATTTTGGAATGACATCTATGTATTTTCCTTCTTTTCAGTTGAAAACAAAACTGAACTAAATTAAAGTAAGCTAAATTAAACTAAACAGAACAATACAAACATTCCCCTCCCAAACAAAAACAGCTTGGAACATGTTCTTGTGTATCATGATATAACCAGAAAGTTTTCTTCCATATCAGTATCTATAATTCTAAAGAAAAAGAGCATTGACCAAGGGTTAGGGAACATTACAAGAAATTTTACAGAGTGTTGGGACTTTCCAGATGTTGCTGATTTATTACCATAACTAAACAGGATAAGTTTATTATCCAGATCTGGAATGTCCTACCATCCTAAATGGTCTACTTAAGAGAGTAATACTGATTATACATGACTCAGTTATATATACTCTTAGTCAGCATTTTTTTGGCATGAGGACCAATTTATGGAAAACAAAGTCATTTAAAATGATATTTAAGGGCTTCCCTGGTGGTGCAGTGGTTGAGAGTCCGCCTGCCGATGCAGGGGACGCGGGTTCGTGCCCCGGTCCGGGAAGATCCCACTTGCCGCAGAGCGGCTGGGCCCGTGAGCCGTGGCCGCTGAGCCTGCGCATCCGGAGCCTGTGCTCCGCAACGGGAGAGGCCACAGCAGTGAGAGGCCCGCGTACCGCAAAAAAAAAAAAAGATATTTAAAAATGAAAGTAGTCTTTAAAATGTATCTTTAAAAAAATGATAAATGTTCACTTAAAAACATCCAAACTATATACTTCCAACTACAATAAAATAAAATATCACCAACACCCAGAAACAGCAACAAAAACACATTAATTCTATTTTACTTCACTGAGTCCCAAGAGGAAAGGGTATGTTTATACAACTTGGACTACCTATTTTATTGTGCAAAATAATTACAATGAGAAAATAATTTTTTTTCCTATTAGAGAAGTAGCAAGAGGGAGGCAGCTTTCTAAGAAGCTCACATCCTGATATTAAATTGATTATTTTCTGAATCTATATGATCTCTCTTTGACAGTTGGTCACTGCTGATATATAGCTATAGATTACACAATTACATTCTTAGTCTTAGTTTTGCTTCTTTGTTTAATTAGTTGAATCTCATTGCCAGTCAGGACTAGGAGCTTCAAGGTTTACTCTTCTTATTTAAGTCAAACTGTCCTACAGGCAATTCAGTGATGGCCTTTTCTATGAGAACAGGGTCTTTTGGGGATCTAATGGACAGCATGGTGATTATAGTTAATAATACTGTACTGTGTGCTTGAAATTTGCTAGGAGATTGTATCTTAAGTGTTCTTACCACACACACACACACACACACACACACACACATAACTAGGTGAGATAATGGATATGTGGTAATCATTACACAACGTGTGCATATATCAAAACATCAACTGTAAAGCTTAAATACATATAATTTTTATTTGTCAATTATATCTTAATAAAGCTAGAAAAAAATAGGGCCACAAACCATAATTTACGATTATTGAAAGATCAAGCCTTAGCTTTTCTATATTGAAGTTTTTGTTTAAAGGAGAATCACAAGGCTTTTAAATATTTAAGATGTCTCTAAAAGAAGGAAGCAGAAAGACACAAATTACAACTTAAAGCCCTTAGGCTGATTAAGACCAAGCTGAGGAAGCATTCTATTTCCTTTCTCAATTCCTAACATTTTTCTTCTAGTTTTATCTTCTTAGGGTGCTGTGCCTTGGTCTTTAGATCACTGAAATTCTGATTTACTAATTTTATATGCCATTTTTGATCACCTTTTTTCTATAGTACAACATCTCTGATTCCCCTGCCTCCTTCCACCTCCCCTTCCAGGCTTAGAAGGGTGATGCAGACCCAGTATGATATTACGGAAGAATATACAGACAGGTTAAACTAGCCAGTTGAACATATATACTATGCATTTTTTTTGTGTTTTTTTTTTTTTTTTGCGGTATGCGGGCCTCTCACTGTTGTGGCCTCTCCCGTTGCGGAGCACAGGCTCCGGACGCGCAGGCCTAGCAGCCATGGCTCATGGGCTTAGTTGCTCCGCGGCATGTGGGATCTTCCCGGACCAGGGCACGAACCCGTGTCTCCTGCATTGGCAGGCGGATTCTCAACCACTGCGCCACCAGGGAAGCCCTATACTATTTTACTGCTCTAAAATAGCGATTAACAGAATATCTCACTTTGCACCAGGAGTTGTGTTATATATTTAAAACAAAACATCATAAACAAATCTGAGGTTTTATTATGATCCACCATTTACTGAATTTATGACTTTGAACAGTTCTTTTACTTTTCTGAACTTCAGTTGCCATGTTGGTAAAATGAGAAAAAAATCTAAATATATTTACTTAGTAAGATTACGTATACTCATTTTGCAAATAACATATGCAAAAATATCTGTACGTAGCAGGTATTCTAAAAGTAAGTCTCCAATTTCCAGTATTTTCTATAATGAAATTAATTTAGGTTTTCATAAACCACTGTTTTAGCTTTTGACTGAAAATAATTAAATTCCAATTTTAAGGAAAGTATCTTAAATCAAATTCCAGCACCTTGATTATCAAAGCAAAAACTGAGCTCTAAAACTATCAGGTGATGGCAAGAGAATCAACTCCTTTTTACTGGATTGTTTTCTGGTTACGTTAACACCTATTTCAAAACTTATCCAGAATTTTTGCCTTTTGGCTTTGACACTGAACTTAAAGTGGTGATATTTCAGGGAACACTGAAATGCAAAGGACGCTAGGTTGCATTTACTTTAAGGTTCCTTCACAGTGACTTTTACATGACTTGTTAGACATTAGCCTCCCTGTTTTGAAAAGGCCAGGTACATCAGGGTCAGTGCAGAGGGTGATCACCATTAGCCTGCACTTTGTCACTGTCATCCAGCTGCTGAATGGCTGCATTTTACATTCCACAGGTAATGGAGGATGTCAGAGCTATTTCAACTCCTATACAAGTCAGAAGTTAACTGAGGACTCAGGGTTTCTGATTTTAGCAAGAAAGACTTTTTCTGCCCAAGTCCCTCAAATAAACTACGCTTGATTTTCAATGGGAATATAGTAATTATTGCCTGTGAGTGCATTTCATTAACTTATTAATGAACTTTATGGTAGAATGAGATCAGAATTTAGTATGTACATTTGTAAGTAATTACAGGACAGGCACAAACTTTGCTTCAAATATTTGCTTTAAACTGGATTTTAACCGAGATTAAATATCATTATGAGATGCATGTTGTGTTGCCTTTCATTCTTTATATCAACCTATTAGTATATGTGGTTTCAGAAATTAAGTTATAGCATGCTCACTCAAGACTGCACTGATCCCACTTGCTCCTATCTAAGCCCAGCCCAACAGGCTGCAGCATCCAAACACTGACAGTTTTATTTGGGCTTTGAGCAGAGATTTTATTTCACTTCATTACATCTTAACACACTTTACATTTTTTATTCCACTATGGCAGGCTCATCCTCCTTTCACACTGCCAGAGGCTACCAATTGGTAATAAATCTCAGTTTCCAACCCACTCAAAAGAGGAGAAATCAAATGAGTAAAAAAGAAAGTAGACCATAGCCACTGCCTCCATTCACACTCATAGATTTTCTACAACCTTAGGGGATTTGTTAAGGTCCTACGTGTACCATTTAAGGATAACCATGAATTGTATGTAAGGAGACTTGGAGTTTTAAAAATTAAAAAAAAAAATTTTTTGAAGTATAGTTTATTTACAATGTTGTGTTAATTACTGCTGTACAGCGTATGATTCAGTTATACATATATATACACTCTTTTTTATATTCTTTTCCATTATGTTTTATCATAGGATATTGAGTATAGTTCTCTGTGCTGTACAGTAGGACGTTGTTGTTTATCCAGTCTATATATAGAAGCTTACATCTGCTAACCCCAACCTCCCACTCCATCCCTCCTCTAACCCCTCTCCCTTGGCAACCACCAGTGTGTTCTCTATGTTTGTGATTCTGTTTCTGTTTCATAGGTAGGTTCATTTGTGTCATATTTTAGATTTCATGTGTAAGTGATATCATATGGTATTTGTCTTTCTCTTTCTGACTTACTTCACTTAACATGATAATCTCTAGTTGCAAAGAGACTTGGATTCTACTTCTGACCCTGGAATTCACTAAGCGAAAACATTAACATTTCTGGCATTAATATTTCCATATTTATAAATTAAAAATAGATAGACCAGATAATTTCTGTCATTTTCTGTTTGAAAAATATACCTTCAGACAACAAGAGAAGAAACATTTACTTTTGAGTAAATCACTGTGTACAAGCTCTTGATTCTCAATTAGTAGAAGAATAACAGACTTTTTAGCTCTTGGTACGTTTTGATAATAATATTGCTTTAAAAATAAATACGTGCTTTTTTGTTTGTTTTCCTTTCTTTTCTTTTTATTGTATGTATATGAGAAGATAAATGTTAGCTGAATCCATTGTGGTAATCATTTCACAATTTATATAAATCAAACCATCATTCTGTATACTTTAAACTTTTACAGTGATATATGTCAATTATTTCTCAATAAAACTGGAAAAACAATAATTAGATAACTTAAATAGTCCACTACCTATTAAAGATAACCTATGCACAAAGAACATTCCAGGTGAGATGTCTTCACTTACTAATTCTATCAAATGTTTGTACCATGCTACAAAAACTCCTCCAGATATTTGAAGAAGAAATACTTCCTAGGTTATGAGGCCAGTGTTACTCAAAGACATTACAAGAAAACTGTAAGTCACTATTCCTCGTAAACATAGATGCAAAAAACCTTAAAAATAAACATCATATTCTGTGAGCAGAAAATGTGATCCTCAAAGCATATCTTGGTGGCTGGAGCAATTTCCCAAACTCAATCAGCTGAAAACTCCCAGGATTCAAGAGGAGTTTAGACTTCAACTTCAAATTCTATTTGCTAATTTTGTCTCTAATCTTTATCTCTCCAAACCGACTGTAAATACTTTGTAAATACAAAGTATATACTTTGTAAATACGAAATATTTTTGTAAAATGAAGTTGGAGATCATATCATATCGTCGACTTAAGTTTTTACCACTAACAAAGCAATTAGGTATTTAAGTAATATTTGTTCAGTAGAGTGATAGTCACAAATGTAGAAATCAATTGCGTCTAACAGAAGAATTTAATACACACTGGGGTGTTGATACTGATCTCAGTCTAAGACAGTTATCTTAATCTAGCTAATGGCAGCTCCTCTTTCTATATGCATATAGATTTTGATTCAAACTTTTAATTTAAATATATCTTCAAAAAGTGTAGAATAAAAGTGTGTATCAGAATAAAATTTATAAAGTAAACAAACCCATGTGACCATCACCCAGATTAAAAACAGAGCACTGTCGAGATCCCAGAAGCCCTCTTTTGTCCCCTTATAGTTATTAAGCCTCTAAGAGTAACCGCTCTGCTGACTTCTGACACCATAGGCTAAGTTTGTCTGTATTGGAAGCTTTCATCAGTAAAATCACAACATTTGCACTCTTTTGGGTCTAGTTTCTTTTACTGTCCATTAGATTTCTCCATATTGTTGCATACAGTTATAATTTGTTCATCGTCACTGCTAGATAGTATTTATTGTATACATATACAACTATTTATCCAGTCTACTATTAGATTGTTGGGTAGCTTCCAATTTGGGGATATTATGACAGTGCCATTGTAAACATTCCTGTATATGTCTCTTGGGACATACACTTATACATTTCTATAGAGTTTCTACCAAGGAATGGAATACTTGGATCAAGAATGTGTATATGCTTAGCTTTAGTAGATACTGTCAAGCACTTTTCCAGTGTATAGTTCCACCAACAATGTATGAGAGTTCCAGTTGCTCTACAGCTTCACCAACGTTTGGAATTGTTATCGATTTTTGTTGTTGTTGTTGTTATTAATTAATTAATTAATTAATTTTTAATATCTTTATTGGAGTATCATTACTTTACAATGGTGTGTTAGTTTCTGCTTTAAAACAAAGTGAATCAGTTATACATATACATATGTTCCCATATCTCTTCCCTCTTGAATCTCCCTCCCTCCCACCCTTCCTATCTCACCCCTCTAGGTGGTCACAAAGCACTGAGTTGATCTCCCTGTGCTATGTGGCTGCTTCCCACTAGCTATCTATTTTACATTTGGTAGTGCATATATGTCCATGCCACTCTCTCACTTTGTCACAGCTTATCCTTCCCCCTCTCCATATTCTCAAGTCCATGCTCTAGTAGGTCTGTGTCTTTATTCCTGTCTTGCCGCTAGGTTCATCATGACAACATTTTTTTTAAAATTTTAGATTCCACATATATGTGTTAGCATACGGTATTTGTTTGTCTCTTTCTGACTTACTTCACTCTGTATGACAGACTCTAGGTCCATCCACCTCCCTACAAATAACTCAATTTTGTTTCTTTTTATGGGTGAATAATATTCCATTGTATATGTGTGTCACATCTTTTTTATCCATTCATCTATTAATGGACACTTATGTTGCTTCCATATCCTGGCTATTGTAAATAGAGCTGCAATGAACATTTTGGTACATGACCCTTTTTGAATTATGTTTTTCTCAGGGTATATGCCCAGTAGTGGGATTGTTGGGTCATATGGTAGCTCTACATTTAGTTTTATAAAGAAACTCCATACTGTTCTCCATAGTGGCTGTATCAATTTACATTCCCACCAACAGTGCAAAGGGTTCCCTTTTCTCCACACCCTCTCCAGCACTTATTGTTTCTAGATTTTTTGATGATGGCCATTTTGACCGGTGTGAGATGATATCTCATTGTAGTTTTGATTTGCATTTCTCTAATGATTAATGATGTTGAGCATTCTTTCTTTTGTTTGTTGGCAATCTGTATATCTTCTTTGGAAAAATGTAAATTTAGGTCTTCTGCCCATTTTTGGATTGGGTTTTTTGTTTATTTGATATTGAACTGCATGAGCTGCTTGTAAATTTTGGAGATTAATCCTTTGTCAGTTGCTTCATTTGCAACTATTATCTCCCATTCTGAGCGTTGTCTTTTTGTCTTGTTTATGGTTTCCTTTGCTGTGCAAAAGCTTTTAAGTTTCATTAGGTCCCATTTGTTTATTTTTGTTTTTATTTCCATTTCTCTAGGAGGTGGGTCAGAAAGGATCTTGCTGTGATTTATGCCATAGAGTGTTCTGCCTATGTTTTCCTCTAAGAGTTTGATAGTGTCTGGCCTTCCATTCAGGTCTTTAATCCATTTTGAGTTTACTTTTGTATATGGTGTTAGGGAGTGTTCTAATTTCATACTTTTACATGTACCTGTCCAGTTTTCCCAGCAGCACTTATTGAAGAAGCTGTCTTTTCTCCACTGTATATTCTTGCCTCATTTATCAAAGATAAGGTGGCCATATGTGCATAGGTTTAACCTCTGGGTTTTCTATCCTGTTCCACTGAGGTATCTTTCTGTTTTTGTGACAGTACCATATTGTCTTGATTACTGTAGCTTTGTAGTACAGACTGAAGTCAGGGAACCTGATTCCTCCAGCTCCGTTTTTCTTTCTCAAGATTACTTTGGCTATTCAGGGTCTTTTGTGTTTCCATACAAATTGTGAAATTTTTAGTTCTAGTTATGTGAAAAATGCCATTGGTAGTTTGATAGGGATTGCATTGAATCTGTAGATTGCTTTGGGTAGTATAGTCATTTTCACAACGTTGATTCTTCCAATCTAAGAACATGGTATATCTCTCCATCTGTTGGTATCATCTTTAATTTCTTTCATCAGTGTCATAGTTTTCTGCATACAGGTCTTTTGCTTCCTTAGGTATGTTTATTCCTAGGTATTTTATTCTTTTTTTAGCACTGGTAAATGGGAGAGTTTCCTCAACTTCACTTTCAGATTTTTCATCATTAGTTTACAGGGATGCAAGAGAGATTTCTGTGCATTAATTTTATATCCTGCTACTTTACCAAATTCATTGATTAGCTCTAGTAGTTTTCTGTTAGTACCTTTAGGATTCTCTGTGTATAGTATTATGTCATCTACAAACAGTGACAGCTTTATTTCTTCTTTTCTGGTTTGGATTCCGTTTATTTCTTTTTCTTCTCTGCTTGCTGTGGCTAAAACTTCCAACACTATGTTGAATAATAGTGGTGAGAGTGGGCAACCTTGCCTTTTTCCTGATCTTAGTGGAAATGGTTTCAGTTTTTCACCACTGAGGATGCTGTTGGCTGTGGCTTTGTTATATATGGCCTTTATTATGTTGAGGAAAGTTCCCTCTATGCCTATTTTCTGCAGGGTTTTTATCATAAATGAGTGTTGAATTTTGTCAAAAGCTTTCTCTGCATCTATTGAGATGATCATATGGTTATTCTCCTTCAGTTTGTTATATGGTGTATCACATTGATTGATTTGCATATATTGAAGAATCCTTGAATTCCTGGGATAAACCGCACTTGATCATTGTGTATGATACTTTTTTTTTTTTTTTTTTTTTTTTGTGGTATGCAGGCCTGTCACTGTTGTGGACTCTCCCGTTGCAGAGCACAGGCTCCGGACGCACAGGCTCAGTGGCCATGGCTCACAGGCCGAGCCACTCTGTGGCATGTGGGATCTTCCCAGACCGGGGCACGAACGGTGTCCCCTGCATTGGTAGGCGGATTCTCAACCAATGCACCACCAGGGAAGCCAGTATGATCCTTTTAATGTGCTGTTGGATTCTGTTTGCTAGTGTTTGGCTGAGGACTTTTGCATCTATGTTCATCAGTGATATTGGCCTATAGTTATCACTACCTGTGACATCTTTGTCTGGTTTTGGTATCAGGGTGATGGTGGTCTCATAGAATGAGTTTGGGAGTGTTCCTCCCTCTGCTATCTTGTGGAAGACTTTGCGAAGGATAGGTGTTAGCTCTTCTCTAAATGTTTGATAGAATTTGCCTGTGAAGCCATCTGGTTCTGGACTTTTGTTTGTTGGAAGATTTTTAATCACAGTTTCAATTTCAGTGCTTGTGATTATCTGTTCATATTTTCTATTTCTTCCTGGTTCAGCCTTGGCATGTTGTGGATTTCTAAGAATTTGTCCATTTTACTGGCATACTGTTACTTGTAGTAATCTCTCATGATCTTTGTATTTCTGCAGTGTCAGTTCTTTTTTATTTCTAATTCTATTGATTTGAGTCTTCTCCCTTTTTTTCTTGATGTGTCTGGCCAATGGTTTGTCAATTTTGTTTATCTTCTCAAAGAAGCAGCTTTTAGTTTTATAGATCTTTGCTATCGTTTCCTTCATTCCTTTTTCATTTATTTCTCATCTGATCTTTATGATTTCTTTCCTTCTGCTAACTTTGGGGTTTTTTTGTTCTTCTTTCTATAATTGCTTTAGGCGTAAGGTTAGGTTGTTTATTTGAGATGTTTCTTGTTTTTTAAGATAGGATTGTATTGCTATAAACCTCTTTCTTAGAACCGCTTTTGGTGCATCCCAGAGGTTTTGAGTCTTCCTGTTTTCTTTTTCATTTGTTTCTAGGTATTTTTTGAATTTCTCTTTGATTTCTTCAGTGATCTCTTGGTTACTAAGTAGTGTATTGTTGAGCATCCATGTGTTTTTCTTTTTTACAGATTTTTTCCTGTAATTGATACCCAGTCTCATAGTGTTGTGGTTAGAAAAGATACTTGATACAATTTCCATTTTCTTAAATTTACCAAGGCTTGATTTGTGACCCAAGGTATGATCTCTCTTGGAGAATGTTCCATGAGCACTTGAGAAGAAAGTGTATTCTCTTGTTTGTGGATAGAATGTCCTTTAAATATCAATTAAGTCCATCTTGTTTAATGTATCATTTAAAGCTTGTGTTTCCTTATTTATTTTCATTTTGGATGATCTGTCCATTGGTGAAAGTGGGGTGTTAAAGTCCCCTACTATGATTGTGTTACTGTTGATTTCCCCTTTTATGGCTGTTAGTATTTGCCTTATGTATTGAGGTGCTCCTATGTTGGGTGCATAAATATTTACAATTGTTATATCTTCCTCTTGGATTGATCCTTGATCATTATGTAGTGTCCTTCTTTGTCTCTTGTAATAGTCCTTATTTTAAAGTCTATTTTGTCTGATATGAGAATTGCTACTCCAGCTTTCTTTTGATTTCCATTTGCATGGAATATCTTTTTCCATCCCCTCACTTTCAGTCTGCATGTGTTTCTAGATCCGAAGTGGGTCTCTTGTAGACAATATATATATATGGGTCTTGTTTTTGTATCCATTCAGCCAGTGTATGTCTTTTGGTTAGAGCATTTAATCCATTTACTTTTAAGGTAATTATCGATATGTATGTTTCTATTACCATTTTCTTAATTGTTTTGGGTTTGTTATTGTAGGTCTTTCCCTTCTCTTGTGTTTCCTGACTGGAAAAGTTCCTTTAGCATTTGTTTTAGAGCTGGTTTGGTGGTGCTGAATTCTCTTAGCTTTTTTTTGTCTGTAAAGATTTTTTTTTTTTGGGGGGGGGGCTATGCAGGCCTCTCACTGCTCTGGCCTCTCCCGTTGCAGAGCACATGCTCCAGACGCGCAGGCTCAGCGGCCTTGGCTCACAGGCCCAGCCGCTCCACGGCATGTGGGATCCTCCCGGACCAGGGCACAAACCCGTGTCCCCTGCGTCGGCAGGTGGACTCTCAACCACTGCGCCACCAGGGAAGTCCTGTAAAGATTTTAATTTCTCCACCAAACCTGAATGAGATCCTTGCTGGGTAGAGTAATCTTATTTTCAGCGTTTTCTCCTTTATCAGTTTAAATTTGTCCTGTCACTCCCTCTGGCTTGCAGAGTTTCTGCTGAAATATCAGCTGTTAACCTTATGGGAATTCCCTTGTCTGTTATTTATTGTTTTTCCCTTGCTGCTTTTGATATGTTTTCTTTGTATTTTATTTTTGATAGTTTGATTAATATGTGTCTTGGCGTGTTTCTGCTTGGATTTATCCTGTATGGGACTCTCTGTGCTTCCTGGACTTGATTAACTATTTCCTTTCCCTAATTGGTGAAGTTTTCAACTATAATCTCTTCAAATATTTTCTCAGTCTCTTTCCTTTTCTCTTCTTCTTCTGGACCCCTATAGTTTGGGTGTTGCTGCATTTACTGATGTCCCAGAGGTCTCTGAGACTGTCCTCAATTCTTTTCATTCTTTTTTCTTTCTTCTGCTCTGCAGTAGTTATTTCCACTATTTTATCTTCCAGGTCACTTATCGGTTCTTCTGCCTCAGTATTCTGCTATTGATCCCGCCTAGACAATTTATAATTTCATGTATTGTGTTGTTCATCATTGTTTGTTTGCTCTTTAGTTCTTCTAGGTCCTTGTTAAATGTTTCTTGTAGTTTATGTATTCTATTTCCAAGATTTTGGATCATCTTTACTATCATTATTCTGAATTCTTTTCAGGTAGACTGCCTATTTCCTCTTCATTTGTTAGGGCTGGTGGCTTTTTGCCTTGGTCCTTCATCTGCTGTGTGTTTCTCTGTCTTCTCATTTTGCTTAACTTACTGTGAGGTCTCCTGTTCGCAGGCTGCAGGTTCATAGTTCCCGTTGTTTTTGGTGTCTTCTCCAGTGGCTAAGATTGGTTCAGTGGGTTGTGTAGGCTTCCTGGTGGAGGGGACTAGTACCTGTGTTCTGGTGGATGAGGCTGGATCTTGTCTTTCTGTTGGGCAGGTCCACATCTGGTGGTGTGTTTTGGGCAGGTCCACGTCTGGTGGTGTGTTTTGGGGTGTCTGTGGCCTTATTATGATTATAGACAGCCTCTTTGCTAATGGATGGGGTTGTGTTCCTGTCTTACTATTTGTTTGGCATAGGGTGCCTGGCACTGTAGCTTGCTGGTCATTGAGTGAAGCTGGGTCTTGGTGTTGAGATGGAGTTCTCTGGGAGATTTTCGCCATTTTTTATTATGTGGAGCTGGAAGGTCTCCTTTTAACCAGTGTCCTGAACTTGGCTCTCCCACCTCAGAGGCACAGCCCTGATGCCTGGCTGGAGCACCAAGAGCCTTTCATCCCCACTGCTCAGAATAAAAGGGAGAAAAGAAAGGAAAGAAAGAAAAGAAACAAAGAGAGAGAGAGAGAAAGAAAGGAAAGAAGGAAAGAAGGAAGGAAGAAAGAAGAAAGAAAGATGATAAAATAAAATAAAATAATTAAAATAAAAAATAAGAAAAAAATTTTTAAGTAATAAAAAAAAAAAACAAAAAAAAACGGACAGACAGAACCCTAGGACAAATGGTAAAAGCAAAGCTAGACAAAGTCACTCACAGAAGCATACACATACACACTCATACAAAGAGAAAAAGGGAAAAAAATATATATATATCTTTGTTCCCAAAGTCCACCTCCTCAATTTGGGATGATACGTTGTCTATTCAGGTATCCCACAGATGCAGGGTACATCAAGTTGATTGTGGAGATTTAATTCGCTGCTCCTGAGGCTGCTGGGAGAAATTTCCCTTTCCCTTCTTTGCACAGCTCCCAGGGTTTAGCTTTGGATTTGGACCCGCCTCTGCGTGTAGGTCGCCTGAGGGAGTCTTCTTTGCTCAGACAGGACGGGGTTAAAGAAGCAGCTGATTCGGCAGGTCTGGCTCACTCAGGACGGGGGAGGGAGGGGTACGGAGGCGGGGCGAGCCTGCGGCGGCAGAGGCCAGAGTGACGTTGCACCAGCCTGAGGCGCGCGGTGTGTTCTCCCGGGAAAGTTGTCCCTGGATCCCGGGACCCTGGCAGTGGCGGGCTACACAGGCTCCCGGGAGGGGAGGTGTGGAGACTGACCTGTGCTCGCACACGGGCTTCTTGGTGGTGGCAGCAGCAGCCTTAGCGTCTCATGCCCGTCTCTGCTGTCCGCGCCGACAGCCGCGGCTCGTGCCCATGACTGGAGCTCCTTTAAGCGGAGCTCTTAATCCCCTGTCCTCACGCACCAGGAAACAAAGAGGCAAGACAAAGTCTCTTGCCTCTTCGGCAGCTCCAGACATTTCCCCGGACTCCCTCCTGGCTACCCGTGGCGCACTAGCCCCTTCAGGCTGTGTTCGCGCCGCCAACCCCAGTCTTCTCCCTGCGATCCGACCTCCGAAGCCCGAGCCTCAGCTCCCAGGCCCCGCCCGTCCCGGCAGGTGAGCAGACAACCCTCTCAGGCTGGTGAGTGCTGGTCGGCACCGATTCTCTATGCGGGAATCTCTCCGCTTTGCCCTCCGCACCCTGTTACTGCGCTCTCCTCCGCAGCTCCGAAGCTTCTCCCCCCCTCTGCTTCCCGCAGTCTCTGCCCATGAAGGTGCTTCTAGTGTGTGGAAACCTTTCGTCCTTCACAGCTCCTTCCCACTGGGGCAGGTCCCGTCCCTATTCTTTTGTCTCTGTTTTTTTCTTTTGCCTTACCCAGGTACGTGGGGAGTTTCTTACCTTTTGGGAGGTCTGACGTCTTCTGCCAGCGTTCAGTAGGTGTTCTGTAGGAGTTGTTCCACATGTAGATGTATTTCTGATGTATTTGTGGTGAGGAAGGTGATCTCCGCGTCTTACTCTTCCGCCATCTTGAAGCTCCTCCAATATGTGCTTTTTGTGGTAGTTAATTTCATCTGTGAACTTGACTGGATCATGGGGTGCTGAGATATTTCGATAAACATTATTTCATTATTTCCGGGTGGGCACCTTTGGCACTCCTGATTCTCAGGACTTCACAGTGGAACTGGAATTTATACCATTCGTTGCCTGGTTCTCAGGACTCCAGATTTGGACTGAAATCACTGGCTTCCTGGGTCTCCAGCTTGAGGAAAGCAGACTGTGGGAATCCTCATCCTTTATAATTATATGAACCAATTACTTATTTCATATGTTGGTTTTCTTTCCTTAGAGAACCTTTAATAAATACTTTTCAAAAACTGGATTTTTCAAAATTATTGGCAAATTAATAATTCTCATTATTTGTACATTTTTACATATCCCTCAAAACACTTTTGTACATATTACCTTGTTTTTTCCTTCTTCTTTTCCTTTTGATAAAAAAAGGTAATCACTCAGTGTAACTGGGTGGTTATCACCATCTCCATTTTAAGGATGAAGGATTCAAGGTGAGGAGAAATTAAGTAGCTTGGCAAATATTTTTGTAGCTAGTTAAATGCAGGAGAAATAGAACAACTCAAGTTAGCTAAATATTAATTATATACATGTTCATTTGCTTTTTAAAATCAGTATCTTGTGAAATATACAGAAAGGTGCAAAGTATTTGTGCAATTTAACAACAGTTGTGATGAAAACACTTGTGTAATTACCACACAAGTGGAGGCTGAGAACGTTATTGGCATCACAGAAGGCTCTGTCTATCCCTGCAGTGCCAGATAGCAATTGACTGCTTCTCACCTTCAAACCCACCTTTTTAAATCTGCTCTGAGATGATGGAGCTTTAAGCACTTTTCTTCTTTGCTGTCTGCGCAATATTAAGCATTTTTGGTACAGGGCCCTAGAGGGACCTTGTGGGAGGAAGGGGCTTCTCTTTCTGATTCCAGGGTGCTGACTTTGGCACCTTTCTCCTGGTGTGTTTATTATGGTCTGTACATATGTGCTGCCTTGCTGATGCTGGGTTCTCAACGAGGTGTCCCAATTCCCTCTGTGTCTGCTAGCCATCCTCTGCCCTCTTGCACCTCAGAAGGGTGTGTCCTGCTTGCCCAGTGACTGACTGTGAACCAACCTTGTCCTGGACAACTCAGTGAACTTCACCATGCTGTGGGCTCCAACTACACTTTCTGAATGAAGTCTGAACCCCAGTCTTGGGGAGGGACATACCCTTCCAAGTTTGTCTTCCTGTGTACCTCCCTTAGCCCTACAGTTTTCTTCAGAATTCTAGTTACGTGTTTGTACTTATTCCTCTGTTAGAGTTGTTTTGGACCCTGGCTGATACACCTTACAAGCATAGATCCCTCATTTATCCACAGAGGCACCTACTTTACTAATTCATTTATAATTATTTTCTTGAGTTCCTTTGTAGCTTCGCTACACAGGAAAAATGTATAAATATTTTCTCAATGCTAAAAATGAAAGATACCCTGCTAGTATCTTTCAAATAGTTCAAGTAGGTATGAGGGGTTTGCATGTGCAAATATGCTGGCAATAAACATGTGTGTTACATGAGTAGATGCTTGCAGAGCCAGAGGGCAGCTGGGCACACATGTGCTTGTACACTTAATGGGAAAGACTCCAACTTTTGACTCCAGCTGAGGCTTGCTGGGGTGAGGAGTTTCCATTCTCTTGGTGGGGAAGTCTTGATGTTGGGTTTCATCACATTTTTAAACATAGTTTCATTGTGCCTTTTTTAGAACTTCATATAAACACAATATCTATCATCTTTTTTTACTTACTCTTTTGTTCAAAATGATATCTTCCAGATACACTAATGTTGCTATATCTGAGATCTGCTCTATTTATATACCCCCTGTATATTTCCCATTCTCATATTGTTGGGCATTTGGATTGTTTCCAGTATTTGACAACTATGAACAATTGTGCTCTAAATGTTCTTGTACCTATTGCAAATAAGTATTTTTATCTCTATGACCTATACACAGGGTGAAATTTCTGAATCAAAGGGAATAAATACATCTTCACTATTTCTAGATTATGGTATATTGTTTACCAAAGAGGTTGCACAAGTTTGCAATCCCTCTAGCCATATATGAAAATTCTTGCAGCTTCTACATGCTCGTCAACACATCTTAGTATTAAGAAAAATGTTATGATTTAGCATTTTCCTGACTTCTAAAGTTTAGTGCTTTTGCCTATGTTTGCTAGTAATTTGGATTTATTTTTTGTGAAATACTCCTTTAAATCTTTAACCTATTTTTCTATTGGTTGTCTGATTTTTTATGCATTTTCTTCCTTACCAGAAATAATCTGGTTAAAAGTCCTTTATCAGCTACATGTATTGCAAATATCTCCTTCCATCCTATGGCTCTTCACTTTTTTTTTAATGGTGTCTTTTGAAGATGGCAAAATTATGATTGTAATTTTCTCATAGTTGAATTTATTAATATTTTTCTTCATGGTCACTGCAGGTTTTAAACCTACCTAGAATTGAATTTTTTATATGGCATGAATGCTCTTGCTATTATGACATAATTTCTGAAAATCAAATATATACAAGGTCACTGTTACCATTTAGTTTTTATATCTACAGTTTGGGGAAAGGTAGCCTGATGTAGAATAATGCTGAATCTGGGGAAAAGCCTTTTCTATAAAGAAACCAGTAATTAAGCTTACTGATTTCAGACACAATCGGAAGTGTTTTACTTAACCTCAAAAAAACTGATTTTATAGATAAACCAATTAACGGTTAGGGAGTTTGAGGTGATTGGCCAAGGTCACATAGTAATATCAATTTGAGCGAGGATTCAACTTTTTACCGTTTAATTCAAAAGCTTCTGTTACCAAATTAGATGCAAAGCCTCCTCTCTCAGGGCCTAAACCAACCCGAAGCCCCCATGGTGGGTCAGGGTGCTCTCCCCCCCTCTCCCAGGTTCACGCTGCCAGTAACAAAACTGAGTCAAGCAAGACAGGCTTTTATTCAATGGCCAGAGAATGGAGAAGGGGAACTCACGCCCTAAAGGCACCTTCTTCACAAAGGGAGGAAAGTGGGGGACTTTTAAGGGGTAAGAGGCAGCTGCATCATCCGAAACGAGGGGAAAAGGCGGAGAGTTCTAGCAACAGCCAAGACATTGTGCAGTCCTTCAGGCTCCCTTGCATTCCACTGGGCATGAATTGTGCCTAGCAGAGTACAAATCCTGGCTTTGGGCAGAGATCTTGGCACAGTAATGCAGCAAAGGTAACTCTCCAGGTTTCATCTGCGCAGGCGCCTTCCTGTGGTCAAGTCAGAGCTGGTTCCAGATGGTTGACCACTGCATATCTCTCAAAGTACAGCCGCCAAACATCTCTGCCAAACACCAGGTACTTGGAAACCAACACAGAGATAAATCAGGGCAGGAAAGCAATGACCTTTAGCCTGCTTTGCCTGCTGTCTTGGATCTAGCCTGTTCAGTCTGGTTTTGTTGGGGGGCTTTGTGGTTGATAAAGCACAACTAGCCTGTATGATTAAAAACAGTTTCTATGCCTGGGCTTCATAGCATGGGTAACACTTCTGCTACAGTCTTTCTAGGCATAGAGGTGTGTGTGTGTGTGTGTGTGTGTGTGTGTGTGTGTGTGTGTGTGTGTGTGTGTGTGTGTGTGTATGTGTGTTCCCTTCTTATTTCCTTTGCTTTTCCATGTCTTTAATTTGAAATTTGGATTTTCCTGGGATATAAACAATCTCTGATTCCCATTCTGACTTTCACCTATACTCATTTACTCCACTTTCCTTATAAATGTTTTCTTATGTTTGTTATGGAACCAAATTTGGATCTGCTTACCCAATAGGTGGCAAAGCCAATCTGCTGACACCAGGTTTAATGCAAGGTCTCCAACATAGGGCCAAGAGAGGAGAATGGGCAGGTCATGCTCAAAAGATCTGAACTCCTTGATGGCTTTCAGGGAAGGGTTTATAAAGGCAACATGAACGGTGACGGTTGTAGGGTGCCTGATCAGCTGTGGATACTCATCTGATTGGTTTGGTGGTGAGGTAGCCCGATGGTATTTTGGGACCTCATCGACCTTCTGATTCCAACCAATCTGGAGTCTATGTGCTTGTCATCGGGTGCAATTACCTTTTGCCACCTGGTGGGGGTTTTATATGTTTGCTCCTTTTTTTTGGCCGCACCCTGCAGCATGTGGGATCTTAGTTCCTGACCGGGGATTGAACCCGAGCCCCCTGCGTTGGAGGCGCAGAGTCTTAACCACTGGACCCCCCCTTGGTGGGGGTTTTAGTATCTGCAAAAACAACTCAAGGATTTAGCTCAGAATATTATCTACAGCCCTTGAGGAGGAACTAAAGGTCCTTAACTTTGTCTTATGGCTAAACTATTATTATTTTATCTTGCTTGTTTTTCCTTCATTTCTGCATTTTCTCACTTTTCTGATTAAATTTGCTCTTTGGAACTCGAGGAAGGCCTAGGAGACTAAAGCTTTTCTACAAACAAGAGGCAGGGGAAAAGGGGGTTCTATCCCTGGGAAGGCCCCACAGGGTGCTGCTCCAGCTTCATATTTTCAAAATAGTCAGTCTCCTATGCAGAGTTAAGCTTCTCTCTCTTTGTTTACATCACATTCTCTTTCAATAAAAATGTTTTATTCAGGAAATATAGAAATTTGACAACTTCCTGAAGTTCAGATTTTAATTAGAAATGTAGAGCCCCCAGAACCTGCATCAATTTGCTAGCTATGTTCCATGGAGCCCTTGGGGCTCCAACGAGTTCCCACACAATCCACCTTGCGGGTGTCACTGGGTTAATTAGGCAAGGTTTTGTTTCCCCAACCCGTACAAGTTCCTCATGCCAGCTTCAGCCAGAGAAACCTCTGATTTATCTGATACATTTGTTGGGCTTTCAGTTAAAATTTCATTTTAATAAAAGTTTTTGCCACTAAAAATGTTTGAAAATTACCGGACAATCAGAGTGAGTAGTTTTAGGGTACAACAGAGTGCTTTCAGTTATCCAAATATAAGATTATTTAAAAATCCACCAGAGAAAATTAAATTTGCCAAATTTTTAATTCTGGAATTAATAAGTGAATTTAGTAAGGTCAATTTTTATAGTCAATTTTATTTATATGCTAATAACAAACAACTGGAAGGTAAAATAATATTTATAAGAGCATTATAAAACCTAAAAGACTTAGGAAGATAGTTCTAAAAATACATCAAAAACTTCAGTACTGAAAACAACAAATAATTGCTAACAGATTTTTAAAAGCCTAAATTTAGAGCTGTATCATGTTCATGGGGTGAAAAACTCATTATTATTAAGATATATGTTCTCACCAAATTTATGTCAACACTTTCACAGTAAAAATCCTACTGTCTCTGGATTTTCTTATGCTGCTCACCTTGCTCTGACAGTTCCTTACTGCTTTGTTATTTCTTCAACGCTTTCAATCCATATACATGTATATACATACATACAACTTCAGTTGAACCAAAGCACAGTCATCCCTTGATATCCAGCTGGGATTGATTCTAGGAACCCCTACAGATACCAAAATCTGAGTATGGGCAAGTCCCTTATATAAAATGGTATAGTACAATAGGCCTTCCATATCTGTGGGTTCTGCAGCATCCACGGATTCAATCAACCGATGTTGGGAACTGAGGATGCTGAGGTAGTTTGTCCACCTTGGTACTACTTACATTGAGGGCTGGATAGTTCTTTGTTATTGGAGGCTGTACTGTGTGTTGCCTATCTAGCAGCATCCTCATCCTCTACCCATATGGTAACATCTTCCCAATTGCTACAAACAAAATGTGTCTAGTTGTTGCCAAATGTGCATTGGGAGGCAAAATCGCCCTAATTTAAAAACAATAATATAGTACATCATTTCCTGGAGCAAAAATCCCACCTTTCAAATAATTCTTTTCTTCCTCCCATTTCATTTACTGCTTTCAAACATTATTTTTTATCCTGATTCTTGCCAACAGCATTATTACAGATTGAAACCTTTGTGAGTACATTCCTTTAAATTATTTCCCATTAATTATAGAATTAATTCCAAATTTCTTAACATGGCATTTAAAGCTTCATCTCCTTCTCCAATCTCTTGTCTCACCCTACCTTGCTTCACATGAATACTCCTGCTGCAATATCATTCTTATTAGTCTCGGCTCACACACAAACTGTATTGTTTTTCATTATGTATCTGCTACCCTTCTTCCTTTGACCTGTGAATGAGGTATTCTTATGTGTGGCTTTATATCCTCTTGGCTTCAGACACTATATGTGAATAGTTTTGTTCTGGCTTCAAAGAGTTGCACACAGGTGTGGACCTGTATGTGTACATTTCATATCCTGCCTTGGAGTTCTATGCTTTTGTGGTGTGAGATGCTTGTGGAAATTTGCCTGTAGCCATGCGATGTGTGAATACGAGGGAAGTTGATGCCTGTGGGGTCATTCTTGACTAAACAGGGGACATAAATAAATGTTTCCCTCTTTCATCCTCTGAGTGGATTATTTTGAGACTACTGTCTACATTTCCTGAGAATGTTCCACGTAATCAAACACCCGTCCCAGTCTTGGTGACCTTCCCCAAAACACATAAGTATCTTGACTTTCCCTCCTTCCTTTTTTTGCTCCCACCTTCCCTCATGCTGCTTAGGCTCAATTTCCAAACAATCTACCTGCTTGTTAGCCTCAGTCTCAGACTCTGCTTTTGGTGGCTCCAAAAACTAAGACAACCGGGCTAACTTTTGCCCATATTTTAAGACTTTAAAAGGGGCAAAGTCTTAGGTACGATTATCTCCAAAAAATACTTCCTTGCCTCTCTCCACCTCTCTCCATTTTAACTGGTGTTTCTTCTCAGTGCCACCTATTTCACCATAACTTTTGTTAATTCTCTTCAAACCTCCTAGAGAACTGTGCTTAAATCAAAATCATCCCTTTTTTCTATAGTACCTAGACACTACCTTGAATAATGATATACCTAGGTGGTCATAATGGTATTTCATGAAAATATTGATCTTGCATAATATAATTATATAGTTAATTAAACAATATGCTTTAATTTGGGGAGATTAGAAGTGCATAAAGGAACCATGTAATGTAATAAAAATACTTATTTGACTTCAAAACACTTTCCAGAGAAGAAAATCTAACAACCTCTTCATTCCCTATTTCTCTTCTCAATCATTTTTGTTGAGGCTGAGGCTGAGAACTAATTCATCGGAGGATATAAGTTTAAAGAAAACACGTTTCCTCTGAGGCTAGAGAAAGTACTGAAAAATATATTTAATTGTGTGTTGAAATGGGTATAAATTAAATTACAGTATCATATTAAATAGCCTTATTCTCTGAATTAGTAAGCAAGTTCAACAGTTACATACAGAGTTGTTGTAATTGAGTCTTCAGGAATTGCTTTATTTTCAAGAATGAAAATCCTGAAGTTGCAAATCTTCAGTTCTCAAGAGGACTTGAGAAGATTGAAGGCTTGAGGAAAAAGGAGAAACTGAGTTAGATCATGCATGAGGAATGATATGGAATCCACTAGAACCGAATGTAATAATTATAGGATAATGGAAAACACACACAAGAGAATGGATGTATTCAGGACAGGGAATAATATTTTTTAATAGGTGGACATACACAGTCCGCTCAACATCCATCCAGAGTCTCAAGGGTAAAAAATGTTTGCTTCTTTAATTAGCTACCTACTGTCACTTTTGTTACAGAGAATCCAGGTTATTTGCTAAGAGAAGAGAAAATTTAAACAACAACAACAAAATGGAATGTGTTGATATTTGTAACAAACAGCTAGTAAGAGAGGAAAAGAGAACCTGGGATGACGTGGTCTCATATTTGAGGGAGCAGCTGTCAATCATGTGGAAAATCTAGAGTATATCATTGGGAAGAAAGGGGTTTTTTGTTTATTTTTCTTTTTGTTTTGTTTGTAAATAAAAGAACAACTCTGCAGTTGGAACTTATAAACTCAAAGCAGATGGAGAGAAAGTGGAAGAGGGAATTTGTAGTACCAGCCTGGCACCAGACTGGGAATTGGTATTAGAAATAAGGAGAAAGAGATGTGGTAATGTGGGAGTCTTAGATGCTCTTGAGGGTGCCGAGAATGCCATAGAGTCTGTGAAGCACTGGTATGGTTAGCAGCCTAGACTAATACTGCTAAGGCTTTGTTAAGTGAGGTCTATGAGCAAAGCAACTTCTAAGTATACAATACAGTATCATTTGCTATAGACACTATGCTAAAAGCAGATCTCTAGAATGTATTCATCTTGCATTACTAAAACTTTGTACCCTTTGATCATCTTCCCTTTCCCCCTTCCCCAAACTCTCAGGAACCACAGTTTTGCTCTCTGTTTCTATGGGTTTGTTTATTTTAGATTGCACCTGTAAGATCATATGGTATTTGTCTTTCTGTGTTTGGCCTATTTTGCTTAGCATAATGTCCTCCAGGTCCATCCACATTATTGCAAATGGCAGGATTTCTTGAGCTTTTGGTGTCATATCCAAAAACTAGTTACATGCACTATGACTTTTTAAACTGAATTTCAATACAGTAAGCCCCCTACATATGAACGAGTCCTGTTCTGAGAGTGTATTCGTAAGTTCAGTTTGTTCTTAAATCCAACAAAGTTAGCATAGGTACCCAACTAACACAACTGGCTATATAGTACTGTACTGTAATAGGTTTATAATACTTTTCACACAAATAATACATAAAAAACAAACACAAAAAATAAAGAAAACATTTTTAATCTTACAGTAAGTACCTTGAAAAGTACAGTAGTACAGTACAACAGCTGGCATACAGGGGCTGGCATCGAGTGAAGAGGCAAGAAGAGTTACTGGGGGAGGGAAAGGAGGTGAGAGATGGTAGAGCTGAAGGATCGTCAGCCATAGGAAACGGAGGGCAAGCTGCAATTTCACTCACTCCTGACACTGATGGCTCAGGTTCTGATTCCTTGCTGGATTCAATTCTATCTACCCTCTTGAAAAGACAATTCAGTGATGTCTGGGTAGTAGCTCTTTTTTTCTTGTCATGGATGACACGGTAGCACTGGATTGCATTCTGAACGGCTGCTGCGACCTTCGTGTACTGTTCAACGTTTCGGTCCTGTGACTCAAAAACTAACAGTGCCTCCTCAAATAAAGAAAATCCTTTCGCCATTCCCTGTGTCGTGAATCTCTTCGGTTCTTCAATTACTTCTTCCTCTTGTCTCGCTTTGTCCTTTTTCTGGGCCTCCAAATCCCACATGTCTTCATTAGTAAGTTCCATGTTCGCATCTTTTAAAGTTCACAACTTGAAGGTTCGTATGTAGGGGACTTACTGTAATATTAAAACGGTTAAATTGAGTATTTAAAATGTGATAAGGTCAGTGCTAATGCTTTATCAACATTATCTAAACAAATACTTAAAATAACCACTTAAAATAGAGACTCTTATTATGACCTTCTTATCAGTGAAGAATGTAAATCTAGACAGGGTAAGTAACTTACCCAAGGACACAACATATATGATAACTCTAGCAATAGATCCCAGGTCTGCCTGACACAAAGACTGTGGATGTAACTAGTAGACAATACTATAAAAGTCACCAAGTGGCCAACTATGACCTAAAATAAGAAAGTCTAAGGAAAGTGAAGAAACACTGTCGAGATAGATACTTTGTACAGTTTAACATTATAATGACAGCATTAAGAAAGCAAAAAGATGCATCTGTGTTAAAGGGCAGGGGGAGAGTACCAAGTGGCAGATTTATATAGTGACATATGCTTACTAATTTAAATGGATAACTGAGTCCTTGGTTATACTTCCTTTTTTGTTTATAAGGAATCATTTTTTCAGTAAGGATTATTGGATGGCGATCAATGCTAAAAGAAATGATATGTTAATATCATTTCTGGTTGAGAAATACTGTTCATTTAGATTGAAATGAACATTTAAAACCATAGAAAGTATAAGGAGAAACTGAGAATCATTGGAACATTTATCAGCAAGATCTCAGTCCATGCCTAAGGGCTATCATTGTACCCTTGAGAAGTGTATGAAGAGTAAAAATTAATTACTTCCTTAGTTTATTCAAAAAACTTTCATGGAGCATCTTCTGAATAAAAAGTCTTTATTATTGTATTTAATCTTCACAGAAACACTATTAGGTAAATATTAGTATCCTCTTCTTATAAATAAAGAAACAAAGGTTTGAAGACTTTAAGCCCTGTGCCTATGGTCATACAGCTGGTAAGTGGCTGATTTGGCCTTACACCCAAGCGTGTCTGGTTCCAAAGCCTGTGCTGTATTTCCTTGTAAGGCTGATTTCAAAAACAGTCTGGCAAAACAGGCAAAACAATCCCTGAGTGCCATCATCACACTATTCCTAACAAAGACCTATGGGGAAAATCTCACGGATCATAGACTTGGGCAGAATGAAACATTGTCTGGCAGAACATCAGCTTAAAAGGTCAATAAGCTTCACAGTAAAGCATCCTAATCATCCATGGAAAATAAATTGCTCATATTTCTGCTTACTAAACAAACTGAAGGCTAACTTACTACATTCATATTTGGGGTAAATTTTCTCCAGATCAAAAAGTTACCAATCTATAAATCATAGTCTGAGCAGCTATTACGTTTTCTGAAAATACATTTTTAATTATCTTAGCCCGGAATGGGAGCTTTAAGCACGGTAGCATGGTAGAAAACCACATAAATATGAATCAATTGTAGAAAATATAGAGAAGTCACACTAGGGGATATGAATGAGTTAAACTACAAGTAAAATATCTGAGAATACAGGTTGCTGCCATAAAACCCTAAAAGAATGAGTCAGTCTGAAGACTTTTGGAACAATCGATAATTACCAAGATGCAAAGAAGACTGACTAGGAGGAAACTGAGGGAGAACATTTATAATGGATAATCAGGAAAGAGCTCTCTGACTATTAAAACTGTGAATTTTTAGAACAATCTATCTACCACAGGAAGCTGTGAAACTGACATTGTTTAGGACACAGGGATTAAACTCTCAAAACCACTAAAAGCAAGTGTGAGCAGATAACATTACTGGGAAATGAAGAGAGCAGCCTTTCCTTTATTGTTTACTCCTTTCAGTTAAAACTTAGAGGAAGCCGTCTGTGTCCTTGAGTAACATTTCAGATGTTTGTTAAAAGATGCAGATTTTCACCACGTTGACTGAGTTATGCTTCTTTTGTCCTACAGGCACCGTTTCTACTGGACTTGCTCAACTCTTTCTCCTGTGTCATAAAGAGTCACATGTGTTGAGCTTGTGATTGTGACAAAGAGACTGTTCGCTTTAATATACTCTCAACGGGAAAAAATTAGAATAGACAGACATGCAATTAAATATCACTAATATCCTAAGCACTCAGGGATAAACTAACATTTTCATGAACAAACTTCCCAATACTTCACAGATGGGTGTGTTTATATAGGTTTGTGTTTATGAAGATCATAATTATGCAGTATATACTCTTCTGCAACTTGCTTACTAGTTGAATATAGTCATTCCTCGTGTAATCAAATAATCTTCTAAGTATAATAATACAGACCACATACACAGTATTGATGTATCACCATTAATTCCCAATTGCTGGACACTAGGTTGTTTCTGAGTTCTTACTGTTATATATAATGCTACACTGTCTACCCATTTACACCATTTTTTGGTCATAGTTTTAAACACTTACGAGAAATTCTTGAATTGCCATGTCAAAGGGTTTGGACATTTAACTAATTATTTAAGTACTTTCCAGATAGAGTGTAACTTTCTGGAAAAGGTAGAATGCAGGCTCTGTAGTCAATCGGGCTATGGGAACAGAGGCTGATTCTACGTGGCTCAGTTTCCTCAACTGTACAATGGAATTCTTGAAACTACTTCATGTGATCACTATGAAGATTTAATAGGTAGAATATGCAACATTATCATAATAGAATCTGCCAGAGAGGAAACGTTCAGAGATGTTTATTATTATTATTAACATTATAGTCATTATTATTTCCAATTAACATTCCCATCAAAAACTATTTTACCTCACCATACATGACAGTATATCACAAACATTTACTAATTTAATAAATAATGTTTTCTTATTATTGTTTTAATTTTTCTTTCTTTGATTAATCACAGGTAGGATGTTTATCATATGTTTATCGGTCATTTGTATATTTTCCTTTGTGCCCTGCTTGGTCATATTACTTTTTTTTTTTTTTAACATCTTTATTGGAGTATAATTGCTTTACAATGGTGTGTTAGTTTCTACTTTACAACAAAGTGAATCAGATTTACATATACATATGTTCCCATATTTCCTCCCTCTTGCGCCTCCCTCCTACCCTCCCTATCCCACCCCTCTAGGTGGACACAAAGCACAGAGTTGATCTCCCTGTGCTATGCAGCTGCTTGCCACTAGCTATCTGTTTTACATTTGGTAGTGCATATATGTCAATGCCACTCTCTCACTTCATCCCAGTTTACCCTTCCCCCTCCCTGTGTCCTCAAGTTCATTCTCTAGGTCTGAATCTTTATTCCTGTCCTGCCCCTGGGCTTTTCAGAACCATTTTTTTTTTCGATTCCATATACATGTGTTACTGTATTTGTTTTTCTCCTTCTGACTTACTTCACTCTGTATGACAGTCTCTAGGTCCATCCAACTCACTACCAATAACTCAATTTCATTTCTTTTTATAGCTGAGTAATATTCCATTGTATATATGTGCCACATCTTCTTTATCCATTCATCTGTCCATGGACACTTAGGGTGCTCCATGTCCTGGCTATTGTAAATAGAGCTGCAATGAACATTGTGGTACGTGACTCTTCTTTGAATTATGGTTTTCTCAGGGTATATGCCCAGTAGTGGGATTGCTGGGTTGTATGGTAGTTATATTTTTAGCTTTTAGGGAGCATCCATACTGTTCTCCAGAGTGAATGTACCAATTTACATTCCCACCAACAGTGCAAGAGGGTTTCCTATTCTCCACACCCTCTCCAGCATTTATTGTTTGTAGATTTTTTGATGATGGCCATTTTGACTGGAGTGAGATGATATCTCATTGTAGTTTTGATTTGCATTTCTCTAATGATTAATGATATTGAGCATTCTTTCATGTGTTTGTTGGCAATCTGTATATCTTCTTTGAAGAAAGATCCATTTAGGTCTTCTGCCCATTTTTGGATTGGGTTGTTTGTTTTTTTGATATTGAACTGCATGAGCTGCCTGTAAATTTTGGAGATGAATGCATTGTCAATTGCTTCATTTGCAAATACTTTCACCTATTCTAAGGGCTGTCTTTACATCTTGTTTACAGTTTCCTTTGCTGTGCAAAAGCTTTTAAGTTACATTAGGTCTCATTTGTTTATTTTTGTTTTTATTTCCATTTCTCTAGGAGATGGGTCAAAAAGCATCTTGCTGTGATTTATGTCATAGAGTGTTCTGCCTATGTTTTCCTCTAAGAGTTTTATACTGTCTGGCTTTACATTTAGGTCTTTAATCCATTCTGAGTTTATTTTTGTGTATGGTGTTAGGGAGTGTTCTAATTTCATTTTTTACATGTAGCTGTCCAGTTTTCCCAGCACCACTATTGAAGAGGCTGTGTTTTCTCCATTGGATATTCTTGCCTCCTTTATCAAAGATAAGGTGGCCATATGTGCATAGGTTTAACCTCTGGGTTTTCTATCCTGTTCCACTGAGGTATCTTTCTGTTTTTGTGAAAGTACCATATTGTCTTGATTACTGTAGCTTTGTAGTACAGACTGAAGTCAAGGAGCCTGATTCCACCAGCTCCGTTTTTCTTTCTCAAGATTACTTTGGCTATTCAGGGTCTTTTGTGTTTCCATACAAATTGTGAAATTTTTTGTTCTAGTTATGTGAAAAATGCCATTGGTAGTTTGATAGGGATTGCATTGAATCTGTAGATTGCTTTGGGTAGTATAGTCATTTTCACAACGTTGATTCTTCCAATCTAAGAACATGGTATATCTCTCCATCTGTTGGTATCATCTTTAATTTCTTTCATCAGTGACATAGTTTTCTGCATACAGGTCTTTTGTTTCCTTAGGTATGTTAATTCCTAGGTATTTTATTCTTTTTGTTGCAATGGTAAATGGGAGTGTTTCCTTAATTTCTCTTTCAGATTTTTCATCATTAGTGTATAGGAATGCAAGAGAGATTTCTGTGCATTAATTTTGTATCCTGCTACTTTACCAAACTCATTGATTAGCACTAGTAGTTTTCTGGTAGCATCTTTAGGATTCTCTGTGTATAGTATCATGTCTTTTGCAAACAGTGACAGTTTTAATTCTTCTTTTCCAATTTGGATTCCTGTTACTGCTTTTTCTTCTCTGATGCTGTGGCTAAAACTTCCAACACTATGTTGAATAATAGTGGTGAGAGTGGGCAAACTTGTCTTGTTCCAGATCTTAGTGGAAATGGTTCCAGTTTTTCACCATTGAGAACGATGTTGGCTGTGGGTTGGTCATATATGGCCTTTATTATGTTGAGGTAGGTTCCCTCTATGCCTACTTTCTGGAGGGTTTTTATCATAAATGCGTGTTGAATTTTGTCAAAAGCTTTTTCTGCATCTATTGAGATGATCATATGATTTTTCTCCTTCAATTTGTTATTATGTTTTATCACATTGATTGATTTGTATATATTAAAGAATCCTAGCATTCCTGGGATAAACCGCACTTGATCATGGTGTATGATCCTTTTAATATGCTGTTAGATTCTGTTTGCTAGTTTTTTGTTGAGGATTTTGGCATCTATGATCATCAGTGATATTGGCCTGTAGTTTTCTTTCTTTGTGACATCTTTGTCTGGTTTTGGTTTCAGGGTGATGATGACCTCGTAGAATGAGTTTGGGAGTGTTCCGCCCTCTGCTATCTTTTGGAATAGTTTGAGAAGGATAGGTGTTAGCTCTTCTCTAAATGTTTGATAGAATTCACCTGTGAAGCCATGTGGTTCTGGACTTTTGTTTGTTGGAAGATTTTTAATCACAGTTTCAATTTCAGTGCTTGTGATTGGTCTGTTCACATTTTCTATTTCTTCCTGGTTCAGTCTCAGAAGGTTGTGTATTTCTAAGAATTTGTCCATTTCTTCCAGGTTGTCCATTTTATTGGCGTATAGTTGCTTGTTGTAATCTTTCATGATCCTCTGTATTTCTGCAGTGTCTGTTGTTATTTCTCCCTTTTCTTTTTTAATTCTATTGATTTGAGTCTTCTCTCTTGTTTGTTTGATGTGTGTGGCTAATGGTTTATCAATTTTGTTTATCTTCTCAAAGAAGCACCTTTTAGTTTTATTGATCTTTGCTATCTTTTCCTTCATTTCTTTTTCAATTATTTCTGATCTGATGTTTATTTCTTTCCTTCTGCTAAATTTGGGGTTTTATTGTTCTTTGTCTAATTCCTTTAGGTGTAAGGTTAGGTTGTTTATTTGAGATTTTTCTTGTTTCTTGAGGTAGGAGTGTATTGCTATAAACTTCCCTCTTAGAACTGCTTTTGCTGCATCCAATAGGTTTTGAGTCATCATTTTTTTATTGTCATTTATTTCTAGGTATTTTTTGATTTCCTCTTTGATTTCTTCAATGATCTCTTAGTTATTTAGTAGTGTATTGTGTAGCCTCCATGTGTTTGTATTTTTTGCAGATCTTTTCCTGTAATTGATATCTAGTCTCATAGCGTTGTGGTCAGAAAAGATACTTGATATGATATCAAGTTTCTTAAATTTACCAAGGCTTGATTTGTGACCCAAGGTATGATCTATCCTGGAGAATGTTTCATGAGCACTTGAGAAGAATGTGTATTCTGTTGTTTTTGCATGGAATGTCCTATAAATATCAATTAAGTCCATCTTGTTTAATGTATCATTGTGTTTCCTTATTTATTTTCATTTTGGATGTTCTGTCCATTGGTGAAAGTGGGGTGTTAAAGTCCCCTACTATGATTGTGTTACTGTCGATTTCCCCTTTTATGCTGTTAGTATTTGCCTTGTGTATTGAGGCGCTCCTATGTTGGGTGCATAAATATTTACAATTGTTATATCTTCTTCTTTGATTGATCCTAGATCAATATGTAGTATCATTCTTTGTCCTTGGTAATAGTTTTTATTTTAAAGTCTATTTTTTCTGATATGACAATTGCTGCTCCAGCTTTCTTCTGATTTCCATTTGCATGGAATATCTTTTTCCATCCCCTCACTTTCAGTGTGTATGTGTCCCTAGATCTGAAGTGGGTCTCTTGTAGGCAACATATATATGGGTCTTGTTTTTGTATCCATTCAGCCAGTGTATGTCTTTTGGTTGGAGCATTTAATCCATTTACATTTAAGGTAATTATCGATATGCATGGTCCTATTACCATTTTCTTAATTGTTTTGGGTTTGTTATTGTAGGTCTTTTCCTTCTCTTGTGTTTCCTGCCTAGAGAAGTTCCTTTAGCATTTGGTGTAAAGTTGGTTTGATGGTGCTGAATTCTCTTAGCTTTTGCTTGTCTGTAAAGGTTTAATTTCTCTGTCAAATCTGAATGACATCCTTCCTGGGTAGAGTTTGGTTGTAGGTTTTTCTCTTTCATCATTTTAAGTATTTCTGCCACTCCCTTCTGGCTTGCAGAGTTTCTGCTGAAAGATCAGCTGTTATCTTTATGGGTAGTCCCTTGTATGTTATCTGTTGCTTTTCCCTTGCTGTTTTTAATATTTTTTCTTTGTATTTAATTTTTGATAGTTTGATTAATATGTGTCTGGTGTGTTTCTCCTGAATTTATCCTGTATGGGACTCTCTGTGCTTCCTGTGCTTGATTGACTATTTTCTTTCCCGTATTAGGGAAGTTTTCTAGTATAATCTCCTCAAATATTTTCTCAGTCCATTTCTTTTTCTCTTCTTCTTCTGGGACCCGTATAATTCAAATGTTGGTGCATTTAATGTTGTCCCAGAAGTCTCTGAGAGTGTCCTAATTTTTTTCATTCTTTTTTCTTTATTCTGCCCTGCAGTAGTTATTTCCACTATTTTGTCTTCCTGGTTACTTATCCATTCTTCTTCCTCAGTTATTCTGCTATTGATCCCTTCTAGAGAACTTTTAATTTCATATATTGTGTTGTTCATCATTGTTTGTTTGCTCTTTAGTTCTTCTAGGTCCTTGTTAAACGTTTCTTCTATTTTCTCCATTCTATTTAGAAGATTTTAGATAATCTCTACTATCATTACTCTGAATTCTCTTTCAGATAGACTGCCTGTTTCCTCTTCATTTGTTTTGTCTGTGGGGTTTTTACCTTGCTCCTTCATCTGCTGTGTCTTTGTCTGTCTTCTCATTTGGCTTAACTTACTTTGTTTGGGGTCTCCTTTTTGCAGGCTGCATGTTCATGGTTCCTGTTGTTTTTGGTCTGTGCCCCCAGTGGCTAAGGTTGGTTCAGTCGGCTGTGAAGGCTTCCTGGTGGAGATGACTGGTGCCTATGTTCTAGTGGATGAGACTGGATCTTGTCTCCAGTGTGCAAGACCATATCCGATGGTGTGTTTTGGGATATCTGTGAACTTATTTTGATTTTAAGCAGGCTCTCTACTAATGGGTGGTGTTGTGTTCCTCTCTTGCTAGTTGTTTGGCATGGAGTGTCCAGCACTGGAGCTTGCTGTTCTTTGAGTAGAGCTTGGTCTTTGTGTTGAGATGGTAATCTCTAGGAGGGCTTTCACCATTTGATATTCCATGGAACCAGGAGGTCTCTGGTGGAGCAGTGTTCTGATCTCAGCTCTTCCACCTCAGAGGCTCAGGCCTGACACCAGGCTGGAGCACCAAAACCCTGTCAGCCACACAGGTCAGAAGAAAAGGGAGAAAAAAGACAGAAAGAAAGAAAAAAAAAAGAAAAATAAAATAAAGTTATTAAAATAAAACTTAAAAAAACTTTAAAAAATAATACAATTATTAAAAGTAAAAAAATAAAATAGTAATTAAAAAAGGAAAGAAAGAATGAAGAGAGCAACCAAACAAAAATAAATGCAGCAGTGATAACAAGCGGTAAAAACCATACAAAAACAAACAAACAAACAGAAAATGGAGAGACGGAACCCTAGTACAAATGTTAAAAGCAAAGCTATACAGACAAAATCACACAAAGAAGCATACACATAGAAACTCACAAAAACAAAAAAGGAAATATATAAAAAAAAGGAAGAGAATAACCAAATTATTAAACAAATCTACCAATGATAATAAGCTCTACATACTAAACTAAGATAAACATAAAATCAGAAACAAGGCTTCCCTGGTGGCGCAGTGGTTGAGAGTCCACCTGCCGATGCAGGGGACGCTGGTTCATGCCCTGGTCCAGGAAGATCCCACATGGCACGGAGCAGCTGGGCCTGTGAGCCATGGCCACTGAGCCTGCGCATCCGGAACCTGTGCTCTGCAACAGGAGACATCATAGTGGTGAGGGGCCGCGTACCGCAAAAAAAAAAAAAGAAAAGAAGAAAATCAGAAACAAATTAGATGCAGAAAGCCAACCCCAGGTCTACAGTT
The DNA here is from genome assembly GCF_026419965.1 of Kogia breviceps. Taxonomy (NCBI): domain Eukaryota; kingdom Metazoa; phylum Chordata; class Mammalia; order Artiodactyla; family Physeteridae; genus Kogia; species Kogia breviceps. The sequence continues at coordinate 45,617,303 of NC_081317.1, read as the reverse complement.
GCTCCCATAGTTCACTGCCTCATTTTTGGGATGATTCATTGTCTATTCAGGTATTCCACAGATGCAGGGAACATCAAGTTGATTTTGGAGATTTAAACAGCTGCTCCTAAGGCTGCTGGGGGAAATTTCCCTTTCTCTTTTTTGTTTGCACAGCTCCTATGTTCAGCTTTGGATTTGGTCCTGCCTCTGCGTGTAGGTCACCTGAGGGCGTCTGTTCTTTTCTCAGACAGGACGGTTTTAAAGGTGCAGCTGACTAGGGGACTCTGGCTCACTCAGGCTGTGGGGGAGGGATGGGTATGGAATGTGGGGCCAGCCTGCAGCAACAGAGGCCAGTGTTACATTTCAACACCCTGAGGTGCGCTGTGTGTTCTCCCAGGGAACTTGTCCCCGGATCATGGGACCCTGGCAGTGGCAGGCTGTACAGGCTCCTGGGAGGGGAGGTGTTTATAGTGACCTGTGCTTGCACACAGTCTTTTTGGTGGCTGCAGTAGCAGCTTTAGTGTTTCATGCCCATTTCTGGTGTCCGCGCTGATAGTTGTGGCTCATGCCCTTCTCTGTAGCGTGTTTAGGCGGTGCTCTGAATCTCCACTGTTCGCGCACCCTGAAACAATGGTCTCTTGCCTCTTAGGCAGTTCCAGGCTTTTTCCTGGACTCCCTCCCTGCTAGCTGTGGCCCATTAGCCCCCTTCTGGCTGTGTTTATGCAGCCAACTCCAGTCTTCTCCCTGGGATTTGACCTCCCAAGCCCGAGCCTCAGTTCCCAGGCCCCACCCTTCCTGGTGGGGGAGCAGAAGAGCCCCTCGGGCTGGTGAGTGCTGGTCAGCACTGATCCTCTGTGCAGGAATCTCTCCGCTTTGCCCTCCGCACCCCTGTTGCTGCGCTCTCCTCCATGGCTCCAAAGTTCCCCCCTCCCCCCACCATCTCCACTAGTGAAGGCACTTCCTAGTGTGTGGAAAATTTTCCTCCTTCACCGCTCCCTCCCAGAGGTGCAGGTCATATCCCTATTCTTTTGTCTCTGGTTTTTCTTTTTATCTTTTGCCCTACCCAGGTACGTGGGGAGTTTCTTGCCTTTTGAGAAGTCTGAGGTCTTCTGCCAGCATTCAGTAGGTGTTCTTCAGGGGTTGTTCCACATGTAGATGTATTTCTGATGTATTTGTGGGGAGGATGGTGATCTCCATGTCTTACTCCTCCACCATCTTGAACATCCCCCCCAGTCATAGCACTTTTGACTTATTTTGCTGCTGCAATTTTTTCTTTACTAAGCGCTGCTTCTTTGCTGTCTAATAGGACAACAAACTTTTGCATGTTTTTAAGAAAATGTACATAGCATTAAACAATTTCTAAGAAAAAAAATAGCCGTATATTTCCTCCTATATTTTCCTACAGAACAGTGTTTGTAGAATGTGAGTCTGCTAGGACACTTTTTAAATTTTTATACATCATTCCCCAAAGATATGTTTTGCATTCTCTCTAATTTTAATTCTAATTCTAGTTTCTTACAGTTCTTTGACCTAGTGAGTTCTTTTAATAGCTTACTTGTATTGCTTTGACCTCAACCTAACTCCAAAATATTGACATTTTTTGGTATTCTATAAACATGCTTTGTGCTATTAACATGCTTTACTTCCCTAGGCTAAATAATGCCAAATGCTTTGCTTTTTCTCATTAGGATAATTACCCAAATCTTTAGTGACACATAATGTAGCATGTAATTTAATGATATACTCTTTAGAATAAGACATGTACTCAAATTCTGGCTCAGCTCAGTGAATTTGAACTACTCAGTATCTCAGAGCCTCATTTTTCTCACATGTAAAATGGAAATAACATCTATCTCAGAGAAGCAGTATGAAGGTTAAATGAGATAAAGTTCGTAGCAGTTTAGGTGCTAATGAATGATAGTTATATTTTTATACTTAATTATTATCATTTGTTCTCCAGTGAACCTTCATTAATTATGTAGTCATATAAATCATTCTTATCTTTGTGAATATAAATAACATTCATTCATCTAGCTTTTCAAACTAGAAATATTGGAGCTGCTCCAGTGTCTCGTTTGCAGTCGGTTGTGTGGAAGGAAGCATCTTGGTCCATAGGCATGAGGAAGGGAACGGCATCTCTTGTCTGTGTTTGACTCCGTAGTTTGGTCCGAGGCCTCCCGGAGCTTTCCCGGGGGCAATTGGCAGAAGTCACCGCGACCACTCTGCCCTGCCCCTCCCCTCCGTCCCCGGGACCGGGAAGGACCCAGCCCACATCATGCCCCTCGGTGCTCACCTTTCCCGTCTCTGTCGTTGCGTCTGCATCGTGCCCCCGGAATCAGACGGTGCCCCATAGATGGCCAGCTTTCCCCCGAGGGTCAATGAGAAAGAGATCATGAGATCATGTACTATAGGTGAACTTTTAGCTCCTGCGGCTCCTTTTGACAAGAAATGTGGTCGTGAAAATTGGACTGTTGCTTTTGCTCCAGATGATTCGTACTTTGCTTGGTCACAATGACATTGTGCAGTAAAGCTTGTTCCGTGGTCCCAGTGCCTTAAGAACTTTCTCTTGCATGGCACCAAGAATATCACCAATTCAAGCAGTTTAAGATTGTCAAGACAAAACAGTGATGGTGGTCAAAAAAATAAGCCTCATGAACATATTATAGACTGTGGCGATATAGTCTGGAGTCTTGCTTTTGGATCTTCATTTCCAGAAAAACAGAGTCACTGTGTAAACATAGAATGGCATCGATTCAGATTTGGACAAGATCAGCTACTCCTTGACACAGGGTTAAACAACGGGTGTATCAAAATATGGGATGTATATACAGGAAAACTTCTCCTTAACTTGGTAGATCATACTGAAGTGGTCAGAGATTTAACTTTTGTTCCAGATGGGAGCTTGATCCTGATGTCAGCTTCAAGAGATAAAACTCTGAGAGTGTGGGACCTGAAAGATGATGGAAACATGAAAGTATTGAGGGGCCATCAGAACTGGGTGTACAGCTATGCATTCTCTCCTGACTCTTCTATGCTGTGTTCAGTAGGAGCCAGTAAAGCAGTTTTCCTTTGGAATATGGATAAATATACCATGATATGGAAACTAGAAGGACATCACCATCATGTTGTAGCTTGTGACTTTTCTCCTGATGGAGCATTACTGGCTATGGCATCTTATGATACTTGAGTTTATATCTGGGATCCACACACTGGAGACATTCTGATGGAATTTGGGCACCTGTTTCCCCCACCCACTCCAATATTTGCTGGAGGAGCAAATGACCGATGAGTACAATTTGTCTCATTTAGTCATGATGGACTGCATGTTGCAAGTCTTGCTGATGATAAAATGGTGAGGTTCTGGAGAATTGATGAGGATTATCCAGTGCAAGTTGCACCTTTGAGCAATGGTCTTTGCTGTGCCTTTTCTACTTATGGCAGTGTTTTAGCTGCTGGGACACATGATGGGAGTGTGTATTTTGGGGCCACTCCAAGGCAAGTCCCTAGCCTTCAACATTTATGTCGCATGTCAATCCGGAGAGTGATGCCCACCCAAGAAGTCCAGGAGCTGCCGATTCCTTCCAAAGTTTTAGAGTTCCTCTCCTACCGTGTTTAGAGGATGCTGTCTTCCCTAGTATTAGGGACTGACAACACACTTTACACAAACCTCAAGCTTTACTGACTTCAAGGTTTAGGAGATTAATTTGATACATTCTTGTATTACATTTTGATCAGTTGAGCTTTTAAAATATTATTTATAGACCTTAGGAGAAATATTTCTGAACATATGAAATGTAAATTTTTTTCTAAAATGTAACTGTGAAAACATATACATACATGTATATATTTCGATATTAGCTGCTGTGTGTTGAATAGACCCTTTTGCTTTTCTAATTTTTAGTTCCAACATGTATATATTGCTTCAGTAGAGCCACAATATGTATCTTTGCTGTAAAGTGGAAGGAATTTTTTTATTCTGGGACAATGAGTTAGATGGTAAATACTGACTTAAGAAAGCTGAATGCCTCATAACAAAATGTGTATTTGGTTGGGGGATGGTCAGACAACTGACCTTCAAGTAAAACAGCTTTTGTCTAGGGAAGGATTTTGTTTTCCTTAGGAGTGGCATCTGAGAGGTAGAATTTGAAAGTGATATTATTAAGTGAAAAATAGCCAGGATATAACCAGGAAAAAAGGGAGTTTGTTTTTTTTTTCCTAACTACTGCTGTGGGCCTTAATTTTGGAAAGCAGCTTGCTACTTTAACCCCTGTGGTATAAATAAAGTATTATAATAAATTTTAGTCAATTTGAAAAATCCATCTAGTGCATTATTGCTAAATATTTTGTTGTTTGTACTAAGGGACAATTGTTTTAAGACAGTGGTGGGTTTTTTTGCTTTTTGTTTATTTTTTACACATATCCTATGTTTCTGCAGGGGATAATATTGGTGACTTGCCAAAGAGAAGCAATACAATTAGTATATCTGCTTTTGCCTTCTGTTATTTATCTTACCTGCAGATATTAAGAATGTATGCATTATGCAAAATGCTTGATTATATATTTGTGTTGAGTTTTTTAATTAAAGACTTGTTTAAAAAAAAAGAAATATTGGAGCCATCTTCAGATCCTTCTTCTCTAGCAATCCCTACATCTCATCCATTGTCAAGTCCTATCAACATAGCACCCAAAATTTGCTTCTTATACATCCACTCCACGTGTTCCATCCCCAGTGCCGTTGCCCCATCCAGAACTCACATAATCTCTTATCTGAATTTTTATGAGGGTAGATATTCTCCAAGTTTAATTTTAACTGAGGCCCAAGGACTATTTCTAAATCATAAGTTTAAGTATGGCACTGTTCAATTACAATACTTTCTCATTTCTTAGAAGAAAAAGTTGAAATTCTTAAGTATGTAATCTGAGATCTTTAAAAGCGTGACCTCACTCTATTCCTGTAGTTTCATCCTGTCTAAAATAGCAATTATTCATTAATTCATTCAAGATTAATGAAAGGGAAATTAACGTTTACTGAGCTTTAAATAAATGCCAAGGGCATTTAAAAATTAAAATAATCCTGTGAGTTAACTATTATTAGTATCATGTTACAATGGACACAATTAAGAATTTTGCCCAAATTCACACATGTAAACAGCAGAGCTGTAATTCCCTATTCTCCCTGCTTCTCCAAAACATTTATTAGGTATCTACTCTAGGTCCTGTAATGGAATATAATAGACATAAAGATAAATTAAAAGCAGATTCTTACTGAAGGAAATTATAATATAGTGGAACAACAGCTCAGAAAACCCTTATTCATGAGAACATGAGAACATCATGAAGGCATGTTCCTGGCATGGCCTCATTCTGCAGTTTAACTAACAACCCATGGCTGCTCCATTTCCTGCCATGGCTTCTCTCATTTCAGTTCTTTGCCTGGTTTTGGCACTTTCAGAATCTGTAAGAACCTTAATTTACATAATGAAATACCATCCTTACTGCTTTAAGCAGCATAAGATAAGGTTTGCAAAAGAAATTACAAGATTGAAATTAATGGCCAAATAGGACTTTGGGATTTTTCTATTTTCCTTTTTTATATGTATATTTCAACATGGAGAGTTGATTGAGTAGCTGTTATTTTCTGTTCTACACATGGGGAATTTAATATAGATAAGAGGCAGACTAAGTAGAAGGAAGAACAGAGGGATGGTTATTCAACTGCTTGGATGCTTGGTCTGTTGATTTTGTATCAAATTGCATTATGTCACCTGTCATAAAATTATAAAGCAAATGTCATGGTAGATAAATAGATGGATAGATAGATTTTTTTATGATTGAAAAGAACAAAGTGTTAAAACAAACATTCCTAGGCCCTTGTATAACATGACTGCAATCTGAGTGAATGCTTCTACTAAGGCTTATGAAATCTAAAACTCAGGGCTCTGAGACCTACAGGGAGTCCTGAGCCCACTGGCTGGAAACTACTAGTGTAGCAAAGGGAACATTAGACTGGAAAACAGAAGAACTAATTTTAACTACCTGTCATGCCAGTGTCATTTAAGCATTATCACTGGTTTTCTCACCTTAAAAGTTATAGTAATGACTTGCTTATCTCACAAAACCATTAGAGTAAAATAGATAAAGCATATACAAATTTTAAAATCAATAAAGCGCTATCAGAGTTGCTAGTATACAGTACTGCTTTTGTAACCAGAGTTCTATAGATTATGGAAAATAGGAAATGAGTGTTCAGAACTGGAAAGGACTATAACACTACTTTTTCATTCTCAAAATTAGGATACCAAAATTCTGAATAGCTAAATAACTTGCCTAATGTCAGGTAGTCATTGATTAAAATGTTATATAAGCACATGTTCTATTTAATTATAAAGACTTCCACTTATTTAACCAAACCATTCTTATGAATGTCTGTACCTTAATAAAGAAAAGTGAACAATGTTGAAGACGGGGCCCTAGGTATAATCATATATGGGTATTGGTATGCATTTTATAAAATATATTGAATCAACAGTGTATACATTATCTACATATCAGAATTACTTTCTTAATTAGAATGAATTGACCAATGACATATTAGAGAAGTAAATGGATTTGTAGAGATGGAAGCATAGATTAGGCATCTAGATCAAGATATATAACTAGGTCTCGTGAGCCATTTTCATATACCAAGAAAGAGAAGCACAGACAGCCTAGTAATTTTCCTACAATGGATCACACGTATCATAAAGGACAGAGTCAGGATGTGAGACTGAATTTTACTAACCTCAAAGACCTTCTATTAATTCCTATGAAACATAGTACTATACATTAAAGTAATAGTATATATTAGCTTCTACTTTAAAGCTTCTACTTTACTTTCAATTAATCAATAGTTTAGAGAACATTCTATTGGAACTTATAAATAAGAGAAATTATAGCTTGAAACAAGATGCTGCAATTTCAGTTAGTTTTAAAGATAGGTAAGATACTGTGAGATGGGCAAAGAATAAAAGGACACTCAAGTAAGGCAACATTTCAGGAACAAAGGCATGATGTACGAAAAATCAAGACATTTTAAAAGGTAGAACAGTCTGTGGGTACAGTGGAGACTGGAAGTCGGGGACACTAAAAGATCTAGGAGGGAAAGGACTGAGTATATTATTTATGACCTCGTATTTTTAGTGCCTATCAGAATGACAGACATGGCAAAAATGAAAGAATGAATGAAATGGAGAGAAGTAGACCTACATAATGAAAAATCTTGAATTCCATGCTAAAGATTTCAGACATCACCCTTATATTTTGATGAACAGTTGAAATATTTTAAGTAGATGTGTGACAATGTCAGATTTGTATTCCAGAAAAATCACTTTGTTTGCAGGGAATAAGATTGTCTGAGAAGATTAGAGATAAACAGCATAGATATATTTTTTTCAATTAACTAGAAAAAGAGGTAATAAAAACCTGTTAGATGCAATGTCTTTAATCAATTCTCAGGAAGAAGAGCTGTTGAGGACACATAATATGGCAAGATTTGAGTCTATCGAATTAGAATCACCTATAATATATTCAGGTAGTATATTCTATAAAATGTGTACCTATAACTTAAAAGTTCCACATTTATGTACACACCGAGTGGAATGTAAAGAGCTCACACAAACTAAGGCCTAAGAAAGAAAAATAGGGAAAATATAATTCAATAGGGATATAGACAAAAAGGTGATAATGAAGGAAATTGAGAAAGAATGATCAAAGAAGCAAAAGCAATAGAGGACAGTAACATCCTGGAAGACAGGAGAATTTCCAGAAGGAGGAAATGATCAACAGGGCCAGAGCCTTTAGAGAGACCAAAAAAGAGGAAAATCGATAAGAAGTCACTAGATTTAGCAATTAAAATATTGTTCTTGATTTTAAGGAGAGAGTTACATTTAAGTGGTGAGATTTATTTTTTAAAACATGGACAGAACTTAACAGGCTCTTCGATTCCCAGAACAAGAGAGGCATCATACAACTGTTGGTAAGTGCCCTCAGTATTTCTCTACTGGGATTGAATTCCAAGATTATATTATTATAAATTATGTAGCCTGCATGTCCAACTTCATTAACAATTACTGGTAATACATTATATTTACAGGCATCAGTATTGGTTGTTTCAAATGCCTGCATAATCAAGAATGGAAATTTAACCTATTTATTGCTAAAATTCCTTGGCTTTGAATAAGACTTAATTTACTACTAAGCAATTTTCTAGTCCTCAAGCAGCATTGCTCACTCAATTGTACTTCAAAATACTGTCCTCAGAAGCAATGAAGATCAACATAACCAAATGGAAGGAAAACTTTAGTATTGTTTGGAACTAGATGGAGAATATCCCTAAACATTTGGGAAAGATATGATGATCCCAGAACATGACCAATTTTATATTAAGACTATAAAAACTATTTAAAAACTTATCAGTTAAATGTCTGTTCTTCTTGGTAAAAATTATTTCTGTTCCTTAATTTCCATAACTTTAGTGCCAGTCCCAGCTTCATATAATTGTAAGACTTTGCCATTGTGGATCTGAATTTTTAAAAATGTAAAATCTGAAATGCTACAGAATTTGAGATTTGCCTATTAGATAATTTTTCATAGATATACTTGTTCATATGCACATATTTAGCCATATATTTATAATGTCTTGAAACATTCAATTAAAGAGGGAAATTTAGGTTAAAGAGAACTATGGAGTTTACCACTGGGTAGATTAATAATTCATCTTCCTGTGAAATGGAACATTTAACACTGAGGATAATCCATGAACTGGGTAATTTGAATTTAGTTAGTTGCATTAGTGATGTTAAGAAAAAAATGTATTCATTTCCCCTAAAAACTAATGCTTATATTCTATTGTGTTTACAAACTCATTGAAAAAAGTATAGCATTCAAGGACTTTTTTGTAACAGAATTTAAGATTTTCAACTGTATGCCAATCAAACACATATTACTACTTCTAAAATACTAAATATTTTAAAGGAATTTTTATTTAACATGTTTAAAGCATTTTATTACTACAAATTAATAAATACTGTTTTCTGAGTCCATAATTAGATAGGAGACAAAAAGCGTTTTTCTCTCTTATAGCTTTTTAAAAAATGAAAGTTGGAATGGAATGCATTAGTAGGGCTCACAACTTACTCTGGGTTTTTAGCTATTTGTCCAGATATGGCCTATCCTATCTTTATTATTGTACCTGATAATAAAACACAACTTTATCTTTTTAAAAATTTATTTGCACCACAGATTTGTGCTCCTTCTAAAATTTTAAGGGTTTATATTTTAGTCATGACACAGTTTGTGGAAAATCTGTGATGGGAACTATGAAAAGCTTTGTGAAAATCACAGTTTAATATAAACATAGGCACTCATAAAAAATAAAGACAGTTCATATTGCTTCCTATATTTGTTTCTGTAAAATGAAATCATGAAACACTTTACCTTGAACATCTTTTCTGACAAGTGAAGCTTGCTTTTAATTATCTCTGATATCATTTAGATAAGTACATGTCACAGATGTCACAGATAACTTGGTAAAAATAATGAGGTCTGAATAGCATGAGATCTCATTCTAGCTTTGTGTAAATGAAATCTTTCCTGCCTGAGAGATGGAAGAAAACATATAAGTTTATTCTGAGAAGTACCATATTTATGGACTTATTGAAACAAAAACCAGTCAAACATTTTAGTATTTTATTTATGTTTATTTTAAGTTTTTTGTTTTTCTTGGCAATTTGATAAGTATCAGCTATGATAAAAACAAGTTTCATGCAAGTTTGGGATTTTATTTTCATGGATAAAGCCAGAGAATAAGATCTATATTTTACAGAATGATTGCTATTTACAGATTTATATTTTACAAAATCATTACAATTTAGGATGTGTCTATATGACAATAAATGTGCAAAAAATAAGTCTAGCTTTCATTCAATTCTGAGGATTTCTCACTTCTAAAATAATACATTTTGGGAAACCTGAAAAATGTATTTGAGGTTTCAATTCTTTTTCTAGAGTATGTTATAGGCATACCTTGTTTTATTGTGCTTCACTTATTGTACTTTGCAGATATTGTGTTTTATACTAATTGAAGGCAACTCTGTGTCTAGCAAATCTGTTGGCACCATTTTTCCAACAGTTTTCTCACTTCATGTCTCCACGTCCCATTTTGGTAATTCTTGCAATATTTCTAAATTTTTGTATTTGTTATGGTGATCTGTGATCAGTGATCTTTGATGTTACTATTGTAATTGTTTGGGGTGGGGTGCCACAAGCACAAACTATATCAACAAATACGTGTATTCTGACTGCCTCACCAACCAGCCATTGCCCCAACTCTCTCCCTCTCCTGGGGTCTCCCATTCCCTGAAGCACAGCAGTATTGAAATTGGGTCAATTAATAACCCTACGATGGCCTCTAAGTGTTCAAGTGAAAGGAAGGTTTGCATGTCTCTCATTTTAAATCAAAAGGTAGAAATGACTAAGGTTATTAAGGAAGGCATGTCAAATGCCGAGACAGGCTGAAAACTAAGCCTCTTGCTCCAAACAGTAAGCCAAGTTGTGAATGCAAAGGAAAAGTTCTTGAAGGAAATTAAAAGTGCTACTCCAGTGAACACAGGAATGATAAGAAAGTAAGATCGGCTTATTAGTGGTATGGAGAAAGTTTTAGTGGTGTGGCTAGAAGATTAAACAAGCGACATTCCCTTAAGCCAAGCCTAATCCAGAGCAAGACCTTGACACTTCAATTCAAGGCTAAGAGAGGTGAGGAAGTCACAGAAGAAGAGTTTGAAGCCAGCAGAGTTTGGTTCATGAGGTTTAAGGGAAGAAGCCATCTCCAGAACATGAAAGTGCAAGGTGAAGCAGCAAGTGCTGATGTAGAAGCTGCAGCAAATTATACAGAAGATCCAGCTAAGATTGTTAATGAAGGTGGCTGCACTAAACAACATCTTGTAGACAAAACAGCCTTATATTGGAATAAGAGGCTATCTAGGACTTTGATAGTTAGCAAAGAGAAGTCAAGGCCTGGCTTCAAAGCTTCAAAGGACAGACTGACTCTATTGTTACGGGCAAATGCAGCTGGCAACTTTAAATTGAAGCCAGTGTTCACTTACCATCCTGAAAATCCTAGGGCTTTTAAGAATGATGTTGAATCTGAATTCTGACTGCCCTCTGTAAAGAACAACAAAGCCTGGATGACAGCATACATGTTGACAGCATGGTTTACTGAATATTTTAAGCCTACTCTTGAGAGACCTACCGCTCAGAAAAAAAGATTCCTTTCAAAATATTACTGCCCATTGACAATGTACCCAGTCACCCAAGAACTCTGATGGAAATGTACATGAGATCAATGAGATTAATGTTGTTTTCATGCCTGCTAACACAACAGCCAGTCTCCAGCCCATGGATCAGAGTCATTTTGACTTCATGATGTTTTATTGAAGAAATACATTTCATAAGGCTGCAGCTGCCATAGATAGTGATTCCTCTGATGGATTGGGGCAGAGTCATTGAAAAGCAAAGGATTTACCATTCTAGATGCCATTAAGAACATTTGTGATTCATGGGGAGAGGTCAAAATAACAACATTAACATGAGTTTAGAAGAAGTATATTCCAGCCCTCATGGGTGACTTTGAAGGGTTTAAGACTTCAGTGAAGGAAGTAACTGCAGATGTGGTAGAAATAGCAAGAGACCTAGAATTAGAAGTGGAGTCTAATTCAGTGTGACTGAATTGCTGCAATCTCATGATAAAGCTTTAAGGAATGAGGAGTTGCTTCTTATGGATGAGCAAAGAAAGTGGTTTCTTGAGATGGAGACTACTATAAAGATGCTGTGTAGATTACTGAAATGACAACAAAGGATTTAGGATATTATACAAACTTAGTTGATAAAGAAGTGGCAGGGCTTCAGAAGACTGACTCCAATTTTGAAAGAACTTCTGCTGTGGATAAAATGTTATCAAACAGCACTGAATGCTAGAGTGAAATCATTCGTGAATGGAAGAGTCAAATCCATGTGTCAAAGTTTTTGTTGTCTTATTTTAAGAAATTACTACGGCCACCTCAACCTTCAGTAGCCACCACCCTGATCAGTCAGCAGCCATCCACAATGAGGCAAGACCCTCTACCAGCAAAAAGAATATGACCTGCTGAAAGCTCAGATGATGGTTAGCATTGTTTGTAATAACATGTGTTTAAATTAAGATACGCACATCATTTTTTAGATATGATTCTATTGCACACTCATAGATTACAATATAGTGTAAAACATAACTTTTAAATGCATTGGGAAACAAAAAAGTAATTTGGTGACTCACTTTATTGTGATACTTGCTTTTATGTGGTGGTCTGGAACTGAAACTGCAATATCTATGAAGTGTGCCTGTGTATAGTTACTTGATGGTTTTCTAAAATCTTCCAGTAATTATCAGCACACTTGCTAAAGGATGCTTAATAATATATCCAGTATAATAGCTGGTAGGAAACTGACCAGAAAGAGCTATATAATCTATGGGTTGCCCAAACCCTTGGGACACATCTCTGTGGCATCTTTAATTATAGGTAACCATTTTATACAAAGACAGTTTATTTCTATTCTTAAACAATAACAAAAATTCCCTGGCTTGTTTTCATAATAGACTTCCATCTTTTTCTTCAAGTATATAATCCCAGAATTCTAGAGACTAAAGGGACCATAGATTTCATGTAAAGGGATCATAGATCTTATATAGACCAGTGGTTCTCAGACATTTGGATTACACAGACCATTAAAATTTTAGAACAATAGCAACAATCATTGAGGTGGAAGAAAACAAGACTGGACAGCTTTTCATGGAATCAAACACGTTAAAAAGAGATGAATGAATAAAGAAAATGTGGTGTATGGACATGATGCTAAGTGAAATAAGCCAGTTACCAAAAAGCAAATATGGCATGATCCCACTTACATGAGGTATCTAAAATAGTCAAATTCATAGAATCGAAGAGTGGCATGGTGGTTGCCAGGGGCTGTGGGAAGGGAGAATTAGGGAGTTACTAATCAATGGGGCATAAAGTTTCAGTCAGTAAGATGAATAAGCTATAGAGCTCTGCCTTATAACTTTATACCTATAGTCAACAGTAATGTACACTTAAAAATTTATGGAGAGAGTAGGTCTAATGTTGTGTTTTTATCACAAAAAAATAAAATTTAAAAGAAAATACCATGATTATAACCTATTTGGAAAAGTTAACACCAAACACTAATACTAATGATGATACAACCAGAGAATAGAGGATGATCTGGTAAATACATTTCCACTTCCAAAAAATTCCACCATATTGTTGATTGCGGTTTCTATTGTTCATGAGGTGACCTTGAACATGCTCTCCAAGGTCCTGCGGGATCTGGCCACTGCATTGTCTCTCACTCACCTTGCTTTCTGCCTTCCAGCCTCCTTGACTTTGTTTTGGTTCCTCTAAAGTAGGAGTTTACAAAGTGAGGTAAAGAAAGACAAAGGGGGTCCCAAGATAATATTACATTGAGGTAATAGAGAAAGTATTATGATTTATTTTAATATTCATGTACAAAATTATAAAAGTAGACTTCACTGCTATTTTCAATAAGAATTACTTGCTTGTTACTTTTGTCAGAAGGTGAACCATCGCAGAGAATGGAGGAGCTCGCTGGGAAAGAGTGGGTGCTTGAAAACTTGGATTGCTAAATGGGTTCACCCTTGCTATTCTGTCACCTTTCAGAGTATTTTAAAGCACTGCAGTTCATGTAACACAGGCTTTCTTTTAAAAATAGTTTTACTCTTTTACTAAGGTTAAACTGAAGTGGCTTTTAAAAACAATGCTTTATAGAATAGAGTGTTTATAATCCTTTGGAAATAAGATGAGCCACAACTATAAAAATGTCTATTGTCCAAAGTTTTGCTGGTTAACAATGGTAAAATTCTTAGAAGAACTGTTGTACTTAAAGACAAATTCTGAAGTTTTCCTTTTCAAAAAATGAGCTTATCTTTTCTGTCATATGGCTCTTTTCAATTTCAAACCTACTAGTTATTTTTTTGGAACTAAAATTGCCTAATCTATTTGAGGTAACCGTGATAACTTTAACAAGTGAAAGAGCTAATGATACTTTCTTTTAAAGAAACTCTTTATGGATAGAGCTTTTTGGAAGACAAATATGTGGAAGTGTTTCTTTCCATCATTACGATATACAGGTTGAAAGTTGTGTGATTGCATCACCTATAAATGTTCTCATCTCTGCACGCTTCATGTCCATGGAAACAGGTTTCATATCTCTTAGAATTTTTCAATAAAGAATTCTGTGGATTTCAGATTCCTTTGTTAAAAACTGAAAAACACTCTGATTAGTTTGCCCGGCACTGATGCCAAAAAATTGTAATTTGCTGGGCAATTTTTAACAAAAACTTTTACTTATTTGGTTAAGGTGTTGAAAAACCAGTCATAATTTGGTAAGTTTAGCTAACCATGCAATTTTCTTATTTAGATTTGCTCTTTTGTGGATTATTACATTTTAAAGCTATAATAGCCATTAAAATTAGTCATTAAAATAAACTGGCCATAGAACAAAGACTTTTAATTACTATATTACAAAGCATTAAGCCAAGATTTTCAAAAGTAAAGGTGCATAATCTAGTCACATCACTTGATTAACAGTGCTTAATTAAATTACAAATTAGTGCTAAGATGGAAAGGTTTCTGTACCATTCATGTTAATATTTAAACATTTATATTTGTGTATTATACACAAAATATAAAAACAATAGTGTGTGTATACTATTTATGAATAAATAAATAACAAACAAATAGTAGTCGACAAATTGTAGTGTAGTCGACTTTTTTAATCCGGTTATACATGATCAAAATAAAATGTGGAAACCACTGCTCTCTTGAGCTGTGTTTCTGTCCCGCTTCAGGATGGTGTTTGTGCTTTGCCAGTTGCCTGATAAACTCTCCAGTCTCCTCTGTTATTCTCTCTTTGTCATTACTTACCTCCCGCTTATCCATATCTCAGTTTAAATGACACTTTTTTAGAGAAGCCTTATCTGATCTCTTTCAGAAGTTAATTATTTTACACTCCTGCATCTACGTTATTGTCACAGTACTTAAACACAATATGTAATTTTGTATGGATTTCCGTGATTATTTGTTTAATGTTTCCACACTCCAGCCCCACCAACAAAAAACAAAACAAAACAAAAAACTAGGCTCTCGGCTACAGGAAGGCAAAGTCCATGCGTTCCTGGTACCTAGCAGTCTCTGACACATTGTAGATGTTCAATGACCATTCTAGTCAGGTGTGAATGAATGAGTTGTCCTTAAAAATGTTATTATGAATTCAAACTTTATTACCAATTCAAGGACGGGTGTTTGGGAATCATGAGTTGGATTAACCGTTTCTTTTTTACAGATACTACAGAAGAGATGAAATTATTATTCCTGTTATATGAAATTATTATGACTATTAAACAGTTCTGAGGCAGGAGATTAGGTCTCCTCATTCCCAACCCAGAGTTATTAGTACTCTCATGTTATATCAGTTTATTTACCACCTGTATTTCTTGGGATCTCTTTTCTGCCTCCAAGTCAGTGATCAACATCTCCATTACAAAAATTATGTTTCATCCAGGGTTTTGTGGGTCATGAAGCTTATAAAATTCTGGGGACCCTTTTCAAGCAAAATAAAATAAAAATTTAAATACAATATTACTTGACCATAAAAAAGAATGAAATAGTGCCATTTACAGCAACATAGATGGACCTCGAGATTGTCATATTGAGTGAAGTAAGTCAGACAGAGAAAGACAAATACCATATGATATCGCTTATATGTGGAATCTAAAAATAATGGTACAAATGAACTTATTTACAAAACAGAAATAGAGTCACAGATGTAGAAAACAAACTTATGGTTACCAGGGGGGAATTGTGGGGAGGGAGGGATAAATTGGGAGAATGGGATTGAGATATACACACTATTATATATAAAATAGATAACTAATAAGGACATATTGTATAACACAGGGAACTCTACTCAATACTCTGTAATGACCTATATGGGAAAAGAATCTAAAAAAGAGTGGATATATGTATATGTATAACTGATTCACTTTAATGTACACCTGAAGCTAACACATTTTAAATCAACTATACTCCAATAAAAATTATTAAAAAAAATTGGAAACAAAACTCAGTTGGTTCAATAGGTGGTTGAATATGCTGGATGTAATGGCTACACTAAGAGGGCTAGAAATAAGTTAACTGATTACAAAGAAGTGACTGAGAATCAGACACTATCCTTCTAAAATAAAAATCTGCAGCTCAGCCTGCATCTAGCTAGATCAGTAACGATTGAGGCCATACTGAAGCTGCCTGCATTGATAGGAAGGGACCTGTCACAGAGCATAAATTGGAGAGGAAAGAGACAGTGATCTTAACTAACTTATTTTGCTTTGTACATTTTTCAAGATATATGATCATATGAACACATTGTTAGAGACCCTCCCAGGCCCCTGGAAGGAGACAATAGAAAAAAAGAACCTTTAAAATTAAGCTCCATTAGTTTTATAATAAACAATCCTCTGCTTTTTTTTTTTTTTTTTCGGTACGCGGGCCTCTCACTGTTGTGGCCTTTCCTGTTGCGGAGCACAGGCTCCGGACACGCAGGCTCAGCGGCCATGGCTCACGGGCCCAGCCGCTCCGCAGCATGTGGGATCTTCCCGGACCGGTGCACAAACCTGTGTCCCCTGCATCGGCAGGTGGACTCTCAACCACTGCGCCACCAGGGAAGCCCTATATGTTTTTTTATAATAGCTCTTGAAGCTTGCTCTCCCTGGTCTGCTCCTTTTGTTCTTACTCTCTTTTGTGTCTGCTCAGAAAATTGAATTTATCAGACTGCCAGGTTGCTAATACCAATTTACCAGCTGGTCCACTATTTTTCCCACCCTCCTACTGATTTATGTATTTTGGTTTCTCTCCTTTGGGATTTTTGTTCACTTTTAGAGGGAGGAAAAATATGTCTTCAACTCCGAACATTTAAAAGCTTCTCTGGAGAGCCTTTCACCTCTGAGTCAAGTTCAAAACATTTATGGTTCTTACAGCATAAAATGGCACACTAGGGTATTATTCCTAGAGCACAAATGCTACGTATATGTATATTTAAGGTGTAACATTGATCTTTTAAAGAGTGTATACTCCCTTTCACAGGGAAGGAAGTTAGAAGTTAGAAGCAGTCCAAAGACAAGCCTGATTGTCCTACAGTCAGCAGGTGTCCCTATCATTCTATAATATTCTTCAGATTCCTGCCCGGATACTTATACAACCTATTTCTCTACACACTTCTGTGTCTTGCATCTCTACCTATTGCATTTGGCTCATTTTCCATGAACTCTTGGCTCATTTCTTCCCCTATATTCATTTCAGTGAAATAGAGAGAGAACAATGGCTTTGGGAGTAAATATGCATTCAGTATTTATTAATTCCTCCTTTTATGAAATATTGCATTTGGTATACCCAGCTCTATGACTTTGACTGTAAACTCTATACACACAAGAGCTACATCCTTCCTATTTATATTCTTCATACTGTTTAGCACAAAGACTTACACATATGAGGCATTAAATATATTTATGGAAATTTGGACTGCTCATCAATTATGTTGATTACTTATTAGAATCTGAAAGGATAGAATTCCAGGACTAAAAAAAGGAATTAAAAAAAGTGTTATTGGAGTATAGTTGATTAAGAAGGGATAATTAAGGCTACTGATATTATTATCGTTAAATATTTGTTTTTTACCTGGTAAATCTCCTCTTGGAATGCATGCCCATCATTCAACTTTTAATGATCAAACATCCATATTTTATCAATTGGAGGTTTAACTGCTAAAGTATATCCTTATATATGCATTGGATTCGATTTTTGAAAAGAAATCCCACAATTTATTTCTGGCAAGATGGGTAAATTTCATGAAACATAGGCGCCTACCACAGAGGGTCTTCTTTGTGAAGTCTTGTCATCTTGTTTGCAAACTCTGATAGCTTTCAAGGGCAGGAAATAATTGAAATTACAACTGTACTCAAAATCCAAGGAAATGGACAGATATATGTCACCTAATTTAGAAAATAAACTGAGACTTCTAGCTCAACATGGCAGAGTAATATCACCCAAATATCCCACTCTTCTCCCAAGTTTCCACAAAAAATGAGGAAAATAAAGGCAAAAATGAAGTGCTAGATGCTAGCAAAGCATGCCCAGCTTATATTAGAAATTCTAAGAAAATGCTGTAAGACATAATGGAAATGAAACTGTTTTAATGAAGAAAGACAATCCAGAGAACTGGTAATACAAACACATATAAAAATTCCATCACCAACTTCTAAAGTTGAAACACTAAATTTCTTTCCCTTCACATACACTCTTTCAGAGAGCATTTTCTATTTACGATGTTTTGAGCTAAGAGTCTGTACAAATAAGAGCAGGTGATCTTGTGAAAGTTACCAGAGAAATTAATTAAAAGACTTTTTTTTTGCCTTTACAACATCTTGACAAGGTTGATGTTGTATTCTCATTTTTCAAGTGAAAAAAAAAAAAAAATGAGGCTTAGAGTTTACCCAACATTGTACTTGAAGTTAATGGTGAAACTTTGACTTGAATCCAGGTTCACTTGACCCCAATGTATTTGTCTTAACCACGGGTAACTGATTCTTCAGAGACAGAGCTAGCTGTGTCTTATACTTTGAGACTGTTCAGGTTCTCACCAATAATAGATTCATATGCATTGTGAATTCATGTTGACAGTTCTAAAATTTTTAACAGAAGAATGAGACTCCAAAACTAACAAACAAAAACCTTTTTTTTGTTTGTTTGTTTTGGTATAACTCAAGAAGGATGCTGCCACGTGAAAGCTAATCACTAAAAAAAAAAAAAAAAAAAAAAATGAGCGCTTTGTTGAGTAGGGTTATTTTTCCCTTCTCCATCCATAAAAAGTCACTGAATTATGTGTGAAGTAATCAGAACATTAACCCAACAATTTCACAAAGAGCTCATGGACTAGTAATTGACAAAAAAAAAAAAAAAGGTTTCTAAGCTAAAGTAAAAATAAAGGTATAGTGTTTGATGTGCCATTTGGAGCGGGCCAAATGAAATCATAAAAAATGTTTTGAACTAGAAAATCAGAAGTTAATTCAATATCTCAGTCTCCAGATGCTTCACTAGGTTTTGGTTCAGCTCCTGGAGGGTGACTTTCCTCACGTTTTTAGGGGTGTAAATAAAAGCTGTGCACAGTCTCAAGTCAGTGGATTTGGGAGAGAAAGAATGGCCTGAGAACAATTCATGTGAAGCGACTTGACAATAGTTTATGGCATCCTGTTTCTCTTGACACACACACACACACACACACACACACACACACACACACACACACACACACACACACTGGTGCTAAGAGTTCCAGTAAGAACAACCTTGAGCTGCTTTTGTAGGGATAGAAAGAGAAAAAGAATAAATTATGTTTCTAATCACAGGTAATTCCTTAATGTGAGAGTTCTTAATATACTGTCACACACAGATTCTAGAAAAATACATTATTCTATTTATTTATTCAGTATTCTTTCACTATTCATTGTTTCAGTTTCACATGGCTTTATGCAGTTTAAAAAGAATCCACTTTGGGTAGAAAACGTGAAGGATGAGAGAAATATCCTATTTCTCAGCCCAGTTGTTCCTCAGTGGGCATGACAGATTTACAGTCACCATCATTGGCACAGCACCTCAAATCACCCTCTTTCCAAACACTTCTTTCTTCCCATGCTGCCCCAGGCATCTTGGTCTGGAATCTGCCTTCTGCCCTCCAGACTTTTGAGACTGTCAATCGTTTTGTTCTATTAGGTATCTGTCTTATTTTATTTCTTAGTTTTGGATGTTTTCTAGGAGAGTTTAGAATCTCAATGAATGGATAAGGGGGATAAAAACTGAGTTTAGTCATTGGGTCAAATATACCCCAAATAATGTGAGTTTCATACTTCCTGAGGACATTGGTTGGGATCATTGTTTCTGTTCTTATGCTAACAAAATATAACTTTATCCTTCCTACTTTTAATTTATTACAAAATTTCACATCTACTATTCTAAGGTGGAGTCAGCCTGGATTATGGAAAATCCCCCTCTTCATTTTCAAGCTTCATACATAGTACCCTCATCCCCACTCAAATCCCCCAGAAATACAGAAAAAAGAGAGAGCAAGCAAGTCTTTTTTATTCCATATATATGGTCATTTGATTTCTGATTTTCTGTCTTATGAACTATTCTTTAGGAACAGTTACTATTCAAGAAATGTTCTACACAGTGTTAAGGA
Organism: Kogia breviceps; assembly: GCF_026419965.1. NCBI lineage: Eukaryota > Metazoa > Chordata > Mammalia > Artiodactyla > Physeteridae > Kogia > Kogia breviceps. Next base: position 45,596,927 of record NC_081317.1, on the reverse strand, counting down.
GGAATTGATTCCATATGTGTTTGAAAACTCATTACATGGGGAGGGTTGCTTTATTATTTAACATTAAACAATAATGATACATTTTCTTCTGATTTTCTGAAATGTTATCACTATAGTACAACTTCATATTTGTACAGAACTTTGTACTAACACAAGTTTTCTTGTAGAAATACCTTATTATGCAATTGAGTATAACTCCAACTCATGTATAATAATTTCTTTTAACCAGCTCAGTTTTCTAGTTATTATTGATTGCCCACATTTTGTACATATTGCTCATAACAAAGAATGCTTGGTCAGATAATTATTGTGCTAGATGCTGGTAAATGAGGCAATACAATTAGCTTCAAAGAAAGTTAGTGTACTTTCCCACCTCAATTTATCACAAACCCCATTGGATTCCCTATGGAAACATAAAGGGTCAGACTCAGCAAGTGTAAGAATAATTCTAACACAGTAATTGCTTTTCCATTAGTTGTCATCACTGTAGAAATGTGGTTAAGAATTAAGTGCACTCTTCATCAAAATGATTAGACTAATAACTGTACAATCTCTTTTTGGAGCTTGTTTTTATGATTTTTCTGATAATTCAACTCTTTTTCTATTTCTGGGGACATTTAATTTAAGAACCTTATCCCATCTCTACAAACTGAGCAAAGTAAAGAAATTCTAACCGTTGATTTAATTAATTAAAAAGAAAAAGCTTTTAATTTTTTTTGCATTCCAGATGCATTAGGGAATAATGAATTTCTCCATTAAAAATAAAGGATGTGCTCCAGTAATCACTATATTTAAAATGTTCATAAACACTGTAGTGTGAATCATATTGTTTTTCTTGTCATAATAGTCAATGATCTTAAAAAATAATTGAATATTTAAAATATCTGAATGCAATATTCCCAGGACACACGCTATTTTAAAAGCAGCTAATATTTAAAAAGCATAACTGGTTTGGAATTTTATTTTAATTACCAGTTTCTTCTTAATAAATAATTTATTAGATTACATTTAGTTCCTCTATTCAGGCATAATAGTATTTAAATCTTTCTTTCTCTCCTTTTTTAAAAAAAAATTATTTGTTTATGGCTGCGTTGGGTCTCTGTTGTTGCATGCGGGCTTTCTCTAGTTGCGGCAAGCAGGGGCTGCTCTTCGCTGCGGTGCGTGGGCTTTTCATTGCTGTGGCTTCTTTTGTTGTAGAGCACAGGCTCTAGGCACCGGGCTTCAGTAGTTGTGGCACACGGGCTCAGTAGTTGTGGCTTGCGGGCTATAGAGCACAGGCTTGGTAGTTGTGGTGCACAAGCTTAGTTGCTCCACAGCATGTGGGACCTTCCTGGACCAGGGCTCGAACCCGTGTCCCCTGCACTGGCAGGCGGGTTCTTAACCACTGTGCCACCAGCGAAGCCCTTTCTCTTCTTTATTAAATGTTATTTCATCATTGGGATGAGTTCCACTTAAAAGAAAATCTATTTTATCTGTATAAATTGAAAACAATTTTACATTGGTTTATCTGTGCACATAATCAAAATGGAATTATATTCTATGAGTTTCAATGCCTCTAGTATTGAATGGATAAGCTCAAGTTCTGTTGCTATATTTGGTAAGATTGCACATTTGCTTTTGGTGTCTTCTATCTAATGATGATTTGAAACAAAGCTTATTAAATCATGGTTCCCACCCGTTCAATGGCTCGCATTGAAGAGAAATACTATGTGCATCTGCTTAATGTACTACATCTATAAGAGTGCTTTTTCTCTCTTTCTTTTTTCTTTTCTTTTTTCTTTTTTTTTTTGTGTGTGTGTTTGTGTAGGATTATTTCTGCTTTGTGGGATATTAAATGTAAGCCCTTGATTTATGTTTCCTGTGTTGAGAAAGTTCTCAGGTTTTTAGAATCTCACTGAGCACAGGCTTAAATAGTAAAATAATAATATAGTTCTACATTCTTTAGAAAACTCTATTTTTAGATAAAAGGGAATCACACATGTTCTATACTGCTATCACAGAATGTGGTTAACCTTTCATGAACCAAGAGTCTTGAATCTCAGAAGGCAGGATAATAGGAGCAGTTATATATTTAGTACTCCTCATTCCTTTTAGCCTTCTCTCGGTCCACTTTTTAAAAAAAATCTGCCAATAGAAAAATGGGCATGGTAGGGAAAAGAATAAGTTTGTGAATTTTCCCCTCCTTCCAGGTAGGGGAGGGGAAGACTCCTTTCTCTCCCCATCAACTAAAGCTGAGTGAAGGGATCACAAGAGAATCACTCCCCAAACTTGGGCTGCCTATGAGAAGGAGGGAAGGCATCCTATTTCTGCACTGGATGTTTGTTGAGCTGCACATCTTAGTCTTTATGCTGCCACTGGAGATAAATGCAAAAGAGTTCTAAATAAATGCAAAATCCCAGAAATGTGAGGTTTTTTTAAACATCTTTATTTGAGTATAACTGTTTTACAATAATGTGTTAATTTCTCCTTTACAACAAAGTGAATCAGTTATACATATACATATGTTCCCATATCTCTTCCCTCTTGCATCTCCCTCCCTGCCACCCTCCCTACCCCACCCCTCTAGGTGGTCACAAAGCACAGAGGTGAACTCCCTGTGCTATGCAGCAGCTTCCCACTAGCTATCTAATTTACATTTGGTAGTGTGTATATGTCCCTGCCACTCTCTCACATCGTCACAGCTTACCCTTCCCCCTCCCCATATCCTCAAATCCATGCTCTAGTAGGTCTGTGTTTTATTCCCGTCCTACCACTAATCTCTTCATGACATTTTTTTTTCTTAGATTCCATATATATGTGTTAGCATATGGTATTTGTTTTTCTCCTTCTGACCTACTTCACTATGTATAACACACTCCAGTTCTATCCACCTCATTACAAATAACTCAGTCTCATTTCATTTTATGGCTGAGTAATATTTCATTGTATATATGTGCCACATTTTCTTTATCCATTCATCGGTTGATGGACACTTAGGTTGCTTCCATGTCCTGGCTATCGTAAATAGAGCTGCAATGAACATTTTGGTACATGACTCTTTTTGAATTATGGTTTTCTCAGGGTATATGCCTAGTAGTGGGATTGCGGGGTCATATGGTGGCTCTATTTGTAGTTTTTTAAGGAACCTCCATACTGTTCTCCATAGTGGCTGTGTCAATTTACATTCCCACCAGCAGTGCAAGAGTGTTCCCTTTTCTCCACACCCTCTCCAGTATTTATTGTTTCTAGAGTTTTTGATGATGGCCAATCTGACCAGTGTGAGATGATATCTCATTGTAGTTTTGATTTGCATTTCTCTAATGACTAATGATGTTGACCATTCTTTCACATGTTTGTTGGCAATCTGTATATCTTCTTTGGATAAATGTCTATTTAGTCCTTCTGCCCATTTTTGGATTGGGTTGTTTGTTTTTTTGTTATTGAGCTGCCTGAGTTGCTTATAAATTTTAGATATTAATCCTTTGTCAGTTGCTTCATTTGCAAATATTTTCTCCCATTCTGAGGGTTGTCTTTTGGTCTTGTTTATGGTATCCTTTGCTGTGCAAAAGCTTTTAAGTTTCATTAGATCCCATTTGTTTATTTTTGTTTTTATTTCCATTTCTCTAGGAGATGGGCCAAAAAGGATATTGCTGTGATTTATGTCATAGAGTGTTCTGCCTATGTTTTCCTCAAAGAGTTTGATAGTGTCTGGCCTTACATTTAGGTCTTTAACCCATTTTGAGTTTATTTTTGTGTGTGGTGTTAGGGAGTGTTCTAATTTCATACTTTTACAGGTAGCTGTCCAGTTTTCCCAGAACCACTTATTGAAGAGGCTGTCTTTTCTCCACAGTATATCCTTCCCTCCTTTATCAAAGATAAGGTGACCATATGTGTGTGGGTTTATCTCTGAGCTTTCTATCCTGTTCCATTGATCTATATTTCTGTTTTTGTGCCAGTACCATACTGTCTTGATTACTGTGGCCTTGTAGTATAGTCTGACGTCAGGGAGCCTGATTCCTCCACCTACATTTTTCGTTCTCAAGATTGCTTTGGGTATTCAGGGTCTTTTGTGTTTCCATACAAATTGTGAAATTTTTGGTTCTAGTTCTGTAAAAAATGCCAGTGGTAATTTGATAGGGATTGCTTTGAATCTGTAGATTGCTTTGGGTAATAGAGTCATTTTCACAATGCTGATTCTTCCAATCCAAGAACATGGCATATTTCTCCACCTATTTGTATCATTTTTAATTTGATTCATCAGTGTCTTATAGTTTTCTGCATACAGGTCTTTTGTCTCCTTAGGTAGGTTTATTCCTAGGTATTTTATTCTTTTTGTTGCAATGGTAAATGGGAGTGTTTTCTTAATTTCACTCTCAGATTTTTCATCATTAGTGTATAAGAATGCCAGAGATTTCTGTGCATTAATTTTGTATCCTGCTACTTTACCAAATTCATTGATTTGTTCTACTAGTTTTCTGGTAGCATCCTTAGTTTACTCTATGTATAGTATCATGTCACCTGCAAACAGTGACAACTTTACTTCTTCTTTTCCTATTTGGATTCCTTTTATTTCTTTCTTTTTTTTTCTCTGATTGCTGTGGCTAGAACTTCCAAAACTAGGTTGAATAAGAGGGGTGAGAGTGGGCAACCGTATCTTGTTCCTGATCTTAGTGGAAATGGTTTCAGTTTTTCACCATTGAAAACAATGATGGCTGTGGGTTTGTCATATATGGCCTTTATTATGTTGAGGAAAGTTCCCTCTATGCCTACTTTCTGCAGGGTTTTTTTCATAAATGGGTGTTGAATTTTGTCAAAAGCTTTCTCTGCATCTATTGAGATGATCATATGGTTTTTCTCATTCAGTTTGTTGATATGGTGTATCACGTTGATTGATTTGCATATATTGAAGAAGCCTTGCATTCCTGGAATAAACCCCACTTGATCATGGTGTATGATCCTTTTAATGTGCTATTGGCTTCTGTTTGCTAGGTTTTTTTTTTTTTTTGAGGATTTTTGCATCTCTGTTCATCAGTGATATTGGCCTATAGTTTTCTTTTTTTGGACATCTTTGTCTGCTTTTGGTATCAGGGTAATGGTGGCCTCGTAGAATGAGTTTCGGAGTGTTCGTCCCTCTGCTATATTTTGGAAGAGTTTGAGAAGGATAGGTGTTAGCTCTTCTCTAAATGTTTGATAGAATTCGCCTGTGAAGCCATCTGGTCCTGGGCTTTTGTTTGTTGGAAGTTTTTAAATCACAGTTTCAATTTTAGTGCTTGTGATTGGTCTGTTCATATTTTCTATTTTTTCCTGGTTCAGTCTCGGCAGGTTGTGCATATCTAAGAATTTGTCCATTTCTTCCAGGTTGTCCATTTTATTGGTATACAGTTGCTTGTAGTAATCTCTAATAATCTTTTGTATTTATGCAGTGTCAGTTGTTACATCTCCTTTTTCATTTCTAATTCTATTGATTTGAGTCTTCTCCCTTTTATTCTTGATGAGTCTGGCTAATGGTTTATCAATTTTATTTATCTTCTCAAAGAACAAGGTTTTACTTTTATTGATCTTTGCTATCATTTCCTTCATTTCTTTTTCATTTATTTCTGATCTGATCTTTATGATTTCTTTCCTTCTGCTAAATTTGGTGGTTTTTTGTTCTTCTTTCTCTAATTGCTTTAGGTGCAAAGTTAGGTTGTTTATTCGAGATGTTTCCTGTTTCTTAAGGTAGGATTGCATTGCTATAAACTTCCCTCTTAGAACTGCTTTTGCTGTATCCCACAGGTTTAGGGTCATAGCGTCTACATTGTCATTTGTTTCTAGGTATTTTTTGATTTCCTCTTTGATTTCTTCAGTGATCACTTCGTTATTAAGTAGTGTATTGTTTAGCCTCCATGTGTTTGTATTTTTTACAGATCTTTTCCCATAATTGATATCTAGTCTCATAGCGTTGTGGTTGGAAAAGACACTTGATACGATTTCAATTTTCTTAAATTTGCCAAGGCTAGATTTGTGACCCAATATATGATCGATCCTGGAGAATGTTCCATTAGCACTTGAGAAAAATGTGTATTCTGCTGTTTTTGGATGGAATGTCCTATAAATATCTGTGTAATTTTTCATTTAAAGCTTGTGTTTCCTTATTTATTTTCATTTTGGATGATCTGTCCATTGGTGAAAATGGGGCATTAAAGTCCCCTACTATGATTGTGTGACTGTCAATTTCCCCTTTTATGGCTGTTAGTATTTGCCTTATGTATTGAGGTGCTCCTATGTTGGGTGCATAAATATTTACAATTGTTATATCTTCTTCATGGATCGATCCCTTGATTATTATGTAGTGTCCTTCTTTGTCTCTTGTAATAGTCTTTATTTTAAAGTCTATTTTGTCTGATATGAGAATTGCTACTCCAGCTTTCTTCTGATTTCCATGTGCATGGAATAACTTTTTCCATCCCCTCACTTTCAGTCTGTATGTGTCCCTAGGTCTGAAGTGGGTCTCTTGTAGGCAGCATATATATTGGTCTTGTTTTTGTATCCATTCAGCCATTTTGTGTCTTTTGGTGGGAGTATTTAATCCATTTACATTTAAGGTAATTATCAATATGTATGTTCCTATTACCATTTACTTAATTGTTTTTGAGTTTGTTCTTGTAGGTCTTTTACTTTTCTTGTGTTTCTTGTTTAGAGAAGTTCCTTTAGCATTTGTTGTAAAGCTGGTTTGGTGGTGCTGAACTCTCTCAGCTTTTGCTTTTCTGTGAAGGTTTTAATTTCTCCATCAAATCTACATGAGATCCTTGCTGGGTAGAGTAATCTTGGTTGTAGGTTTTTTTCCTTCATCACTTAAAATATGTCCTGCCACTCCCTTCTGGCTTGTAGAGTTTCTGCTGAAAGATCAGATATTAACCTTATGGGGATTCCCTTGTGCGTAATTTGTTGTTTTTCCCTTGCTGCTTTTATTATGTTTTGTTTGTATTTAATTTTTGACAGTTTGATTATTATGTGTCTTGACGTGTTTATCCTTGGGTTTATCCTGTATGGGACTCTGTGCTTCCTGGACTTGATTGACTCTTTCCTTTCCCATATTAGGGAAGTTTTCAACTATAATCTATTCAAATATTTTCTCAGTCCCTTTCTTTTTCTCTTCTTCTTCTGGGACCCCTATTATTCGAATGTTGGTACTTTTAATGTTGTCCCAGAGGTCTCTGAGACTGTCCTCAGTTCTTTTCATTCTTTTTTCTTTATTCTGCTCTGCAGTAGTTATTTCCATTATTTTATCTTCCAGGTCACTTTTCTGCTCTTCTGCCTCAGTTATTCTGCTATTGATCCCATCTAGAGTATTTTTCATTTCATTTATTGTGCAGCTGATTAGGGGGCTCTGGCACAGGCCGGGGGGGGAGGGAGGGGCATGGATGCAGGGCGGGACTGCGACGGTAGAGGCAGGCGTGACGCTGCACCGGCCTGAGGAGCACCATGCTTTCTCCCGGGGAAGCTGTCCCTGGATCCGGGGACCCCGGTAGTGGCGGGCTGCACAGGCTCCCAGGAGGGGAGGTGTGGAGAGTGACCTGTGCTCGCACACAGGCCTCTTGGTGGCGGCAGTAGCAACCCTAGCGTCCCACACCCGTCTCTGTTGTCCGTGCCCACAGCCGCGGCTGGTGCCCGTTTCTGGAGCTCCTTTACGCAGTGCCCTTAATCCCCTCTCCTCGCGCCCCAGGAAGCAAAGAGGCAAGAAAAAGTCTCTTGTCTCTTCGGTACCTCCGCGCCCGTTTCTGGAGCTCCTTTAAGTGGCGCGCTTAAACCCCTCTCCTCGAGCACCAGGAAGCAAAGAGGGAAGAAAAGGTCTCTTGCCTCTTTGGCAGCTCCAGACTTCTCCCGGTCTCCCTCCCGGCCAGCCGTGGCGCAGTACACTTTCCGGCTGTTTTCACTCTGCCAACTCCAGACCTTTCCCTGGGATCCGACTGAAGCCGGAGGCTCAGTTCCCGGCCCCGCCCGCCCTGGTGTGTGAGCAGACAAGCCTCTCGGGCTGGTGAGTGCCGGTTGGCACCTATCCTCTGCTGAATCTCTCAGCTTTGCCCTCCGCACCCTGTTGCTGAGCTCTCCTCCGGGCCTCCGAAGCTTCCCCGCCCCGCCACCCGTGGTCTCCGCCCGCAAAAGGGCTTCTAGTGTGTGGGAACCTTTCCTCCTTCACGGCTGCCTCCCACTGGTGCAGGTCCCTTCCCTATTCTTTGTCTCTGTTTATTCTTTTGTCTTTTGCCTTACCCAGTTACGTGGGGAGTTTCTTGCCTTTTGGGAGGTCTGAGGTCTTCTGCCAGCGTTCAGTGGGTGTTCTATAGGAGAAGTTCCACGTGTAGATGTATTTCTGATGTATCTGTGAGGATGAAGGTGATCTCCGCATCTTATTCTTCCACCATCTTCTCGCCTCCCCCGACAATCTCTTTTTCACTGTTTCAGTCAAGAGGAGGTTAATTGGAAGTTGGTTTCCCTTAGAATAGAAAGATAATATGTTGCACATTTGATCGGAAAACTGGGGCAACAGTAGAAATGAACTGTAGGTCAGTGGGATAATTTTCATTGTGTAGGGATTAAAATTTAGACAGAACTGGGATGGCATACTGAATCTGCTACTTAATCCCCTCTTATGTTGAACATGATACTTAACCCCCTTTTTCCTAAAAAGTATCATCTATAAAACGCAAATCACAGAACATACTACATATAGTTAGAGTTAAATGAAATAATGTATGTATTGGGTTTAAGACAGTGAATGCAAAATATTATTATTGGTTGGCCAAAAACATCTTACAGAAAAACCCAAATGAACTTTTTGGCCAACCTGATACTTTGTTCCTCCATATTATTGCTTTATGTTGCCCCCAAGATTCTTGAGGGGGTGTCTTTCCTTCTTTAGTGTCTGGCTTCTCTTCTTTAGTTCACCCATGTAGACATACATATTAGTAGTTCATTTTGGAAGGCTGGTTCCTATTCTTTTTAATGGGAATAATTGTATTCCCTTGTATAAATATACTATAATTTGTTTATTCACTCTTCTGTTAACAGAATCTGGGGATTTTTTTTAGCCATGTCCTATTACAAATACAACTACTCTAAACATCTCATACAAGTCTTTTTGTTGATAGGTATTTTTATTCTCTTGGGTAAATGTATAGGAATGTCATGGTTGGTTTGATAACTTGGGAGCTTCCCACATGAAATCTGAAACTGACCCCGAACCTAGAGGGAAGGGAGGAACCAAAGAAAGAGGCAGGGTGCTCCAAATTGATAGGTTGCATGTTTAGTAAGTGAGGGAACTTACTTACATACACAGCTTGTCTTTGGAGGCCACAGGACAAGTAGATCTCTGCACCTGCCTGTTAGAATCTCAAAAGTTTATATAGAGGTCATAACTGTGTTCCATCACATATACCACCCAGATGGTCTCAACAACACATTGCTCCCTCAAGGCCGAGTCCTTGAAAATGGCTCCCACTGAGGAACAGTGGCCAGAAAGTACTTTCTAAGGACAGTGGAGTGGGTGAGGAACATCCAATTGCCTGGGTCCAGCTCAGGGGTCAACCTATGGTCACCTCTTCTAGTTGACCTTCTGCCACAGTCACAGCATTAAGTGTATGTTTCACTTTCTAAGATACTTTCAGTTTTTCAAAATTGCACATTTTATACTCTCAACAACGTGTGAGTTCCCATTGCTCCATATCTGCTCAACATTTTCTGTTCTCAGTCATTTTAATTTTAACCATTTCTGCGGATGTGATGTTGTAGCTCACATTGTGATATTATCATTTTTCTGTTGATTAATGCTGAGCCTTTTTATGTGCTTATTGGATATGTGTATATTTTCCTTTTTAAAGTGTTCAGGTCTGGGGCTTCCCTGGTGGCGCAGTGGTTGAGAGTCCGCCTGTCGATGTAGGGGACACGGGTTCATGCCCCGGTCCGGGAGGATCCCACATGCCGCGGAGTGGCTGGGCCTGTGAGCCATGGCCGCTGAGCCTGCGCGTCCGGAGCCTGTGCTCCGCAACGGGAGAGGCCGCAGCGGTGAGAGGCCCGTGTACCACAAAAAAAAAAATAATAATAATAAAGTGTTCAAGTCTTTAGCTTATCTTTTGCAATTGGGTTGTTTGATTTTTATTATTGATTTTTATCAGATCTTGATACATTCTCAACACAAGTCCTTTGTTATGTTTATGATTTGTGAACATTCTCTCCTATTCTGTGGTTGTATAATCATTTTCTTTATTATATCTTTTGAAGAGCAGAAGTGCAATATTTTGATGTAGTCCAAATTATTATTTTATTTTTCTTTTATGGTTCGTAATTTTTATGATATCATTCTGTCTAAAAAACTATTTTCCTATTTAAATTTGTGAGTCCATTCTCCCATATTTTCTTCTAGGAGCTTTTAGATTTCACAGTTAGTTATACATCCCAACTTGAGTTATTTTTATTTATTTTTTCATTTTGAAAAGTAGCTGTCAAGATTCATTTCTTTCCATATATTTATTTAGCAATGCCAGGAAAATTGTGAAAGACCTTCTTTTCCCCATTGAATTACCTTTGCCCCTTTGTAAAAAGAAAATTAATTAAATGTATTTGGGTCAACTACTAGGCTTCTGTTTTGTTCCACGGTTATATGTATCCATCTACATGAACAAACATGTTATGTATGAATTAAGATAGTTTTACTTCTCTACCTTCCAAACTTTAGACATTTTGTTTTCTTGTTTTATTCAAAGTCTGGACCCTCTAGTAGAACACAATAGAATAGTTGAGCACAAACATTGTGCCTTTTTTGCAATCTTTGTGGAAAACTTTTTTTTTTACCATAATAAGTGAGTGATGTTAGGTCTAGGTTTTCCACAGATGCTCTTTATCAGATGTAACTTCCTTCTAGTCTTAATTTTCTGGAATTTACTACTATGAATGGATGTTGTCATAAATTTTTTCATATGATTTTTCTCCTTTATTTTCTCTTCTTAATTTGTTAACAGGGTGAATTGCAATGATTGATTTTCAAATGTTAAATTATCCTTTTACTTGTTAAATTATCCTTTATCCTTTTATTATTTGCTTTATAAATTGTGTGATTCCATTGATAATATTTTATCAAGGATATCTTTGTTTACAGTCATGAGGGATATCCACTTGTAAACTTATTATGTGACTTCTTTTGACATTTTGTTTTCAGTGCTCTGTTGGTCCTATAAAATGAGTTGTTTGATTCCTCCTTTTATATTTTCTGAAGCATATGTATAAGATTGGGATTATTTCTTCTGTGAAACAATTTTGTACTGGGATTTTCTTTGTGAGAAATTTATTGATTATGGATTTAATTTCTTAAAAATATTTTCTAGTTCTCTTTGTATCCATTAAGGTAAGTTATGATTTCTAAGGCATTCATCCACTTCGTTTAATTTGTTAAGTTTATTAGCCATAAATTGTTTGAATTTACCTCACTATCCTTTATAATATTCTCTCTTTTGTTCCTGATAGTGTTAATTTGTGTCTTTCCCAAACATTTTTAGGATTTATCAATTTCTACTCTTTTTAAGGAATCAAGTTTTGTCTTTGTTGGTCCCTTCTATTGTTTTTCTATTTACTACTTGATTTCTTATCTCTATTATTTTCTTCCTTATATTCAATATTAACTTTGAGTTTATTTTGCTCTTCTTTCATTATCTTCTTGAAGTAGAAATATAGACAATTAATATTAACACTTTTATCTTACCTAAGCATTTTTAGTCCCAAATTTCCCTCTAACCTGTTTAAGCTGCATCCCACATATTTTGACATGTTGTATTTTCATTATCATTCACGTCAAACTATCTTCTTAATTTTTCTTGTGATTTGTTCATTGACCTACATGTTATTTGGAATAGATTGTTTAATTTGCCAATGTGACTTTCTGCATAACAGAACACATTTCGGTTTTATGGATTTCTCATTTAATTCCACTATGTTCAGGCAATATACACTGTTAGAGTTAACCGTGTTGAAGGTTGCTGAGAATTATTTTATGGCCCTCATTATGGTCTACTTTGTTAAAATCCTATGTGACCTTGAAAAAAATGTGTTTAGTGCATTTATTGGGTAAAGCATTCTATAAATATCAATTAGATCAAGATAATATCAATTAGATCAAGTATTCTATAAACATCAATTAGATCAAGATAGTGTTTAAATTGTTTAAATATTCCCTGATTTTAAAAAAATCCTATCTTAAGTAATAGGTTAACCAAAATTTGCATGCAATTTCAAGAGGCTGGGTCATGGACTCATGAAAACACACACCTGAATTGTGATTGGTAGATGATGTGCCACCTGTGGTAACAACTAACCAACCGTTGTGCAGCTGATAGCTATTATATAGATCTAATTGCTAAGGGGGATGTGCTGCCTCTATCCAGGTTACTTTCCCTGAGGAGGCAGGTGGTTCATACGACTGTGCTTGGCCGTGCTCTGACTACCTGTTTAATCCTTGAAAGTTCTCCAGATCAGATGGTTTTCACAATGACCTCAGCATGTAGCGTCAGGAGGATCCCCTGCTGGGAAACAAGTCACTGGATGCAGAGCCAATTTACCAGTGTGCCCTCAGTGAGTGACAAAGTAGAACTGCAAACCAAAGTTACACGAAGGTGTGGAGCCAGTCAGCAAACCTGGATGACTGCTGTTTTGCCTGCATCATCACTTGTGCTGGAAGCAGATTTTTTTTACTCTTTAACTCCTGATTAATGAGAGAAAATGTACCATATTTTACCTAATGGTCTGTCATTTTATTAATTGGATTTAGAAGTTTTCTTTACTTCTGTGAGTACATATGGGGAGGACAGTTGGGGGTTGAGAAAGCAGACAAATGTTCAGTCTTCCATTGCAAACCAGATGCTGCCTGACTGGAAGGGAGAAGTATATAAATTGTTTGGCTAGTCCCTGCCAACAAAATAACATCTACCAGCAGAAAGTAAATTGGTACATCATGTCTGTACTGATACTTTTGTTTCCAGCCTTATCTTTTGTTTAGCCATCTCAGGGATTTTCAATATGTTTTTCAACAAAAAAATTGTCCCTGGTAAACTTGAGAAGTTTCACAAATTTCCCAGTAAGAAATAAATGGTAACTTATAGTTAGTGTAGCCTTTGTGCTTGAGGGTCTCTGAGAGATTTCTAGATAGTAGAAGATGACAGTTGAATCTGATTCTTTTCTTAACATTTACTCACTTTAAATAGAAGTTATTGTAAATACACTCTGCAGTTCCCAGTAATTTAATTAAGATATACTGAATATAATGGAATATAACAGGGGAAGGAAAGAAGGAATTAATAGTTATTGAGAACTTAATCAATTTTTAACTTCAAGGCAGAAAGCAGAATTTGTGCCAAGCACTGTGTTCAAGCTGTTCCTGTTTTTCCTCATTCATTCCTTATAAAAATCTTGTAATGAGCAGTAGTGATCCAATTTAGAGAAAATGAAACTGAGTTTCAGATAAAGTCAATACCTGCTCTAGGACTCTCAGCCAATAAATATGAAATCAGAGATGCAAATCCAATTCTTTACTGTTCCAAAAATTATATTAACTCTTCCAACTACAGTGTATTACCTCCTTACCGTTCTTTCATAGGTCCAGGGATGTTATTATTATATCAGGCACTGTACTGAGATATTATATGTGTTACATTTAATTTTATTTAAATGTAATGCAACAAAAATAATCTAAAATGAAACTTCTGAAATTCAAATAAATAATTTTTCTCTGGAAGAAATATTTTTTCCCAAGAGATGTCTGTAATGTTAAAACATACTAAAAACTATTAAGATATTTGTGACATACTTTTAAACTACATGATTTTATTTTAATCAGTGACAGTTGATAAATTTTCTCTTTTCTGTAAAAGATGGTGACCTAGAGTTTTAAAATCACTCTCATGCTTTTCTTATTGCTTCCATTTTTTTTCATAGTTTTATATTATCTCAATTTGTAATATTCTGAAATCATAATTCCCATAGTTATTTAGTAATAAGATTAGTTCTGTTTTTAATGGCTTCAGTATTCATCCCTGGTCATTTATATAATTCCTAAACATTTATTTTAATTGGCTGAATTCTATTTTTTAATATAACTTTAAGTTTTGAGATAATTGTAGATTCACATGCAGTTAATGCAGAATGACCTCAAGTACCCTCTACCCAATTTCCCCCAATAGTAATATCTTACAGAACTATAATATAATATCACCATGAGGGTGACACTTATACAGTCAAGATATAGAGAATTTCTATCACCACAAGAGTGCCTTATGTTGCCCTTTTATCTCTTGTGTACTTTGCCAAGTTTCTCCCAATGGTGACATTTTAAAGAACTATAGTATAATATCACACCTAGGATATTGACATTTATTCAAACCACCAATATTATTCAGATTTCCCCAGTTCTACTTGTACTCACATGTGTGTGTCAGCTTCTCTGTATTAAGTTCTACACAATGTTACCTCAGAACTTGGGGCTTGTTCAGCTTTTTAAATAAGTTGTATGTCTTTTGCAAATCTAGAAGTTTTCAGCAATTATTTCTTTGAATACTTTTAAAGCCCCATTTCCTTTTGCCTCCCTTTGAGACTGATATCATGTATTTTAAATATTCTGTTATTGTTCCATATGTCCCAGAAGCTCTGTTATTTCTTGTTAATCAGTCTATCTTCTGTCATTCAAATTGAGTAACTTTTATTGTTCTTTGTTCTGGTTAGCTGGTTTGCTCTTTCTTGCCTCCATTCTGGTGTTTAGCCCATCTATTGAGTTTTTATTTCAGTTATTGTATTTTAAGATCTAAAATTTTCATTTGATTCTTCTTCATGCTTTGTAATTCCTTTTTGAGACTATTTCTTTGCTGAGATTTTCTAATTTTTCATATGCTTTAAGCATGTTCCTAACTGTCTGTTGAAGCATTTTATGATGGCTGCTTGAAAACATTCATCAGATAATTTTAACACCTCTGTCATCCTAGGGGTGACATCTTATTGATTCTCTTGTCATTCTGTTTGAGATTTTTCTGGTTCTTGGTATTACCAGTTTTAAAAAAAATCAAAACATGGGCATTCAGGGTATTATGTTATACAACTCTGGGTCTTATTTCAACCTTGTATTTAGCTAGCTTCCTCTGAAGTTGCTTTTGCCGGGGAAGAGTGGGCTTTTACCGCCGGAAGTGGGTAGAAATCCAGATTTCCTACTTAGCCTTCATTGACACCTGAGGAGGGTGTTCCTTGTTGCAGTGTGGGTAGGAGTTCTGGCTTCCCAGGAGGCTCCCATAATACCTCTATGGGTGGGAAGGGTGGCAGTGCCTCGTGACTGTTCTCCACATGGTCTCCACTGACACAGTGGGGAGAGGGTATCTACTTTACTGCTGAGTGGTTGCCATTATTATCTATTACATCATTTATTTATCAGCATAGACTCATGTATATTTAGTTTATACTTTGGGTTATATAATTATTTATTATACTTTCAAATACTATTTTTCTTCAATTACTTTATTAAAGTTTTTTTCTGTTTCTGATTTGTTATTATTTTAAATTTCTATCATTTAACATTTTATAGTTTGCTGATTTATGTTATTCTTTGAAACTTCTATAATTTTTCTCAATTTTTCTTACCTTATTTTGAAATACTAAGTTAGCAGTTTTTACCTGCTCTGTGTTAGGTGTTAATGGCATGCTTTCATTATATATAGGGATGTTATTTTGCTCCCTGTTTTTTTTTTTAATTGTAACAACTTTGTATGAGATTCTGCTGCAAACCTTTTCTGTTACACATTTGTAGGTAAAATGATCATATTGCACTTTTAGGAAGGAGGTGTGAGCAAGGATATTAACTATAGTTTCACCACTCTAGAACCCTCTCTGTTGTTCTCACCGCTTAATCAAAAATATGGTCTCAAATTCCAAGAACTTCCTCCACAATTGCCCACCCGCATCAGCCCTCCCTCACTTCTATCTGAATCTTCTCTTTCCTCTGTCCATGACCTGATCAATTTGGATTCTATACTGGCAATATCTCCTCAATACAGAAAAGATGCTTTAGTTTGTTGGTTTCTAGATTCCACAGGGCACATGCCCCCAGATAACTTTACCATTTTCAGACATTCACAAGGTTCCTTGAACTCTAGTCCAAATTAGTGCTTACCACGTGACCCTTCAGCTGTTGCTGCTTTTTTTTCTGGATGGACTGAGAAACTTGGCAGGGAGTACATGATAATGATTTGGGGTTCTCTGATCTAAGGTTTGTCCCAAGGCTCTTTGCTTTCCCTCTCCTTTCTCTAATACAGTTTCTGATATTAAAAAAGCTGTTTAGCTGTTGTTAGTTTGTCTTCACCCGCTTTTTTGGGGGGTTCTTTTTATTGAAATATAATTGACATATAACATTGTGTAAGTTTAAGCTGCACAACTTGTTGATTTGATACTTTTTTATATTGCAGTATGGTTACCATCATAGCATTAGCTAACAGCTCTATCACCATTATATAATTATTATTCTTTTTTGTGTGTGTGTGGTGGAAATAATTAAGATCTAGTCTCCTAGCAAATTTTCAGTTTCTAATACAGTATTATTGACCATAATCACTGTGCTTTGCATCAGCTCTCCAGAACTTATTTTTCTACTAGTTCCAAGTTTGTACACTTAAACAAGGTATTCTGAGATTCTTGAAGTCACCTTATCACCTTACTTATGTTTCTGAAAAAATTTCAAAAGATTCAAATAGCACATTTATGTTACAGCTGTCTTCCAACTATTCTACTTGTTTATATTTAATTTAAATTTTTCACACTGCCTCTTCTGCTCGCCTCTGCCATATTGTCTGTAAAGTTTTACATAGTATTTTAATTACTTTTAATTACCACCACCATCATCTTTCTATCTATCACATTATCATCATCTTTAATGAAACAGATTTCTAGGATTTAGCCTGATGTGATTAAGAAAAAAATTATATAGTAATTGTTTTCTCCTTCAGGTGTAGGTATATGTGTGAGGATAATGAATAAGATGTGTGAGGGTAATGAATAAGATGTGTTATAAGCACCTTGAGCAATTTGAGGAAATATGCAAAGAAACTACAGAGGCCACAACATATTTATGTATTTGTTTGTACTTTATAGCTTCCTCCAAATGAATGTGAGGAGGCGGGATTATAATCATTTTAATTAGGTTGCACCTTTCACTGTTTTCAAATTTGCTAAATCCTTGTGAATTTGGGTTACATAAAAGAGAATGAATACTTGATGTACTAGCTTCTTCCCTTTTTCTTTTTTCTTCTTTCCTTTCCCCTTCCTTCCCTTTGCTCTTTCTTACTATTTTTCTTTCTTTTTTCTCCCTCTTTGTTTCTCCTCTTGTTATAAATATCCTGGTACATGGTTACAGATGCCTCAAATCTAGTAGAACATAAAGTTTTGGGGGGAATAATAAATGCACTGGATGACAAAATAGGGCTCTGAATCTATCCTGGTGTACTAAACGTTTTAAAAATTAAATTCAGCAGCATTGGATGTGAGAAAGCAAACTAGAACATAAAGCCAACTGCACAAAATTTAGGAAAAGAATAAAGGCTCTCAGCAACAGTGTTTTAGTAAGTAGTGAATATAATTTTAGTCAACAATATGAAATGATCCCTAAAGTGCTAAACACCTGAGCCTACAATGATTACAGAGAAAATTAAGGGAAAAAACCTGCACCTTTTTGTCTAGAGTGAGACTGTGATATTCTTTTTTAGTAAAGGCATAATTTAAGTATTGTGTTTATATTTAGTGCTTCACTTTAACAGGGTGTTATTCTTGCCTGATGTGTTTCAGTCAGAGACACTGGAATGGTGAAGATGCTCAAAACCTTTCAATATGAATTAATACCCAGGATAGTAGCTTGAGATAGAGAAGATAGGAGTGTTTCCCTCACATACTGAAAGTGTTATATGGAAAAATTATATGAGGTCCCAAGTGAAGGAATTGCAGAGCATGGGTCAATATGAGAAAGGGTTCAGATAAATATATGAGACTTTTATAAAAACCAGACAAGAGACAGTAAGTCTCAGGAAGTGGTGAGGTATATAAACGACATTCTGATGACCACTTGGCACAAATTTTATAGAGTATTCTACAATTTCAAAGATGATTGGATTGTAGGTCTTTTAGAATCTCTTCAAGTTAGAATGCTTGTAATTTTATGAAAGATCCATGGCACCCCCAAAGAAATAACAAATATTATCCCCAACTTATATTCAAATAACATATTTGATTTATACTAAATTGTAATTTGAATCCAATTGTGAAAACTATTGAAAATATAATTTAACCCTTGTTTGCATTCTGATCTAATGAGATAATTAAAATTAAAATATAATTCCTGGTAATGGGAAAAAAATAGCTACATGGAGGTTGAAGTATATGTTACTGACCTCACACTATCTCATGCCTTTTACTTATCAGTAAATAATCCTGAATTTGTTCCTCCCTCTTTGTGTCAACACATTGTAAGGAGCATAAACTAATATAATAAGCTATAAAAACTGTTGCTTTTGCATGACAGGAAAAATCTGATACAGGGAGGAAGGTGCTGCACAGATTGATTCTTGCTCTTCTTTCCCCATAGTAGCTATAATGAAACATTGACAGAACTCTGCATGCTGTCACTGAGTAGATCTCCTTTATTATTTCCTTTCCTGAAGGAGGTGTAAAGAAAATGGATGCTGGGGAGAAAAGACTGAAAGGGGGAAATGAACAGGGAGCTGAGGTTTCTTGATGGCAATAAAGCTTCCAAAGCCAGACTCTAATTAGGAACCAGGATTATATCTCTCTCGGGGAATGTGGTTCCTCCTGTTAATGTAATGCATTATGGTAAGGACATTTAGTGGAATAGTAGGAATTCAGGATTTCAAAGGGCAATATCAGTTTAGTGCTGTTTCTTCCTCCACAATTCCCTCAGGTTATAGAGTAGTTGATAGAGCAGAAATTGTCTAGATCTCTCAAACTATGTCTTTGAAGGAAAAACAAAATTCAGATAAGAAGAGAGCCAACAAAATGCATCGGGACAGGCAGCTATGCATTATAAAGAATAAAGGAAGAGCATAATTCAGAGAGAAAAAACAAAGGATAAAACTATTCAATGACCAATGTTTCTATAGAGACGAAAACTCAATCCAGAGAAGAAATTTTCCCACTTAACTAGAAAATGCAAGTAAAGAAAATCATAAAATTTGTCAAATCAGAGTTCAAAAATGAGACAAAACAGTTTTATTATGTGTGAGACAGAATTATGGCCCCTGAATTAGGCCCATGTCCTAATCCCTAGAATTTGTGAGTGTTTTAGCTTACATGCCAAAAGAAATTTTGTAGATAGGATTAAAATTAAAGAGTTTGAGAAAAGGAAATTAGCCTGGATTATTTGGATGGGCCCAATATAATCACAAAGATCTTTATAAGGAAAAGAGCATGGCAAGAGACTCACAGTTGAAGAGAGGGATTGGAGGATGCTATGCAGCTGTCCTTGAAGGTTGAGGAAGAGACCACAAGTCAAGGAATGCAGGTAGCCTCTAGAAGTTGACAAATGCAAGGAGACATCCTTCACTATTGCCTCCAAAAGGAATCCAGCCTGATGACCCACCTAAACTTCTGTCCTACAGAAGTGTAAGGAAATAAATTTGTGTTTTTTTGTTTGTTTGTTTGTTTTTTTCGGTATGCGGGCCTCTCACTGTTGTGGCCTCTCCCGTTGCAGAGCACAGGCTCCGGACGCGCAGGCCTAGCGGCCATGGCTCACGGGTTTAGCTGCTCCGCGGCATGTGGGATCTTCCCGGACCAGGGCACAAACCCGTGTCTCCTGCATCGGCAGGCGGATTCTCAACCACTGCGCCACCAGGGAAGCCCTAAATTTGTGTTTTTTAAAGCTACTAAGTTTGTGGTGATTTGTTATAGCAGCAATAGAAAAATTAATGTAAATTACATGAAACAAAAATTGCCCACCTTTAAAAACAAACTGAGGACAAGTAAACATTGTCAAGTTTTTAAAAAATTCAAGGAAATGAACAAACACTGCTGAAAGTTGGTTTACTAAAAGAAGGCAAGGTAAGAGATAATCTTAATTGATATGATTAAAGACCAAATGATTAAACAGACTAAGAGATAAACAAGGCATAAGAAGCCAACATAGGGATAAGTGGTTTACCTGAAGAAAACACCCAACAAATATATAAAACATTCCGAAAGTATAACTCAATTTTCATTCAAAGGTGAAGGGCATAGGTAAACTTTCTCAAACATGGACCACAAGCTCTTTTGAAAAATAATTAAGTTAAGATGCAGCTTATGGTTTTACTTTAAGGAAGATAGAGATATACTTCTCCCTATTCCTTCTGTTAAGTACAACTAAAACACTGGTTATTATATAAAACAAACATAAGAAGATATTGAAAGGTGGAGAGAAGAAGGCAGACTGGCTGGGACCTCAGTATCCAAATAATGACATGGTGGTGAGTCTCAGGGTTTTCTTTTTGCCTCAGATATCCCAGATGTGGAGCTGAAGAAGGAAGCAACTTAGAAATGCCAACAAATGCATACAAAAAATGCCCCCCAAAATGCCTGCTCTCCCTAGCAAATGGGTTAGGAAAGGGGCAGCCTAGCAAGACAGAAAACTTTGTTTTGTTTTGTTTTGTTTACCTCTTACTATTGTGCCTCTTACTATTGTGGCCTCTCCCATTGTGGAGCACAGGCTCTGGATGCGCAGGCCCAGTGGCCATGGCTCACGGACCCAGCCGCTCCACGGCATGTGGGATCTTCCCGGACTGGGGCACAAACCCGTGTCCCCTGCATCGGCAGGAGGACTCTCAACCACTGTGCCACCAGGGAAGCCCAAGACAGAAAACTTTTAAACAACAACTACTCAACTCCATCCAACACCACAGAAAAAACCATGGCTCCCACCCCCCCACACCCCCACTAGCCAAGACCAAGTGTGAAGCCCAGACTTTCACCATTGTTAGGCTGGAACTATGCATCCCAAACTCCCAAACCTACCTGTTTGTCTCAGAAAGAGCCAACTAAGAGCCAGGATTTCATCCCTGTCAGCAGGAAGTAGCATCCCTCTCTACCTGATTGAAAGCCTGGAATACAAGAAAAAAAGAGTGTTATTTAAGATGTTCAAATAAATACAATGTCATCCTAGGATTTTACATCCAGCAAATATAATTTTCAAATATAAGGGCCACAGACAAACTATCATGAACACAAAAGAACTAAGGTTACATTTTTTCCATTAGCACTTCCCAATAAGATTTCATAGAGAATGCCCTTAAGACAATCAAAATAACTTTTTAAAATCATGAGGACAGAAGAGGTCATTAAATGTATATTTACCCACGGAACCAAAATTTAATGATGGTGATAAAAGAGACAGAATAGGATGTGATGCCAGTAGCAAAGTGGTAAATGTTGGTATCTGGTTTTCTGGGATGAAAAAGTCCTGATTCATGTTAGCTGATTTCTGTGATGCAAACACTCTCATAACCAGTTTCAAGCTACCAACTTAAAGAGAGTCCTACTGGTAAAAGATGAGGTAGTTGAGCAAAAACAACTGTGGAAAAAACAACTGCAGTAAACCAAAGCACATCAAATGTGTTTAAGCCCATGAATTCATTGTGATACTAGAAAAAATACCCCCACCACTGCTTAACTGATCACCATTAGAAGATAGTGTAAGGAATGAATTCACTCTGAAAACTTGTCAAAACAACAACACACATAAGTATTTATTTTGCCTTTCCTATAAAATCAGGACAACAGGGAAACAAAACAGTAGGTGAAGAGGGTTAATCTTTGTCAAAATATCCCAGCTTATATATAAAAAAGAAATAATTTAATTAAAATATAAACATTTGCAGTAGCAAATAAAATAAGAATCTGAACACCACTAATTGATGCTGACATCACTTAAAGAGACAATGTTGGTGTCAGAAGTACAAAGTGCCTCCTGTGAATTCACAAATGTGAGATTTAACCGTGAATTTATAATAAATACAAGAGAGAGATGAATGTGTTAAATGATGCCAATAAAATGCAAGCAGCACATCCAGACTATGGGAAACCCATAGGACTAAATAAATAAATAAACAAAACCCTGATTTCTTAAAAATAAGTTATAAGAAGACGAAACAGAGTGATAACTAAGTTACAAGAAGACTTAAGAGACAAATTAACTAATCGAAATGTATAACTCTTGTTTCTATCTCAATTTGATCAAATATTCTGTAAAAATAGAGCAATCGTAAGATGATCAATAAAATATGTATATTGCCTACATATTTCGTGATATTAGACATTTTTTGTGGGGGTAGGTTGTGATGAAAATATTTCTTCACAAAACATCAAGTCATGTTTTTAATTTAACTCTTGTGGTTTACACTTTGTATGGTCAGGCCATTCAGGATGGCTGTTCTCTTGTTCTCTGTACATCCCCTGCTCAACCAGTCCCTGCTTCACTCACATAACTGTCCAATCCTTTCAATTATAGGGCTTAATCAGTAACTGCCTATGTGCTTGCCCCCTGCCCCAGCCGCTGGTTTTCCTGGTAACTGATGATCCTCCTTCTCCCTGAAGTAGCGTCCTGCATGTTGTTGGCCATACACAGTGGGATGTCGCTCTGGGTGTTTGTTTGTTGGAAGATTTTTAATCACAGTGTGAATTTCAGTGCTTATGATTGGTCTGCTCAAAATTTCTATTTCTTCCTGGTTCAGTCTTGGAAGGTTGTGCTTTTCTAAGAATTTGTCCATTTCTTCCAGGTTGTCCATTTTATCGGCATAGAGTTTCTTGTAGTAATCTCTCATGATCCAATATATTTCTGCCATATCAGTTGTTAATTCTTCTTTTTCATTTATAATTCTGTTGATTTGAGTCTTCTCCCTTTTTTCTTGATGAGTCTAGCCAATGGGTAACAATTTTGTTTATCTTCTCAAAGAAGCAGCTTTTAGTTTTATTGATCTTTGCTATCGTTTCCTTCATTTCTTTATCATTTATTTCTGATCTTATCTTTATGATTTCTTTCCTTCTGCTATCTTTGGGGTTTTTTAATTCTTTTTTCTCTAATTGCTTTAGGTGTAAGGTTAGGTTGTTTATTTGAGATGTTTCTTGTTTCTTGAGGTAGGATTGTATAACTATAAACTTCCTTCTTAGAACTGTTTTTGCTGCATCCCATAGGTGTTGGGTCATCATGTTTTCATTGACATTTGTTTCTAGGTATTTTTTAATTTCCTCTTTGATTTCTTCAGTGATCTCCTGGTTATTAAGTAGTGTATTGTTTAGCCCCCATGTGTATGTATTTTTTACAGTTTTTTCCTATAACTGATAACTAGTCTCAATGCATTGTGGTCAGAAAAGTTACCTGATATGATTTCAATTATCTTACATTTATCAAGGCTTGATTTGTGACCCACGATATGATTTATCCTGGAGAATGTTCCATGACCTCTTGAGAAGAAAGTGTTTTTTGTTGTTTTTGGAGGGAATGTTGTATAAATATCAATTAAGTCCATCTTGTCTAATGTGTCATTTAAA
The DNA here is from genome assembly GCF_026419965.1 of Kogia breviceps. Classification (NCBI taxonomy): domain Eukaryota; kingdom Metazoa; phylum Chordata; class Mammalia; order Artiodactyla; family Physeteridae; genus Kogia; species Kogia breviceps. Next base: position 45,573,371 of record NC_081317.1, on the reverse strand, counting down.
CCTTGTGTTTCCTTATTTATTTTCATTTTGGATAATCTGTCCATTGGTGAAAGTGGGATGTTAAAATCCCCTATTATCATTGTGTTGCTGTTGATTTCCCCTTTTATGGCTGTTAGCCTTTGCCTTATGTATTGAGGTGCTCCTATGTTGGATGCATAAATATTTACAATTGTTATATCTTCTTGGATTGATCCCTTGATCATTATGTAGTGTCCTTCTTGTTCTCTTGTAATAGTCTTTATTTTAAAGTCTATTTTGTCTGGTATGAGTATTGCTACTCCAGTTTTCTTTTGATTTCCATGTGCATGGAATATCTTTTTCCATCCCCTCACTTTCAGTCTATATGTGTCCCTAAGTTTGAAGTGGGTCTCTTGTAGACAATATATATATGGGTCTTGTATTTGTATCCATTCAGCCAGTCTGTGTCTTTTGGTTGGAGTATTTAATCCATTTACATTTAAGGAAATTATAAATAGGTATGTTCCTATTACCATTTTCTTAATTGCTTTGGGTTTGTTTTTGTAGGTGTTTTCCTTCTCTTGTGTTTCCTGTGTAGAAGAGTTCCTTTTGCACTTGTTGTAAAGCTGGTTTCGTGTTTCTGAATTATGTTAACTTTTGCTTGTCTGTAAAGTTTTGAATTTCTGCATTGAAACTGAATGATATCCTTGCTGGGTAGAGTAATCTTGATTGTAGGTTTTTACCTTTTTTCACTTTAAATATGTCCTGCCATTCCCTTCTGGCTTGCAGAGTTTCTACTGAAAGATCAGTTGTTATACTTATGGGGATTCCCTTGTATGTTATTTGTTGCTTTTCCTTTGCAGCTTTCAATATTTTTCTTTTTATTTTGTTTTTGATAGTTTGATTAATATGTGTGTTGGCATGTTTCTCCTTGGGTTTTTCCTGTGTGGGACTCTCTTCTCTTCCTGGACTTGACTGACTACCTCTTTTCCCATATTAAGGAAGTTTTCAACTATAATATCTTCAAATATTTTCGCAGACTCTTTATTTTTCTCTTCTTCTTCTGGGACCCCCCATAATTCAAATCTTGGTGTGTTTAATGTTGTCCCAAAAGTCTCTGAGACTTTACTAAATTCTTCTCATTCTTTTTTCTGTATTCTGATCTGCAGCAGTTATTTCCACTATTTTATCTTCCAGTTCACTTATCCATTCTTCTGCCTCAGTTATTGTGTTATTGATTCCTTCTAGAGAATGTTTAATTTCATTTATTGTGTTGTTCATCATTGTTTGTTTGCTCTTTAGTTCTTCTAGGTCCTTGTTAAACGTTTCTTGTAATTTCTCCATTCTGTTTCCAAGATTTTGGATCATCTTTACTATCATTACTCTGAATTCTTTTTCAGGTAGATTGCCTATTTCCTCTTCATTTGTTCAGTATAGAGCATTTTTTATCTCTCTCCTTCATCTGTACATATCTCTGTGTCTTCTCATTTTGTTTAACTTACTGTGTTTGGGGCCTCCTTTTCACAGGTTGCAGGTTTGTAGTTCCCATTGTTTTCGGTGTCTGCCCCCAGTGGTTGAGGTTGGATCAGTGGCTTCTTTAGGCTTCCTGGTGGAGAGTACTCCTGCCCGTGTTCTGATGGGTGGGTTTTGATCTTATCTCTCTGGTGGGCAGGGCCATGTCTGGTGTTGTGTTTTGGGGTGTATGTGAACTTAATATGATTTTAGGCAGCCTCTCTTCTAATGGGTTGGATTGTGTTCCTGTCTTGCTAGCAGTTTGGCATGGTGCTTCCAGCACTGGAACTTGCTGGCCGTTGGGTGGAGCTGGGTCTTAGTGTTGAGAAGGAGATCTCTGGAGAGAGGTCTTGCTCACTGATATTATGTTGAGGTGGGAGGTCTCTTGTGGTCCAATGTCCTGGACTCAGCTCTCCCACCTCAGAGGCTCAGTCCTGACACCTGGACTGAGCACCAAGACCCTCCCGCCACATGTCTCAGAAGAAAAGGAAGAAAAAACAGGAAAAAAGTATTATAAAATAAAAATAAATTGGGGCTTCCCTGGTGGCGCAGTGGTTGAGAATCCGCCTGCCGATGCAGGGGACACGGGTTCGTGCCCCGGTCCGGGAAGATCCCACATGCCGCGGAGCGGCTGGGCCCGTGAGCCATGGCCGCTGAGCCTGTGCGTCCGGAGCCTGTGCCCCGCAATGGGAGAGGCCACAACAGTGAGAGGCCCGCGTACCACAAAAAAAAAAAAAAAAAAAAAATAAAAATAAATTTAAAAAAGAAGAGAGCAACCTAACCAATAAACAAATCCACTTAAGATAATAAGCACTAAAAACTAAACTAAGATAAAGTTAAAAATCAGAAATAAATTAGTTGCAGAAAGCAAACCTGAAGTCTATAGTTGTTCCCAAAGTCCCCTGCCTCAATATTGGGAACATTCATTGTCTATTCAGGTATTCCACAGGTGCAGGGTTTATCAAGTTGATTGTGGGTTTTTAATCCACTGCTCCTGATGGTGCTGGCAGTAATTTCTCTTTCTTTTCTTTATTCACACAACTCCTGGGGTTCAGCTTTGGTTTTGACCCTACCTCTGTGTTTAGGCCCTCAGGCATCTGTTCCCCACCCAGACAGGAGGGGATTAAAGCAGCAGTTGCTTAGGGCTGTCTTGCTCACTCAGGCTGGGGAGATGGAGGGTTATGGTAGTCATAATTGGAATGTGGGGTGAGCCTGCAGTGGCAGAGGCCAGAGTGACATTACAACAGCCTGAGGTGTGCTGTGTGTTCTCCTGGGGATGTTGTCCAAGGATCTCAGGACCCTGTCAGTGGCATGCTGCACAGGTTCCCAGGAGTGGGGGTGGTGGTGTGAGTAGTGACCTGTGCTTGCACACAGGATTTTTGGTGGCAGAGGCAGCAATGTTAGTGTTTCACGCCCGTCTCTGGGGTCCTATCTGATAGCTGCAGCTCATGCCCATCGCTGGAGCTCACTTAGGTGGTGCTCTGCCTTGTGTGGGAACATGGGGAAGAAACCCCCTCTCCTCGTGCACCCCGAGACAAAGGTCTCTTGCCTCTTTGGAAGCTCCAGACTTTTTCCTAGACTCCCTCCCAGCTAGCTGTGATGCACTAGCTCCCTTCAGGCTGTGTTCATTCAGCCAACCCCAGTCGTCTCCCTGGGATCTGCCCTCTGAAGCCTGATCCTCAGCTCCCAGTCCCCACCCGCCCCAGCATTTGAGAAGACAAGTCTCTCAGGCTGATGAGTGCTGGTTGGCACCTATCCTCTGTATGGAAATCTCTCTGCTTTGCCCTCTGCACCCCTGTTGCTGTGCTCTCCTCTGTGGCTCAGAAGCTTCCCCCTGCCACCCCTTGTCTCTGCTGGTGAAGAGGCTTCCTAGTGTGTGGGAACTTTTCTTCCTTCACAGCTCCCGCCCAGTGGTGCAAGAACTGTCCCTATTCTTTTGTCTCTGTTTTTTCTTTTTTCTTTTGCCCTACCCAGGTACATGGGGATTTTCTTGCCTTTTGGGAATTCTGAGGTCTTCTGCCAGCATTCAGTATGTGTTCTGTAAGAGTTGTTCCACATGTAGATGTATTTCTGATGTATTTGTGGGAGGAAGGTGACCTCCACGTCTTACTCCTCCACCATCTTGAAGGTCTCCCCCCTTTCAATAATTATTGCATGCTGTCTAGGTGTTTAGCACTGTTACTCATTGGATATAATTAATTATGAGATACATGCATAGATACTCTGGGAACATAGAGAAAGTGTACCAAAACACCCTCAAAGGCTAGTTAATTTTGAACACCAATCTACTTAGAGTTGACATAGTATTTTGAAAACTCAGTGATTGTCTTTATTATAGATGTGATGTAAATATTAACAATAAGTCTAATAATTCTTATTTTTGGTAGGTATAGTCCATAATAAAATAGCTTCTTATATTCAGATCAAAAGAGTAATATGTTGGGGCAACATAGTGTGGCCCATTAAGATGCCTAAAACCCAGCTTTAATGAATCGTTAAAGATTATTTATAATTAACATATGAAATATATACAATTATTTGCTCTAAGGTATTCATGGGCTTCAAATAATTTGTTCTTTTATGGAGTAAAATGTTTCCCTTCTGATTAAAAATACTCGTTGTTAAGTTGTTAATACATTTTTATAGCTGGATAGCCTTAACTTGGTCATAAATACAGAATTAGTAGAATTAAAATTAAAGTGGAATTAAAATTAATGATGTTGAATGTAATTTGAACTTGTCAAAATATGACCTTTTTCATAACAGTGAATTTATTCTATTCAAATCCTATAGTCTGAGAGAATGAATAATATTGTACAACTATTGAAAACTGTCAGGATAGCTAATAACTTAGTAGCTATACTTAATAGCACTGACTAGAAAGATGACTAAAAATATGGTTTAAACATGACAAATCTGTTTTGTGTTTTGCTAAATTGATTAAAACATACAGTGTTTTTCCCTTGTGAGAATTTTTACTCATTTGAAATGAGGTTTTTAAAAAATGCTAATACAGGGCTTTTCATTTTGAGAGGAAAGGCACTGAGTGCTTTCTATAAAGATGCTATGTGGATATTTCAGCTGTATTTAAAAAACAGTATACACCAAAGTAGGACTCCCACCTATGCAGAGTGAATAGGTTGCTGATCCTGTGCACACACACAGAACACTGCACAGAATTACTCCCCAAAAAGCCTGGACACTGGGAAAATTATCAAAGGCAGAAGAGAAACTGAGAATCATTTGTTCTTGAAAAATTGCTACAGTTTCAGGTAAGAAAAATGGGAGTCTTTAGCCTTTTTGCCTGTTGCTCTATTCCTTACCTACTCCCCCTCTTAGTTGGTGAGAAATGTTAATTTATCAGCTTGGGGCTGTCTGCATAAACTTGCAGCTGTGCTGACAGAGGATGTGGACTCAATTTTGTGCAGAATGTGAAAACACAAGATTTGTAGATGAAAATGGCAAATGCAGCAGGAAACAAATGAAAGAGAACAACATCTTTGATAGCCTGAGACTGCAGTCCTGTTTGGGGTGAATGGTGGACCAACTAGAATTTATTGGGAGACATAGATTAGTTAGATAAGCTCTCCATGCATAGCTGACTATCTAGGAAACAAGGCACATGAGGCAGCCAAGTGGGAATTGAGTATAAAAAATGATTTGGGAATTGGCTGATCTTTGAATGCCCTCACCAGTCCACACACAGATTGATCATCAGAGAGAGGAAGTTCAAGATTTCTGAGCACAATGTCTGCCAAACACATTGGCTGACCATTAAGCTATGGAAACACAGGGGTGACCCCCCTCAGAAACAAAGCTTAAAGTTAAAAATAGAAACCCTGTAGAATCCTAGAGAAAAGAAGAAATAGGAGATACTGCCATCCTAACTCTACAGATTTATTATCTATGTGATTTGTGCTTGGTAAGAGGCAGATAATCATGACAACTACCTCCAAGGACTCTAGAAGAAATCATAGAATACAGTTAAAGTAATTAGAGCAATGTCTGACACATAGTAATTTTTCTATTTCGTTTTCCTTTTCATTTTTTATTGAAGTATAGTTGACATACAATATTATATATATATTAGCTTCAATATTATATATAATATATATAATATTATATATATTATATTATATACAACATAGTGATTTGACATTTATATACATTATGAGTTGATTACCACACTAAACATAGTAACAATCTGTCACCATAAAAGTAATTATAATATTATAGACTATCTTCCCTATGCTGTACATTACATCCCCATAACATTTATTTTATGACTAGACATTTGTACCTCTTAATCCCCTTCCCCTATTTCATTAATTCCCCACTCTCTCTCTCCTCTGGCAACCACCAGTTTGTTCTCTGTCTCTATGAGTCTGTTTCTATTTTGTTTTTTGTTTGTTCATTTGTTTTGTTTTTTACATTCCACATATAAGTGAAATCACATGGTATTTGTCTTTCTCTGTCTAACATATTTCACTTAGCATATATACTGAACAGTCCATCACAAAACAGCAAAATACACATTCTTTTCAAGTTCACACAGAACATCCTCCAGGATAAATTATATGATAGGCCACAAAACAAGTCTTAAAAATTTAACATTGAAATCATTATCAAGCATCTTTCCCAACCACAACAGTATGAAACTAGAACTCAATTACAAGAAGAAAACTGGAAAAAAGCACGAACACGTGGAGGCTAATTTTTCTATTATTCCTACAGAAAGCAGTAAGTGTGCTTTTGCAGAAACAAAAGCAAAACTAGCAGAGTAGTTTTCATGCAGCTCAAGAGAGAACAAAAAGGGAAAAAAGAGAAAATAAAAAACAGGAGAAGCAAATGTAGAGCAATACAAAGTTCCTAGTTAATTTGCTAATTTTAGATCTCCTAAATTTTGCTATTCATGAATTTAGGGCACCTTTATGTATTCATTCAACAATGATGTTCTACTATGTGTCAGACATTATATAGAGTTCTGGAAGCAGAATTATGACTGATGTAAGAATTATCAAAACAGTGATACTACTGACTCAGATGTTTCAAACATAATGGTTTCATGTAATATGATTTCATTCTTAGTCATGTGGCAAGATAGGTTAACGGTAAGGGATGTCCTTCCTGTAAATATATAATATCACTCTGGTAGCTGGTGACTAAATCCAGTAGTCAAATATTGACCTAAGAATTAGGCTTATATTAAATTTAGCATTGCATGTGCCTTTATATTACTCTAAAGTCAATGTAGCTGATAAATATAGATGTCTACCAGAGTTGTTGTACCTTCTTTGAATTTGCTATTAGTTATTTCATTCTATGAATACAACTGTTAGTTTAGAGAGCATTAAGATGTTAGAAGCAGACTTCTAATTTGGGAACTTATTGAGAACATATGCCAGAAGGAAATCCATTGTGATTATCTTGAGGAGTGGTACTCATAATTCCTTCTGACTTTTCCTCAATCAACACATGAAAAATTCATACATTTCAGATTTGACTTTTGAACGCTTATCTACAAGGAGTGGGCAGAACAGAGGTTGCAGTTTGTGTTGATGGTAATAAGTCATAATATCTTTGTTGCTGTACAGTTCTCTCCTGACCTTTAGACTCATATAGTTACTGGACTGCTTGACATTTTCAAATGGATGCTTCATAGATATATCAAATAATATTTTCCAAAAGGAACTCTTGATTTCATTCAAGAAAGCTGATCCTCTTCTGGGATTTTCTTGCTTCAGTAATTGTTGAAACCACCCACCAAGATGCTCATGCTGGCAACTTTAGTGTCTTTGTCAGTCTCCCAAGTCAATCAATCTGCCACTCCTATTGTTTCTGCTCTCTAAATATATCTTGCGCTTATTCATTTTTCTCTGTCTATGCTATGACTATTTTTTTTAAATTTTTTAAATTTAATTTTTATTTTATATTGGAATATAGTTGATCTACACTGTTGTGTTAGTTTCTGGTGTACAGCTAAGTGATTCCATTATACATATACATATATCCATTCTTTTTCAGTTTTTTTCCCATATAGGTTATTACAGAATAGTGAGTAGAGTTCCCTGTGCTATACAGTAGGTCCTTATTGATTATTTTATATACAGTAGTGTGTATATGTTAATCCCAAACTCCTAATTTATCCCTTCCATTTGGTAACCATATGTTTGTTTTTGAAGCCTGTGAGTCTGTTTCTGCTTTGTAAATAAGTTCATTTGTATCATTTTTTTTAAGATTCCATGTATAAGTGATTCATATGATATTTGTCTTTCTCTCTCTGACTTACTTCACTTAGTATGATAATCTCTAAGTCTATCCATGTTGCTGCATACACTATGACTATTTGAATCCAAACTACTTAAATTATATCTTTCCTGCTAACCAGTCTCATCTTTAAATCTTGCCCTCATTTAAATCCTTTTTTAAACATAGCATCAGAGTAATCTCTTTAGATTATGAATTAGATAATATTATTCTCCTTAAAAAATTTTTCAATACATTCCACTTGTATGATGTCACCCAATTACAAATACAAATTCCTTACTGTGGCCTATCAGACTGTGCATAATCAGACCCCTTCACGCCTTTCAAATTTGTTTCTTTCTACTCTCTCTTCCATGTATCTTCTGGCCACTGTGGCCTTCTTTCAGTTTCTCATCTTTGTCCGTTCCTGTCTCACCAAGCTAGCCTTTGCTGCTAGCTTTCTGTCAGAAAAAGTCTTTATGCTATGGATCTCAGGTTAAACTTTACAAAGACCTTTCCGAAACTATGGTAAGTTGTGTAACCACTGTTTATTATTTTATATTAGTCTACCCTCAGTTATCATTTAAGTACCTTGTTTTTTAAATTTATTTTTTATTGAGGTAACATTGGTTTGTAACATTATATAACTTTCAGGTGCACCCATGTTTCTACTTCTGTATACAGTACAAGGAGCACAAGTTTCAAATATGCATTTTATATATTCATCTATATTGACATACCTTTAAGTTGCCACATAATTGCATTTAAGGGAAGTGTGAGGAAAGCATATTTAGCACCTATTTCTGCATAACTTTTAGAGACTATACCCCTCATGCAAACAAAGCTAACCCACAAAACAAAAAATGTACGTTACTGAGCAGTATGTGTTCATGATGCATAAATGAACACAAATAATTTGATAAACAATGCTGAAGTCATGCCCTATAGGTACTAGTGGCAGGTGTAGGCACTCAGCAAGGTGGCAAAGTACCCTCGCAACCCTGTCTGTGATGTCCCCTGAAATCCAGTGCCCACACTGACCAACACAGCACATTTCTGAGGAGTCTCTGCAAACAAGGCTCACTTCAGAGTTTAACCACCAGCACAGGTGGAAATTCTGAATTTTTGGAGAAATTACATTTTCAAAGAACTGGGTTGAAATAGGAAAAAAATAATATATCTTTATTTCCTTTGTAGATCTAGTCGTTTTGTTAGATTTGAAGTATAAAAATTATATCTTGTATACTTGATTTACTCATGAAATTAAAATGGTTGGCATATTAAATTTAAAAGAAGAGTTTGTGTAGACTCTAATTTCAAATTTACTATTGGGATTTAGGTATATTTACTTGTTACAAATGGCACTGCAAGCTGCTGTGCTTAAAAAATTAAACACCTTTTATTTTTTTCCTTATTTATCTGAAACAGTAAATGACAGAGAAAATAAGAAACCAATATTATAATTAACCAAACCAAGTCATCATGTTTTGTGGCCATGTTATCCACCATGTTGTCAAATGGATGTAGAAATACACAATTTCAGAAAAAGAGCTAAGTTAATATAAATGTAATATATATTATAAGTTAATATATATATTCTCACACAAACAAAGTAAACTCACAAAATAAAAATGTACATTACTAAGCAGTAAATATTCATAATGCAGAAATGAACACGAATAATTTGATTAAAGTATGTTTAAGTCATGTTCTGTAGATACTATCAATAGCTGCAAGCATAGGAAATCAGCAAATTGGCAAAGTACCCTCCTAATCCTGTGGAAGACACTAAGGCTGAGAATTTAAATATCATGATCAATTGCACACTGGTAAGCAAGGGAGTTGGGATTTGAGACTTTCCCTATAATTTCCCTAGAACAGCAAAGCACAAGTTCTTTCTGTTGCTGATGCTCGGCAGATCTCAGACCAAGTTCCTGGAGCAACCCCTGAAGGAATGCCTTTTTTCCTCCAGCACTTTAAAGTTTCTGACATCCAGGCTAACTGTGCTGCTTATTTTGTAATCCAGTCAAGTGCAGCAGCAGTTTTATATTTCTGCCTTTGAATCTCAGATCCAAGAAACTGGCAGCAGCATGAATTCCTCATTGTAAAAGAATTGTAATGATCTGACTTTGTTGATGGGTTGACACCAATTTCAAGTTTTAGTCACATAAGACTTTTTTCGGTTAGAAATAAAAACAGTTTCAGAGGAGTGAATTTGAGGAGTAATATAAGAACATTTTAACTGAAACCAGATTTTTTATTAAAGATTTATAAAATATGTTTAATTTTCCATTCCTAGAGACAGCCACCAAAATATATACTTCCTTTGATTTTTATTCCCATCACTTCCCTCATTTCCCCTCAAGTCTGCTCTAAAATAATGTTCATAATCTGCTCCAGACTGTATTGTCTTGCACTTCCTCTTCTGAGAAAGGGACAGAGAAGAATCTCCTCACTTGGTGATAATTGGTTCATACTCAGGGATAAACTATTAAGGGGAAATGTTATATTAATAACACCTGTTTTTACCCCATCTTAGTTTTTCTAATTTACGTAAACTTATTTTATACAACTTAAAAAGAAATAATAGCAAACTTTATATAATGTTTATAATCATTCAGTTTAGTTCAATAGTGAGGACTTAGTATGGGCTATGGCTAGAGAAACTGCTCTTGAGGAATTTATAGTCTATGGAAGAATAAACATACAAAGAGAAAAAAATTACATCATAAGCTACAAATGCCATGAGACTCTCAAACAGTAATTTTCTCAACTTGAAAATTCAAAGAAGACTTATTGGTGGGTATAAGTAAAGCGGTCCAGGTGAACATAAAGGGAGAGAGATTTCTGACAGAGGAAACTGCTTGAAATAAGGCAATCTAGGGTGTCAGGTATTGCTAGTTAGTATTCTGCTTCCCACTGTTTCTTTGAATCCCCAACACATGAGTGGGGCCTGGTGAAGAGCTGCGTCTCCATCCTTTTGCCATCGATAAGGTGAAACAATGTGGTGGAGGGTGGGGGTAGCTTGCATTCTGCCTTCCTCTCTTAACTGTGATGTAGGTCTATGGGGGTGGGGGTTTCCAACGAGGGACTGAGTTTCCACTCCCCCACTACGTGCAGGAACTGGTGTCTAAGTTGACGCCCCTAAACACAATAAAATCTAAGTCAGTCTCCTTTTCCTGCTACTTCAAGTGATATCTGGATTTGCTTGGGAACCTGCTATGCTCTTTCTGGAAAATATCATTATGAGAGGAATAAACCTTTTCTTACCTCCTTGGTGCATGTTTGGCACCATCAGTCTCCAAATCTAAATTTTGGATGGCGTTTCCATCTCATCTCTTGGAGGCCTAAATAGATGTATAGAGTGACAGCTCAAATTGATTGAATCAGATTTCTCAACTGAAACTATGAAGGCCAATTTTTATTACTGAAAGAAAAGGAATGTCAACCATAAATTCTATATACTCTGAACTTAGATGTAAACATCCTCAACAAAATATTAGCAAATCTAATCTAGAAACGAATAAAAATAATTACTGAGGCTGATCAACTGGAATTTATTCCAGGTACGTAAGTCTGGCTCAGCTTTCAAATGTCAATTAGTGCAATGTAATATACCAGCAGGCTAAAGAAGAAAAATCACATGATCTTGTCAACTAATTATGAAATAACATTTGACAACATGCAGCAACTCTTCCAACTAAGAATGGGGTAGAGGAAGGGACTTCTACTTGAAGAACATCTACCAAAAACTTACAACTGATAAAACCCTTAACTGTGAATGACTGAGTGTTTTTCACCTAAGATCAAGAGCAAGGCAAAACAATCCACTATCACTACCTTTATCTAACAATTGCTGGAAGTTATTGTCAGTACAATGAGACAAGGAAAGGAAATAACAGGTATATGGATTAGAAATGAATAAATAAAGCTGACCTACTTGTAGATGAAATGATTGTCTACATAGAAAACTCCAAGGAAACTATAAAAATCTATAACTAATAAATGAGTTGAGTATGATTGCAATATAAAAGATCATCATGCAAAAATCAATATAGCAGTTCTTTATACTAACAATAAACATGTAGAAACAAAAACAATTTACAGTTGCTCAAAATAAAGTATTTAGGTATAAATGGAAAAACACGTACAGAATCTGCATGCCTAAAATTACAAAATACTATCTGCAAAGTATACTATCTGCAAATACATCTACAAGGATGTACCTGTTACTATTTTCATTGCTTATATTAGTTAATGTGTCCTCTCTTTTTGTCGTAGTTCACCTGGATAGGTACTTATTGATTTTACTGAAACTTTCAAATAATCAACTTTTGGTTTTGTTGAATTTCTCTGTGGATTTCCTGTGTTCAGTTTCATTGATTTCAGTTCTGATTCTTCTAATTTATTTTTGTCTGCTTACTTGAATTTAATTTGCTCTTCTTTTTCTAGATAAAGGAATGTTGAAGTCTCCAACTATAATAGTGTATTCCTCTATTTTCCTTGTAGTTCTATCAGGTTTTCCCGTATATAGTTTGATGCTCTCTTGTTAGATCTTAAGTATTTTTATGGCTTCTTGGAAAGTTGCCCTTTTATCATTATGTAATGATCCTCTTTATTCCTGTTAACTTTCCTTGGTCTGAAGTCTTCTCTGTATGAAATTATATAGCTACTGCCACTTATTTTTGATTAGTGTTAGTAAGATATATCTTTTCCCAACCCTTTGATTTTAATCCATATGTGTCTTTAAGTGCATTTCTTATAGACAATAGATAGTTGGCTTTTGTTTTTTGATCCATTCTGAAAATCTCTTTTAATTGGTGGATTTAGACCATTGATGAACAAAATGATTATTGATGTAGTTGGATTAATATCTACCATATTTGTTACTATTTTCTATTTGTTGCCCTTGTTCTTTGTTCATGTTTTTGTCTCCTGAATGTGTTCCCCCCTGCCTCTTTTTTTGTTTTGTTTTAAATGAGCATTTTATGTGATTCCATTTTCTCTCCTTTCTTTCTAGTATATATCATTTATACTTTTTTAAAACTTTTTTTTAGTGGTTTCTCTAGAGTTTGCAATATATATTTACAAGTAATCTAATTCTACCTTCAAATAATACTATAATACCTCAGGGGTAGTGTGAGTACAGTACTTTATAATAATAAAATAACCCTAATTCCTTTTTCCTGTCCATTGTATCATTGTTGTCATTCATTTCACTTATACATAAGCATATATCAGCATTTATATGTATATCTTATATGCATAAGTTGTATACATAAGTATGCATGATCAAATACATTTTTGCTATTATTATTTTGAACAAACTGTTATCTGTTAGATCAATTAAGAATAAGAAAAATAAAAGTTTTATTTTACCTTCACTTAACCTTTTTGATGCTCTTCCTTTTTTTATTTGAACTGCATTTCTGACCTATATCATTTTCCTTATCTCTGAAGAACTTCTTTTAATATTGCTTGCAAGGCAGGTCTACTGGCAAAAAATTCCTTCAGTTTTTGTTTGTCTGAGAAAGTCTTCATTTCCCCTTCACTTCTGAAGGACAACTTTTCTAGGTACAGTTCTTGGTGGTTTTTTTTTGTTTGTTTGTTTGTTTTTCTGTCTGCTTTTCATATTTGGAGGTTTCTATTGAAATATTGTCAAACTCAGCAATTCTTTCATCAGCTGTGTCCTATATAATAAGCCCAAAGAAGGCATTCTTCATTTCTGTAATAGTACTTCTGATCTCTAGTTTTTCTTTTTGGTTCTTTCTTAGAATTTCCACCTCTCTGCGTTACTTTGCCCATCTGCTCTGCCACGCTGTCTACTTTATCCATTAGAGTCCTTAGCATATTATTCATAGTTGTTTTAAATCCTCAGTCAGATAATTTCAACATCCCTATCATACATATCTTAATTTTGTTCTGAGGTTTGTTTTGTCTCTTCAAACTGTGTTTTTTGTCATTTAGTATGTCTTGATGACTTGTAAATTTTTCTTGATAGTTGAGCATGATATACCAAGTAAAAAAAAAAAACTGTCATAAATAGGCCTTTAGTAATGTGGTGTTAAGATGTTGGGGAAGGTGAAGCATTCTATAGTCCTATGAGTAGGTCCCAATCTTCCAGGAACCCTGTACCTGGACCATGAACTTCACCCGTGATATTCATTTCCCTCACCAGAACCTTAGGTGGGACAGGATGGCCAGAGTGAACTGAAATTGTGTATTTTTTTTCCTCCCACATGGAAGGCTAGGTGGGTCTGGAGCAGGGTATTTCCCTTTATCCCTGTGGAAGATTAGAGTCAGCTGAGGTTGGGTATTTCCCTTCCTCTAGGTCAGTTAAGTTCTGATAAAACACCTGCAGTTTAGGCTCTGGTTAAATAGTTTCTCTTGAGGGCAGACCTTGTTAAGAAGAACAGAATGCTCTGGGATATTTCAAGATGGTGGATCTTCCCTGCCTCTTACAGCAGCAGCAGGGGTTTTTCTCTGATGTTCTTGTGAGAACCTGGTACGAGTCTAGATGGTGGAACCCACAAAAGTTCCCCCCACCCCATGAATGAGTTCTCTGGAAATTGTTACTCTCAGGGTTGTCTACACTGAGCCTCCTGCAATGTATCAGTTACAGTTCTGGTTTCCCTACCACGGCACTGATTGCTGCAGAAGTTTCAACTTGTGATTTCTGCTCTGGTAAGTTATGATTCTTTGTGTTCACCTGTTGGTCTCTCCAATTTTGGTGACAGTGGTTTGCCTTGTGACCTCACATCTCTTAGTTAAGTTGTGACCACTGACAAGCATTTCTCAACTGCACTGTTTTTATAAAATGTCATTTTTGTATTACCTAACTGCACTAGAGAGGTTAACGCAGTGTTAAGCAGTTAGGATGCTTTAGGTTGCAAATAATAGAAAACTCAATATTAAAAATGGCCTTAATAAGAAGAGAATTTATTATCTCACGTAAGAAGAAGCCTAGAAGTAGGATGTTAATTCCAGAGTAGTTTAGTTGAGAAGCTTACAAGGTCATCAAGTGTCCAAGTTTTAATCTTTGTGCTTTATTACCTTCAAGAGGGAGTTTTTGTCCTCAGGCTGTATCAATGTCAGTATCTTGTTTATGGTACTGTACTATAACTCTGGAAGATTATAGTACAAAAATTTTGAGACAACTGGGCAAAGAATACAAGGGATTTCTCTGTATTATTTCTTACAATCCCATGTGAACCTACAATTTGAAATATAAAGTTTAATTAAAAAAATAAAACCTAGGAAGTACGAGTAGTTTAATATTATTAGAGAGTAAGTGCTTATCAGAGGGTATTGGAAGATGTGAATAAAGAAATTGGTAGGATGGGGGCCTGGAGGGACTTGAAGTTTATGGTAGAAAGTTTGGACTTCATCTTGTCAGTGGTGTTATACAATTATGTTGGTTTTATATTGCCCCTGTAACAAATTATCATAAACATAATGGTTTAAAATAACACAAATTTATTGTCTTACAATTCTGTAGGCCAGAAGTCTAAAATGGGTTTCACTGAGCTACAATTAAAATGTCTGCAGGGCTGTATGTGTATGTTTTTTTCTGGTAGCTATAAAAGAAAATCTGTCCTTTTGCTTTTTCCAACTTCTAGAGACTGCCTGAATTCCTTGACAACTAATCCCTTCTTCCATTTTCAAAGCCAAGATTGTAGCATCTTCAGGTGCTACAGGTGTAGCATGTTCTGAGCCTCCTCCCTTCCTCTTATAAGGACCAGGATAATCTCCTTATCTCAAGATTGTTGACTTAATTACACTGGCAAAAGCCCTTTTGCCATAAAAGGTAGCATATTTACAGGTTCTAGGAATTAGGATTTGGACATGTCTTGTAAGAGTATTATGCATAGGCATTTACTGCATATAACTTCTAAGACAGTTAAAAGAATTGAGGGTTAAAATTGAGTACACTTAACATTAGGTGTTTAAGCAAAGCATGTCTGCAATTGTGCGCAGTGGTACAATTTGCCTGTTCTCCTAAGTCTTCCAACCCTGTGCTCAAAGCTGGACTCAAAGTTTAGATAATGATCTATTATTGCTCTAGATTGATGTTACAGATCCTGGGTATTCTTTTAGTGACTCCTATGGCACTTGTCTTATATTTTTCTGTGTCCCAATTTTTGTTGCCTCTTCAAAATGGGAATTATTTCAAAGATTCCAAACCTGCAAGATGTGCACATCAGTATGCTTAATAATATATAATTCTCCTGGTCCTCTTCAAGCAAGGTCTATGCTTCAATGGTTTGTCTCCTATGAGATCATTGTATTGAAAAGGCAGGTGTTCCTTAATTCTCACTGGCTTTTTTATTCTGAAGATTCATTCAGAAAAGTACGTGCCAATTCCAATGGATTGATCTGTTCTATCTTGCTTGGGTAGCCATTAATAACAAAGTTGAAAACATTCTTGTGCAGAACAAATTTTACTCTAATTAAATTGTTCAAAATGAAAGAAATTCAGTATGACTTTTACTTGTCTTTAGTCAAGGAAAACAGTAATCTTGCTGAAATCTTCTGTATGCAGGCTGTCATCTATTCTCTTCTTTCATCTCTGAAGATGAAATATCCATAGACATGACTTTAAACATTGTTCTTTAGAGGTTTGTACAAAGGACTTATATAACCAAATTTGTAATTTAGAAATATCACTTTCACTGTATTGTGAAGGATGTGCGATTTGTGGAGTAGAAGCAACTTGTATTAATCTTAGTTGGCTTTTCCTAGTATTTTTCTATTTCAGTGAGATTAGAGCTCATATGAGATTGTCCTCGGAGATTACTTAATGACACAGATATTATTAGTTAAAGCAACATAAACATGAATTATATTTACTTAATGTGTGGTGTTAAGTGTTTGGTGCAAAGGATTTCTACAGAGATATTTCACCTGATCAGAAAATGGGAAACTCCAGCAAACTAAGTTGTCTCCATGGCTTAACCAATTTTACTGTCATTTCATGAAAATTTAATAAAGTTAGCAATAAATTGTAAATGAGTTCAGTGTTATAACTGAAGTAGAAAAAAGAGGTAGAAATGGGAAATGCAAAACCAGTGAAATTAACATTTAAAACAGCAATCCATGAAAGTATCCTTCAGAATCTCAATATATGCTAGGCTCCTAGACAAGAAATTCATCAAGCAGAGCTCCTAAGATTTTGGCAACAATTTCTGTCTACTTGAAAGGAACACTGATATCAACTTGCTGACACTGTTTTAAATTCTTCCTTCAAAAGCTGAATAGAAATCATTACCTTTACCATCATTACTTTGTAACTATTTGACATGATTTATCCCTGAATGTCAAAGAGCTTTAATATAATACCTTATCATAAATTTAATAATTTCCTAGCATCTTTGGGATAATATGGAGTTTTCCTCAAGTCAAATGCAATGTGAATGACAGAGTCAAAATGAAAATTCACTTCTTTGTTTCCAGGTCCCTGAACTAACAGGTATATTCTCTTTTGGATAGTGCAAAAATTACCTGCCCACTACTAGATAGTGAGATATTTCTGTACTTGCAGGAGGGTATATTTTGTAATCAAGTTACTAATTAAAGCTTATCTAGAGGAGAAGATAAAGTATAGTGAAGGGACACCAAAAACTACCACATCTACAATTGCTGAAAGATTTGGAAAACAGAGAGATGATGTGGAAGGGAAACTGATAGCCACCTTTAGACATCTGAATGGTTATCATTTCTAGCTCCTGAAGTTCTAACATATGGAATAAACGTAGAAACATGCTTCAGTCCAACATCGAGAAAAACAGAAATATCCAGTGATGGACTATGTTTCCTTGTTAGGTGTGAGCTCCCCATCACTGAAGTGCTGAAGTAAAAACTGGATCACCATTTTTCCAATATGTTGTTAAAATCATTGTTTGCATTGTACACGAGTGTAGATTAGAGGAATATGATCCTGTTCTACTTTATATTTCTATGATTACTCAATATAACAAAGGGAGATGCTAAGGTAACCAACTGCCTGGTGAACAGTAGAATAGCCTGATGCCCCAGGAGGAAATCCTATCAAGATTCATAACAGACAAATCTGCTTGAGGTCAACTCAATGAGAACCCAATACAGACTCTAGTTATTCATAGCAAGTTATTCTCTGTTTGAACACAAATATCTCAAAAATACATCCTAGGCCATAATTATAACTCTTTGTACTGATCTTGCTTTTGTAATGTATACTCCTAAACATCTTAGTATTCCATATCTTTTTCCTTTATGCACAATATACCAATTCTTTAAGAATCTTAGTCTTGTGAGTTATAGATGTATTGGGGTAACGTAGCAAATTCAAAATAATGACGAAAACAGTTTAGTCCTATTTTTTGTTCTGGGGAAATGTCCTGAATTTGTTCCATAGGCCTCATTCTTAGAAGGTTCTCTCTGATATTGTTGACTTTTCCTTGAATTCTAGTGAAGTTTACATATTGGCTGTACTCTCTCCAACATGGGAGAGCTACCATGGAGGTAACGAATTTCCTAATCCCTTTAAGAATTCAAGAAAGGATATAGCAGTGATAAGACTTACTATTTTATGGGATGCTGTCTGAATGATCTGTGAACTACAAGTACCAGAATTTTGACAGAAGTGTCAGTCAGAGACTGTCCAAATCAGAGAGATCCAAAGCTTGCTATTTATCTCCTAAATTTAAAAATACAACAAATTTGTTTATGTTAAATTAATGGAATATTTCAATGAATAAGAAATAATGTAGGGCTTCCCTGGTGGCGCAGTGGTTGAGAATCCGCCTGCCGATGCAGGGGACACGGGTTTGTGCCCCGGTCTGGGAAGATCCCACATGCCGCGGAGCGGCTGGGCCCGTGAGCCATGGCCACTGAGCCTGCGCGTCCGGAGCCTGCGCTCTGCAACGGGAGAGGCCACAGCAGTGAGAGGCCCGCGTACCACAAAAAAAAAAAAAAAAAAAAAAAAAAAAAAAAAAAGAAATAATGTGATTTTTCTAGAGTTTCTTTATGTATAAAGATGCATACATATATCATGAACATACATACAGACATGCACACATGAACACATATTAATTACTAATACTAAACTTATGCTAATATTACATTCCAAATATGACATGCAAATCAATTAATCAGCATAATCAGACTGTGGGAATTTCCACATCCTATATCTGTATCCCTTTTTAATTTTTTGAATTATCCAGTTCAGTGGGGTCTAATAATACTCTTCTTCCAATGTTAAATACTAATTTTTTCTCCCACAATTTTCTGTAATGAATGCTTTTATGTATTAAAGCATTTAAAATACACCAAATTCTCATCTCATTGCTGAGACTGGCTCTTAGTTTGGGCCTTAAATATACATATGATCAAGTAATTTAGGAACACTTATATCCTTCTATATCCCTTTCTAAAGCATGCTTCCTGTTTGTCCAGGGAGAGAAGGGAGTAAACCTTTTTTCCTCCCTTCCTTCCTCCCTTCCTTCCTCCCTTCCTTCCTTCCACCATCCCTCTTTCTCTCTCATTTGAAAGATTTGAATTTAATCTTTTGTGTATCCCACAGTTGTGGTAATGGTAGAGGAGTGAGTGATTAAACATCTATCTACCTGTTATCACAGAGGTGATATTTAACCATTAAGATAGGATTGTATTAATTACACAGGTTGATTATACAAGTAGAACTTGCTGAATATGTAGTGGAGGCAATGTTCAATCTTGACAGTAAAGTGAACCATATGGCCTTTAAGTTTTTTGCAATACCTAGGATTATCCAGTTGGGTCTAATATGGCCAGTTTGAAAATTTGAGGGAGAAAAGTGGTCCATCCCAATTCTAATCAGAAGTAGAGTACCCAAACTAAATAGAAATGTAAGGCTATGCACTTCAAAGAAACATCCAAACACAATCATATTTGGGGGAATCATGTCAACTATTTAAGCCTACCATTTCTCTGGAGGATAATATTCAAGGAGTTCTTCAGTTTAAAACCAGTAATTGATCTCAAGTATTTAAATCTTTCTCTTTCAAACCAGAGAAAGGCAATCTAAGAAATGATTGTAGCTATTTTCTGAGGAAATGAGCAATGGAAAAGAAATCCAATAGGAATTTTGCTGTTCCCATGAGATTGTAGCAACTTTTTTCCCTATAGCTTTCAAAGATTTTGGATTCTGAGGGTGAACTACCTCATTTTTTCTTAGAGGTACAAACTAGAAGAGTAAACAAACAAATAAACAAAAAATCTTTAGGGATAGAATGGGCACCTGTCGTTGAAAACCAGCAACTGATGAAAACTGAGCTTATTGTGCGGTAAATCATAGGAAAAGCACCCCTAGAACAAGTGGGGAATATTTAACACTGAATAAGTAAGTATTCACATTTTCCCTCTCCATAAAAAGGTCAGACATATAAATTTAACCTGACAGTGTGGCAGGACTCATGTTTTTCTGTTGTCTTTTATTGCAAATATCCATCATTTCTGTTTTCCTCATAATAGCGTACATTTTATACACATGGGACATAACTTAAAGGCCAAAGTTATTCAGTTATCCCACTAGCATGATATATGGTGATTGTGATGAAAAGCTATTTCATGTTGCAAGCATGGCATGGAATTGTACATTTTGCAATATTGTAATTTCAAAATTTTACACAAAAATATTTGTCATGGATGAAGTAAAGGGAAGCGAAGCATTTCTTCTTAATAAGAGCTACATTGTAATGATATTTGTAACTTTAAGCCTAATGGATAGGAAAACAAAGCAAAATGGAAGTTTTTGAACTGAGATGTTAAATGGTGTTTCATCAGTGAGGAATGTAATTTTTACTTATTTTATTCCCTACTTCAATTTCATCCTTTCCTTGCTGATGTGTCTTCCATTAGATACTGCCTCAGTGGGAGAGTATCAAATATAACCCAATCAGACAGAGTCTTAAAACAGACAAACAAGATAAGGTCAAAGAAACGGCTGAATTTAGAGTACATATCTTCTGGATTTATATTACGGACTTTGAGAAATGGAAAAGCTTTCTTCAGTTTAATGAATTGAATATGATTTTGTTCTGGATTGAATCACTATGTGTCATTTGACCAGAAGTTCAACTTATTACTGCACCTGATTCTAGTTAAATTTTTTATGAGACAGGCAACTGGGGAAATTTGAAGCTGCAACCGTAAGAGTAAAAGCCAAAACACCTCCAGAGATTATTTTATGCAACACCATTTTCACCCTGTTCAACTGAAAATGCTATCAAGTATTGTAAGACTATTTTAATCTAGAAAATAAAATAGAAAATAAAGCAGATATTTAAGGCCATATTCTCTTTTAGTTGTGTGACCAGACTCAGATACATGTAAATCTAAGGACAAAAGAAAACCAGCTTGGGCATATTTATCTTTATGCCACATGCATATCTTATAGTATCTGAAAGTTTTCAAGAAGCCAATTTTGATATTTAATGTTTTAGAGGTAAGTACTGTTGTTGTAGTTTTTTTAAAAAACTGAAAACAACGTAAATGAACATAATAAGCCTCTCAATTATTAATATAAAACAACAATTGTTGACTACAAAGACACCAAATCACTATTCTTCCTCTTCTATATTTTCTCCTTTATTCTATTGATCATATTTCTGGTTCAGTTAATCTGGACATGACCAAAAGAACTGCTGAGTGTATGTGGTTGATGGATGGCCTAGTGATGCAAAATTAGTTTAACTCTCTTTCTAAATCCTATGTGTAGAATGTTTTTCTTTCTCACCTCCATGAGTACCATAGAATAAAATAAAATGACCCTGTTATAGGATAGATAAGGTTTAAAATATGTTAGCATAAAGTTTATTTCAAAGTACTGTGGATTTTATTATTGGTACATCTAACTTTTGCAGTTTCAACGGTCCTCTCTGCTCAAAATAAGGTGTGACTTTACTAAGAAAAAGAGTGAATGACGAGCTAATGCATGTGAGTTTCACTTACTACTGAGGAACGTCTATCTGCAAAACTGATCTCTCTGTTTTTCTTTAGTCATTTCTAAGCTCTGAATATAGTAAAGTGATTAAGGAGCCGTTTTTGGATGATAAATGGCTTTTAAAAGTAAGTCAAATTTTCCTACTGATAACAAATTGAAGATATCTAAGCAAGTGTTGACATTACTGGCTTAGCTGATTTGTGAGATCCAAGGGATTTTTGTAGCTCCTAAGGAAAGATGTTTGTCTTCCAAGGGCCAACTCAATTGTTAAAATTCAGTTTACAGTAGACACAGTGCCTCACCATCAGAGTAATTTTAGGGACTCATTAAAATGTTTTAATTAAAAAAAACTCCATTAGAAAAAAAACTTTTAGGTGGAAGAAAATGTTGTCATATGTAATTAATATATGTGTTGTATACCAATGTACTTTAAAAAATGAAATTTTAATATTTTTATAGAGAAAGGGGCCTAGGAAGGCAAAAGGGACGAGGGCCCATGAAAGCCATAATGTGTCCCTTATTACTTTAACCTATTATCATAATGAGAGAGAGGGGGGATAGACAAAAAACATATTGTGTGCAATGGTTTAATGTTAGTTTTTTTAGATTCTGGATATTCCAAAATTAAATTTCAGCCAATTTATCAATCATTCACTGAGTGGGTTCTAATTTCCTTCAAGCTGAAGTACTAGCTATAATGTGAATATGTTCCATCACGTTTCAATTGGAGGCCAAAACACAGTTCTTTATTGCATTCAAGTGAAAATTGCCATTTCACATGGCCCTGCTTCATCAGCCAGTTACTCATTCAAGACAGCATGAGTTTTCCACTTTACTGCATTCTAGATTGGATGGTCTGTGATAATATGATTCTACTCAAATGTGTGAGTAGAATTTGATTCTACTCATATTTGAGCAATATGTGTTGCTCAAATATTTCATCTGAATGTAGCACCTCGTCCCTCTTCAAGATTTTATGGAACAGAAAATTCATGAATGAAGACACAACTACCACTAGCAGGTGCCAAAATATTTTCTGAGAAGATTATATGTACCTACATATGGATTTCTGCAAGACGGTTATTGTTACTATGTTGTTAAGGGCAGAACTTTGAACTGGGCATGAGACAACCTGATTCTTGCCTCAGTTATCTCTTATGTCTCTGACTTTGAGCAAGAGATGTGCTCTGTCTTGCATTTCATCTGTTCAATTAAAAAGAAAAAGGGGCTGATTTCTAGGACCCTTTGTACACCTAAATGTCAGTAATTCTGTAAAGCTATTCTATTGGTCTCCAGAATGGTTTTATATGATGTCTGCTCATAGCACCTGGGATCTGAACCACTCATCAGCAGTTTGCTAGGATCTCCTACTGACAATGAGTCCTTTAAATTGTTCGCAGACATTTATGACAAGCATCACTTCCAGGCTGGAGCATCCTTGGCTGCATTCCGGGAGGCTCTTTTATAGTTGCTCTATATCAAATTTCCACGGCTCATATCCATGGAAAGGTTAGGTATTATCATCTTGAAAAAGGACTGGAGTCTGAGTTAACCTGGTCTTAATCTGTGAAGCCTCATGGACGTCAAGCTGACTTCTCTGATTTGTTTTTTCACCATTTGGTTTGCCAGGAAAGAGAAGAATTCAAGGCGAAGGCTTTCCGCTTTCTAATGATGAAGGAAATTGTTAGCTATTTATAGCATTTACTTGGTGCTGGTTTATATGTGATTTCAATTTCTTACCAAATTAATGATAAATATACAGATCTAGGTATCTAGTAAAGTGATCATGAGGTCTTACCATATTGTAAATGTGGATAAAGATGGAGAAAAGAATTTGTATTTTTACACTTTTTGCAAAGTGTTTAATGGAAAATAACTATATGTTAGTGTGGTTTTGTTTACTTTGAAAAGTGCACAGCTTAAGTTGATATACTTGTGTATGATTACATTTAGTTTAAACTAAATAGAGGCATTATTTTCCTTTTACAAAAATAAGTGGCTGAATCACAGCTAAAGAAAAAATACATAAACATACCCTAATGTACTAGCTGGGCCTTCTGGTACAATGATGAATAGAAAAAAAGTAATACTGGATCATCCTTATCTTACTCCCAACCTCAGGGAAAAACATTCAATATTTCATCATTAAGTAGGTTGTTAGCAATCAATATTCTGTAAATTTATTAGTTAGAACTGAGGTAGTTGATGTAGTTCTCTTATACTCCTAGTGTGCTAAGCATTTTAATCATGAAGGATTATTCAAATTTATCAAGTGATTTTTCTACCTTTAATAAGATAATGATATATTTTCATTGTTTTGTAATGTTTTAAATTACATTGACTACTTTTGATGACGTGTTTTCACACCTAGCATCATATATGCTATCCATATTATCATCTAAAGCCAGTTTCTGAAACTATTTTCTCTTGCCTACTCAAGGCCCCTTTGTGACAAAATTCCATCTAGGTGGTGTCTATATTCACGGTCTCTAATTTTTGCCTTTCTGTTTTTCAAATTTTTCTTAAGAAAATATTCAAGCACAAAGAGAATTTGAAAGAGCTTACAGTGAAATCATGTGTACATACAATCTAGATTCTACAATTAATCTTTTCTTTGCTTTATCACTTATCTATATCTACATTAATTTCTCTTCATCTTTTATTTGAGGTATTTTGAATTAAGTTGCAATCAACAGTATACTTGACTATAGATACTTTAGCATACATATCATGAGTTTTCCCTTTTTGTTCTCTGAAAGAGAAGATTAAAAATTGGTGTTCTTTGTTTCTTAAGTGGCTAGGAAAATTCTCTCAAGTCATCGAGGTTTTGAGCTTTATTTGTGGGGAAGTTTACACTTCCTGATTAAATATTTTCAAATAGACATAGGACTCTACGTACATTTTCCATTTCCTCTTGATTATATATATATATTGTATATAATTTTTACATATAATTTAAGATAAGTGTAGATTCACAAGAGGGTGTAAGGAATAATGCAGAAAGATACTGTACACCCTTCATTCAATTTCCCCCAATAATAATATCTTGTAAAATTGTATTACAATATTGCAACCAAGAAACTGATATGGTTACAATCCACGGATCTTATTCAGATTTCATCAGTTTTACATGAACTCGTGTGTGTGTGTGTGTGTGTGTGTACAATTGATTGTTGAACAGCATTAGGGAAAACCACCCTCTGCTTAGTCCAGAATCAGAGTGTAATTTATAGTTTTCCCTCTGAATCTTCGGTTCCTCATCCACGGGTTCAACCAACCTTGGATGGTGTAGTACTGTAGTATTTACTGTTGAAAAAAATTCATGTGTAAGTGGACCTGCACAGTTCAAACACATGTTGTTCAAGGGTCGTGTATTTAGTTCTATGCAATTTTATCTCGTGTAGATTCATGTGGCCACAACAACAGTAAAAGCACAGAACAGTTCTATTGTCCATCATGCTACCCTTTATGGAAACAGCTACTTCCTTTCTTTCTTCCCTAGCTCTGAAAAACACAAATTTGTCCTCCCTGCTATAATTTTGTCATTTCCAGATTGTTACGTAAATGGAAGTGTATAGTATCTTACCTTTTGGAATTGGCTTTTTTTTTCACTGAGCATAATTCCCTTGATACCAGTTGGATGTACCAATAATCTCTTCCTCTTTTTTTTTTTGCTGAGTAATAGTATGTGTGTAACACAGTTTGTTTAACCATTCACTCATTGATAGATATTTAGGTTGCTTTGGGGCTATTATGAATAAAACTGTTATAAATATTTTTGTACAGGTTTTTGTGTGAACATAATTTTCTCTCTAACTTGCACCATAATTTCCTCCTATTAATGGGTCATTGCCAGTAGTACTCTAAATAATAATTTTATATTCTCTATGTGCTCAAGTTCTCTTTAAAATCCCCACAAATCTATACCTATTTCCTCATTTCTCTGTTCCTCTATCATATGGAAAATTACCTTGAGGCATTTGTAGCTTCCAAGGATACCACTAAGTAAGCTATCCCAGATGTCATAGAACAGAAATGCTCAAAAACCAATTTAAAATGCCTTAAATATTTGCTTTACTAAATCAATATGAAATACACTGTTAGAACCAAAAGAAAGATTTGGGATAAGCTAACAAATTTAGGTTAAAGTATAAGCAGGATAGAAGACACATGCTCTCTGACTCTTGGATCATATTTCCTTTTTCTTTCTTGTCTATCTCATTAAAATACAATGAGCTGGGAGCTACCCTTAATCTATTTCACCACCCATATCCAAAGCTTGTGGTATCTACATACAAAATGAATCCTGACTGTAAATATCTCTCAGTATCTCTATGTCTACCACTCCATTCAATACCACAGTGAACTCTTTTTTTCAAGACTTGCATAATATTAGCTTAAAACATTTCATGGGCATCAGTTTCTCCATAAACTTTCCAGAGTTATCTGTGAACAATGAAACTTCTCAAAATCTTCTATTTGCTTCCAAGCATACTTTAGACCTTCACAGTCTGGCCCCTGCTTGCCTCTTGAAACAACATCCCCCAACTTCTTTTTTTTTTAACTACTGAGTCAATCTCTTTTCTGACCATTCCTCAAACAGTTCTACTCTATCCCAGGGACAGTTCCTTTGCTCTCCTAATCCTCTGACTACCAGTTAGTCACAAGTGTTCTCACCTCACTTAGATGTGTGCCGAAGTATCATTTCCTCAGAGGCTGTTTTCCTGTCCACCTTATTGTAAAGAACCAGATTTATCCTCACCACATGTCATTCTCTGTATACTTTTCTACTATTTTTTCTTTATAAAACTCAAAATTTCCTAAACTTTCAGAAATATGAACATAAATATTTATACACACATTATATATATCTGTTTTATATACACATTATATATACATATATCTGTTATATGTGTTATATATCTACATATATATATATTTTTTTTTCTTTGAAACCCTGATTTTATCATTTCCTTTAGCAATTAAATTCTAAGATAGGAACTCCTAGATTAGGGGCTGAAACAAAATAGACATTGACTAAATATGGGTTAAGTATATGAATGTGAACAGCAAACATAGGATAATTTTGGCCTTTATAATTCAGTTTTCTCTTGCCTTTTATTTCAGATTATCCCATAATTGTGTCCTTTGTAAAATAAACCTTGTACCAAAGTACACATTAAGCTCTTGATGTTTCTGAAAGTTTTCAAATGTTGTGAAAAGCTGAGGTAAGACATCAAAGCAATGAGGAAATCATTTTTGCCATGGAATCAGGTACATGTTCTGCAGCTTCTAAGTCTCTCCTCCATTACTATTAGTTCTTTTGAATTGTACTGCAGTTTATATGGTGTTTTTCGGTTCATTATCTTAATTTAATCTCCAAAATAATTCTGTGACTTAGAGAAATAAGATTTCTTTATATCCTTTCTAATAAACAGATTTGGGGAGATTAAGTGAGCTACTCAGCAATACAGAATTAGTGACAGAACTAGGATTTGAATTTCAAATTTTGTACTCATTCAAATATATTACTGTCTCATCAAAATATGTTAACATGGAGGAAATTAAATTTTTAGTGTATTTCAGCTTGTTAACACTCTAAAAAAATCTTTTAAAAATAATAACTGTGCCTGGTCAGGCTATTTTGACCTCCTGTTTGGCACTGAATAAAAAGATGTTAAATGCAATATCCATTGGACCCCATAATTTTTCATTAATTTTTGACTATTCAAAGAGTATCAGTCTAGTTATAACTGAGGATGAGTCCTGTTCATTTGGAAACTTCAGTATCTTATTTTGATTTAACATTTTTCCCTTCCCATCTTTCCATAACTCTTTAACTTAATTCTTCTGAAGGAAACTTCTCTGGTGGTATAACAGCCAAGATTGGTAGGAGAAACAAAAGATAAGTCTCTGCTTCTGATTGGGAAACATTGCCTCTCCTGCAAATTAACTGTCTCATCCTCTGTGGTCATTCCCACTCCCTCTGTGTAAATGTGGCCAAATGTTGCCTCTTTCATGGAGTGCATTAATGTTTTCTTCTGAGGACCCTGAGTGTCCTCTCTTTCTTGATGCATTTTCCAGGAATGGGATCCCTAGCTTGCTTATGTAACCTTCCTCATTTACTTTAGTTCCTATGAGAGAGGTTTCATTCTGACAGACTCGAGCTTCTAAGGTCCTGTAACCCCTTGGGGGGCCCAGTCACTTTTTTGTAAACCAGAACAAATGGTAGAAGTGCAGGATGATTCACCCTATTCCAGGCCGCCATCCTCCATGTGCCAGCAAAATCAAGTGCTACATTGGTCAAGAGGTTCAGAAAATGTACAGAAAGGATGTTCATTAGTTTCCAACCTAGTAGAAACAGGGTGGTTCAGACATGTACATTTAAAAAACTAACTTTATTGAGATATCATTGTAATATAAAATGGTATATATTTAAGGTATACAACTTGATGTTATGATATATGTATACATTGTGAAAGGATCACCACAATTAAGCTAATTAGCATTCTATCACCTTTATATTTTGTGTGTGTGTTTGTGCATGTTGAGAAGATTTAATATATATCTTCAAAAATTTCAAATATTGAGTATCATTACTATGCTTTATATTAGACCTCTAGCACTTAATTATCTTGCATGACTGAAAATCTGTATCCCTTCACCAGCATCACCCCATTTCCCTCTCCCCCTAAGCTCTGGCAACCACCATTCTAACTCTCTGATTCTATGAATTGGGCTGTTTCAGATTCCACTTATAAGTGAGATCATGCACTGTTTCCCTTTCTGTGTCTTGCTTATTTTGCTTAGCATAATGTCCTCCAGCTTCATCCAAGTTATTGCAAGTGGCAGGTTTTACTTCTTTTTTAGAGCTAAATAATATTCTATTATATGTATATATGTATGTGTATATATATATATATATATATATATATATATGTCTGAGTGTATATATACATATATGTATTCTTTATCCATTTGTCCATTGAAGGACATTTTCTTATTGATTCCTTCAAAGCTTGTCTCTAGGGAGGAAAAGCAGCCTCACCTGTTCCAAAGAAGTGTGTTCATGCATAAGGCATTCCAGACTCCACAGAGTATTGTACCTTTCTGCAAGCCCTATGGAGAAACGTCTTGCCCCAACAACTGGGAGCCCTTTGGATGCAGAGGTTTCTTACTACCCATTATTCACAGGCATGATTCTGAGCTGCAGTACCTGGATTAGGGAAAAATACCGCAAAGAATAAATATACTGTAGTATAAACTATGATAGTTTTACATATTGTGTTTTGACTTGAAACACATGATAAACTTCCTTCTCAAGTCACATGGGATTCAATTTGCTGGGTTGTTATGTTAAGAATGGAAAGATATAGATAGATATAAACTCAGACTAATTGTATTTGATGGTAAAGAAGATGCATCTTGATTTAGTGGCAACAGATTCAGTGGAAAATGTCAGAGATGAAAGAGGTGGCTGGAATGTTTTTTTCCTATTTAATAAAGGTGACATTGAATACAAAATTATACACAAAATCAGCTACTTTGGGGAAGAAAGATAACTGCAGGGAGCATTGGTAACTCAGAGAAAAATAGGAAAATGTGATTTTTAAAAATAAAAGGTGTGAAATTGTAATCTAGTTTTTTGCAAAGTCATATATGGAGTTCATTTTATTTAGTGCTTTTTTTGCCATAATAACTTCAAGGTTTCAATAGTTTGTGGGTGTATTAAAAAGTTATACAAGTATATTAAGAAAATTGGAAATTTCATTTAAAATTTTAAAATATTTGATAAACTGGTACATGAACAGTGGTTTCTAGGAAAGATATAAAACATATTGCCAAAGATAGGACTAATTTTTAGGTATTTGAGAGAATATCTTTAAAAATCTAATTTTTTATATCAATTTCTAGTTTGCCTTCAAGAATTCTTATGATTTTAGTAGGCTTTGAGCAATGTTACTATAATAGAAATGAGATTCAGAGAGCCATTCAAAGATTAAGTTTTATGGAATCATGAATGCTCTCCTTAGTAGTTCTGTTTTTAAGAATGATAACATGATAGCAATATAGAAACTTCACTCTCAAATGATGGAGTCAATGAAATTTTCCAAGTTAATCTATCTTTATCTACTGATTCCAGCTTTATTGAGATATAATTGCCATTAACAGTATGCAAGTTTAAGGTATATAATATGTTGATTAAATGCAATTATATATTGCAAAATGATTACCACCATAGTGTTAGCTAACACCTCCATCACATAACATATTTACCACTTCTTTTCATTGGTGAGAACATTTTAGATCTAATCTCTTAGAAAATTTAAGAATATAATACAACATTATTAACCATAATCACCATGCTATACATTAGATCTCAGAACCTTTCCATCTTATAAATAGAAGTTTGTACGCTTTGACCAATATCTCCCCATTTCTCCCACCCTCAGCCCCTTGGTAACCACCATCCTACTGTTTCTATGAGTTCAGATTTATTAGATTCCACATATAGAGGATATACAATGTTTGTCTTCCACTATCTGACTTAATATTACTTAGTATGAAGCCCTCAAGCTCCATCCATGTTGTCCCAAATGGCAAGATTTCCTTTTTGTTTATGGCTGAATAATATTCAATTGTGTGTGTGTGTGTGTGTATGTGTGAGATACATACACTACATCTTTATCCATACGCCCACTGATAGTCACATAGTTTGTTTCCATATCTTGACTATTGTGAGTAATGCTGCAATGAACATGGGATTGCAGATATCTTTTTGAGATCCCATTTTCATTTCCTTTGGATATATACCAAGAAGTGGGATTGCTGCATCATATGGTAGTTCTATTTTAAATATTAAGGAATTTCCATACTGTTCTCCATAGTGGCTGTACCAATTTACATTCCCACAATAGTGCCCAAGGGTTCCATTTTCTCCACATCCTTACCAACACTTCTTGTCTCTTGTCTTTTTTATCTTTGCTATTCTAACAGGTGTGAGGTGATATCTCATTGTGGTTTTAATTTGTGTTTTCATGATGATTAGTGATGTTGAGCACTTTTTCATGTACCTGTGGGCCATTCATATATCTTTTTTTGAAAAATGTCTATTCAGTTCCTCTGCCAATTTTTTAATCAGATATTTTGTTATGGAGCTGTATGAATTAAAAAATATATTTTGGATATTAATCCCTTATTAGATATGTTTTGCAAATATTTTCTTTCATCTTGTAGGTGATTTTTCATTATGTTGTTTGTTCTTTTGCTGAGTAGAAGTCTTTTAGTTTGATATAGTCCCACTTGATTTTTGCTTTTGTTGCCTGTACTTTTGGTGTCATATCCAAAAATATTGTTGCCAAGAGCAATGTCAAGGAACTTTCTTCTATGTTTTCTTCTGGGAATTTTATGGTTTCATTTCTAGTGTTTAAGTCTTTAATCCACTTTGAGTTAATTTTATGAGTGGTTATGATAGAGGTCCAAATTCATTTTTCTGCATTTGGTTATCTAGTTTTATGAACACAATTTACTGAAGAAGCTATCCTTTCTCCATTGAGTATTTTGCCTCCCTAGTAAAATATTAGTTGACCACATATGTAAGAGTTTGATTATCTTCCATTTGCCTGTGTCTCTTTTTATGACAGTACCATATGCTTTGTTTAGTATAACTTTGTAGTGTAGTTTGAAATTTGGAAGTATGATACCTTCAGCTTTGTTCTTTCCTCTCAAGATTGCTTTCACTGTTCATGGTCTTTGCAGTTCCATATGTATTTTAGGATTGCTTTTTCTTTTTCTGTAAAAAAAAAAAAAGTCACTGGAATTTTGATAGGAATTGCATTGAATCTATAAATCACTTGGGTAGTATAGATGCTTTAACAATAGTAATTCTTCGGATCCACGAACACAGAAATCTTTCCATTTGTTGTGACTTCTTCCATTTCTTTCATCAAAATTTTGTACTTTTCAGTGTACAGATTTTTCATCTCCTTGGTTAGATTTATTCCTAAGTATTTAATTCTTTTTATGCAATTGTGAATGAGATTGTTTTCTTTAGTTTTTTCAGATATTTCATTGCTAGTGTACAGAAATACAACTAATCTGAATGTTGATTTTGTATCTTACAACTTTACTAAACTTGTTGATCAATTCTAACAGTATTTTTCATGCAGTCTTTAAGATTTTCTATGTATTAACATCATATAATCTGAAAAAAGGCAATTTTACTTCTTCCTTCCAATGGGGATGCCTTTTCTTTTCTTTCTTTTTCTCTTGCTTGCTTGTTATGGCTATGACTTCCAGTATTATGTTGAATAGATTACTGTGGTGAGAGTGGGCACAATTTTGTGTTCCTGATCTTAGAAGAAATGCTTTAATCTTTTCCATTGAGTATGGTATAAGTTGTGTACTTTTCATACACAGTTTCTATCTATTATGTTGAGGTTCAGTCATTCTATACCTAATTTATTGAGAATTTTTATCATGAAAGGGTGTTGAATTTTGTCAAATACTTTTTCTGCTTTTGAGTTAATCATATGATTTTTGTCTTTCATTCTATTAATGTAGTGTATCACACTTATTGATTTGCATATGTTGAACCACTCATACATCTCAGGAATAAATCCAGTTTGACCATGCTATATGATTATTTTAATATGATGTTGAATTCAATTTGCTAATATTTTCTTTAGAATTTTTGCCTCTATGTTCATAAGGGATATTGACCTGAAGTTTTATCATAATGTCTAGTGATGTAGGGTGCAAGTGCATGGGTCTTTAGTGGCAACAGGTTCATGGGAACATTATGTCTCTTGGGCTCAGGTCTCTGGGGTCTACAGCATTGACAATGTGTGGTCCTTAGAGAGCACTATGGGCATCCATATTGGCAGCAAGGGCTGTTGTTTTCCCCATCTGTACCTGCAGGCCCAGTGGCTAGTGACCAGAACAGGAAACAATGGTGACTAGAGCCAGTGGGGTGCACACACCCTGATACAGAAGTCAGCAGCAGGTCCCTGTGGTGGGGGCTGGTTACAGATGTATGCATATGTGATGGTGGGGTCAGGGCAGGCAGCAAAGGCTGGAGCTAACTGGAAGCACACTAGCAGCTGTGGGGGGCCATGGCTTTTGGTGTGCACTATCACGGCTACTGGATCATCACAAGTGCATGGCAATGGAGGCTGATGATGGCGATTTTGTTGGAGAGTATGGGTAGGGATGAAGTAGATGTACAGCTAGAGGACCTAGCTGCAAGTGAGTGTAGTGGTGCAGGCCAGTGACAGAAGACAGGACTTGATCTGGGCTCACAAGCAGCTTCAGGGGCTCTGGCTGTCATTGTGCTCTCTCATGGATGCACAGTCTTCCCTAAGGCATGTACGCAGCAGTGGAGGCCAGGGAAGGGTGTCAGGCTGGTGGCATTCAGGTGCACAACTGGAGCGGCTAGACGCAAGCATGTGCACAACACTGGGGGGCAGCCATGCAGCGTCTAGTCTGGCGTGTTGCGTTGTGCAACTGCAGAGGCCTGGGCTGGCTATCAGGGCAGTTCAGAACCTCTAGTGGGAGGTGGGGGAAGGAGCTGGAAAGACTCAGGAGGCTGGCATCAGCTAACAAAAATACCTATGGGGCAAAAGCTGGTAAAATATTGCAGGATTTACAGACACTCTTCTGGCCTTTGGTTTATTCATTGATGAAAGCTGCTGTGTCTACAGAGCAGGTCACTGTGAACGGCAGTTATTCCTGCTGTGTAACTACCATTGGTAGCTCCTGCTTTTCTTCCTTTTTTTTTTTTTTTTTTAACATCTTTATCGGAGTATAATTACTTTACAATGGTGTATTAGTTTCTGCTTTACAAAAAAGTGAATCAGTTATACATATACATATGTTCCCATATCTCTTCCCTCTTGTGCCTCCCACCCTCCCTCTCCCACCCCTCTAGGTGATCACAAACCACCTAGCTGATCTCCCTGTGCCATGAAGCTGCTTCCCACTAGCTATCCACCCTACGTCTGGTAGTGTATATAAGTCCATGGACTCTGTCACTTTGTCACAGCTTACCCTTCCCCCTCCCCATATCGTCAAGTCCACGCTCTAGTAGATCTGTGTTTTATTCCCATCCTACCCCTAGTCTCTTCATGACATTTTTTTTTCTTAGATTCCATATATATGTGTTAGCATATGGTATTTTTCTCCTTCTGACTTACTTCACTCTGCATGACAGACTCCAGCTCTATCCATCTCACTACAAATAATTCAGTTTCATTTCTTTTTATGGCTGAGTAATATTCCATTGTATATATGTGCCACATCTTCTTTATCCATTCATCTGTTGATGGACACATAGGTTGCTTCCATGTCCTGGCTATTGTAAATATAGCTGCAATAAACATTTTGGTACATGACTGTTTCTGAATTATGGTTTTCTCAGGGTATAGGCCCAGTAGTGGGATTTCTGGGTCGTATGGTAGTTCTATTTGTAATTTTTTAAGGAACCTCCATACTGTTCTCCATAGTGGTTGTATAAATTTACATTCCCACCAACAATGCAAGAGTGTTCCCTTTTCACCACACCCTCTCCAGCATTTATTGTTTCTAGATTTTTTGATGATGACCATTCTGACTGGTGTGAAATGATATATCATTGTAGTTTTGATTTGCATTTCTCTAATGATTAATGATGTTGAGCATGCTTCCATGTGTTTCTAGGCAATCTGTATATCTTCTTCGGAGAAATGTCTATTTAGGTCTTCTGCTCATTTTTGGATTGGGTTGTTTGTTTTTTTGTTATCGAGCTGCATGACTTGCTTATAAATTTTGGAGATTAATCCTTTGTCAGTTGCTTCATTTGCAACTATTTTCACCCATTCTGAGGGTTGTCTTTTGGTCTTGTTTATGGTATCCTTTGCTGTGCAAAAGCTTTTAAGTTTCATTAGGTCCCATTTGTTTATTTTTGTTTTTATTTCCATTTCTCTATGAGGTGGGTTTAAAAGGATCTTGCTGTGATTGATGTCATAGAGTGTTCTGCCTATGTTTTCCTCAAAGAGTTTGATAGTGTCTGGCCTTACATTTAGGCCTTTAACCCATTTTGAGTTAATTTTTGTGTATGGTGTTAGGGAGTGTTCCAAATTCATACTTTTACATGTACCAGTCCAGTTTTCCCAGCACCACTTATTGAAGAGGCTGTCTTTTCCCCACTGTATATTCTTGCCTCCTTTATCAAAGATAAGGTGACATATGTGTGTGGGTTTATCTCTGAGCTTTCTATCCTGTTCAATTGATCTATATTTCTCTTTTTGCACCAGTACCACACTGTCTTGATTACTGTAGCTTTGTAGTATAGTCTGAAGTCAAGGAGCCTGATTCCTCCAGATCCATTTTTCGTTCTCAAGATTGCTTTGGCTCTTCAGGGTCTTTTGTGGTTCCATACAAATTGAGAAAATTTTTGTTCTAGTTCTGTAAAAAATGCCAGTGGTAGTTTCATAGGGATCGCATTGAATCTGTAGATTGCTTTGGGTAGTAGAGTCATTTTCACAATATTGATTCTTCCAATCCAAGAACATGTTATATCTCTCCATCTATTTGTATCATCTTTAATTTTTATCATCCATGTGTTATAATTTTCTGCATACAGGTCTTTTGTCTCCTTAGGTAGGTTTATTTCTAGATATTTTATTCTTTTTTTTGCAATGGTAAATGGGAGTGTCTTCTTAATTTCTCTTTCAGATTTTTCATCATTAGTGTATAAGAATGCCGGAGATTTCTGTGCATTAATTTTGTATCCTGCTACTTTACCAAATTCATTGATTAGCTCTAGTAGTTTCCTGGTAACATCCTTAGCATTCTCTATGTATAGTATCGTGTCTTCTGCAAACAGTGACAGTTTTACTTCTTCTTTTCAAACTTAGATTCCTTTTATTTCTTTTTCTTCTCTGATTGCTGTGGCTAGAACTTCCAAAACTAGGTTAAATAAGAGTGGTGAGAGTGGGCAACCTTTTCTTGTTCCTGATCTTTGTGGAAATGGTTTCAGGTTTTCACCATTGAGAACGATGCTGGCTGTGGGTTTGTCATATATGGCCTTTATTATGTTGAGGAAAGTTCCCTCTATGCCTACTTTCTGAAGGGTTTTTATCATAAATGGGTGTTGAATTTTGTCAAAGGCTTTCTCTGCATCTATTGAGATGATCATATGGTTTTTCTCCTTCAGTTTGTTGATATGGTGTATCACGTTGATTGCTTTTCGTATATTGAAGAATCCTTGCATTCCTGGAATAAACCCCACTTGATCATGGTGTATGATCCTTTTAATATGCTGTTGGATTTTGTTTGCTAATATTTTGTTGAGGATTTTTGCATTTATGTTCATCAGTGATATTGGCCTGTAGTTCTCTTTCTTTGTGACGTCTTTGTCTGGTTTTGGTATCAGGGTGATGGTGGCCTCATAGAATGAGTTTGAGAGTGTTCCTCCCTCTGCTATCTTTTAGAAGAGTTTGAGAAGGATAGGTGTTAGCTCTTCTCTAAATGTTTGATAGAATTCGCCTGTGAAGCCATGTGGTCCTGGGCTTTTGTTTTTTGGAAGATTTTTAATCACAGTTTCAATTTCAGTGCTTGTGATTGGTCTGTTCATATTTTCTGTATCTTCCTGGTTCAGTCTCGGCACCTTGTGCATGTCTAAGAATTTGTCCATTTCTTCCAGGTTGTCCATTTTATTGGTATACAGTTGCTTGTAGTAATCTCTAATAATCTTTTGTATTTCTGCAGTGTCAGTTGTTACATCTCCTTTTTCATTTCTAATTCTACTGATTTGAGTCTTCTCCCTTTTATTCTTGATGAGTCTGGCTAATGGTTTATCAATTTTATTTATCTTCTCAAAGAACCAGCTTTTAGTTATATTGATCTTTGCTATTGTTTCCTTCATTTCTTTTTCATTTATTTCTGATCAGTATGATTTCTTTCCTTCTGCTAAATTTGGGGTTTCTTTGTTCTTCTTTCTCTAATTGCTTTAGTTGCAAAGTTAGGTTGTTTATTTGACATGTTTCCTGTTTCTTAAGGTATGATTGTATTGCTATAAACTTCCCTCTTAGAACTGCTTTTGCTGCATCCCATAGGTTTTGGGTTGTTTTATCTCCATTGTCATTTGTTTCTAAGTATTTTTTGATTACCTCTTTGATTTCTTCAGTGATTACTTCATTCTTAAGTAGTGTATTGTTTAGCATCCATGTGTTTGGTTTTTTTTACAGGTCTTTTCCTGTAATTGATATCTAGTCTGATAGCATTGTGGTTGGAAAAGATACTTGATACGATTTCAATTTTCTTAAATTTACCAAGGCTTGATTTGTGACCCAAGATATGATCTATCCTGGAGAATGTTCCATGAGCAATTGAGAAAAATGTGTATTCTGTTGTTTTTGGATGGAATGTCCTATAAATATCAATTAAGTCCATCTTTTGTAATGTATCATTTAAAACTTGTGTTTCCTTATTTATTTTCATTTTGGATGATCTGTCCATTGGTGAAAGTGGGGTGTTAAAGTCCCCTACTAGTATTGTGTTACTGTTGATTTCCCCTTTTATGGCTGTTAGTGTTTGCCTTATGTATTGAGGTGCTCCTATGTTGGATGCATAAATATTTACAATTGTTATACCTTCTTCATGGATCGATCCCTTGATCATTATGTAATGTCCTTCTTTGTCTCTTATAATAGTCTTTATTTTAAAGTCTATTTTGTCTGATATGAGAATTGCTACTCCAGCTTTCTTCTAATTTCCATTTGCATGGAATATCTTTTTCCATCCCCTCACTTTCAGTCTGTATGTGTCCCTAGGTCTGAAGTGGGTCTCTTGTAGGCAGCATATATATGGGTCTTGTTTTTGTATCCATTCAGCCAGTCTGTGTCTTTTGGTGGGAGTATTTAATCCATTTACATTTAAGGTAATTATTGATATGTGTGTTCCTATTACCATTTACTTAATTGTTTCAAGTTTGTTCTTGTCGGTCTTTACCTTCTCTTGTGTTTCTTGCCTAGAGAAGTTCCTTTATCATTTGTTGTAAGCTGGTTTGGTGGTGCTGAACTCTCTCAGCTTTTGCTTTTCTGTGAAGGTTTTAATTTCTCCATCAAATGTATAAGAGATCCTTGCTGGGTAGAGTAATTTTGGTTATAGGTTTTATTCCTTCATCACTTTATTTTTTTTTTTTTTTTTTTTTTTTTTTTTTTTTTTTTTTTTGTGGTACGCGGGCCTCTCACTGTTGTGGCCTCTCCCGCTGCGGGGCACAGGCTCTGGACGCGCAGGCTCAGCGGCCATGGCTCACGGGCCCAGCCGCTCCGCGGCATGTGGGATCTTCCCGGACCGGGGCACGAACCCGTGTCCCCTGCATCGGCAGGCGGACTCCCAACCACTGCGCCACCAGGGAAGCCCCCTTCATCACTTTAAATATGGCCTGCCACTCCCTTTTGGCTTGCAGAATTTCTGCTGAAAGATCAGCTGTTAACCTTATGGGGATTTCTTTGTGTGTTTGTTGTTTTTCCCTTGCTACTTTTAATATGTTTTCTTTGTATTTAATTTTTGATAGTTTGATTAATATGTGTCTTGGCATGTTTCTCCTTGGATTTATCCTGAACGGGACTCTCTGTGCTTCCTGGACTTGATTAACTATTTCTTTTCCCATATTAAGGAAGTTTTCAACTATAATCTCTTCAAATATTTTCTCAGTCCCTTTCTTTTTCTCTTCTTCTTCTGGGACTCCTATAATTCGAATGTTGGTGCACTTAAAGTTGTCCCAGAGGTCTCTGAAACTGTTCTCAGTTCTTTTCATTCTTTTTTCTTTATTCTGCTCCACAGTAGTTATTTCCACTATTTTATCTTCCAGGTCACTTATCCATTCTTCTTCCTCGGTTATTCTGCTATTGATCCAATGTAGAGTATTTTTAATTTCATTTATTGTGTTGGTCATTGTTGCTTGCTTCCTCTTTATTTCTTCTAGGTCCTTGTTAAATGTTTCTTGCATTTTGTCTATTCTAGTTCCAAGATTTTGGATCATTTTTACTCTCATTATTCTGAACTCTTTTTCATGTAGACTGCCTATTTCCTCTTCATTGGTTAGGTCTGGTGGGTTTTTACCTTGCTCCTTCATCTGCTGTGTGTTTTTCTGTCTTTTCATTTTGCTTATTGTATTTGGGGTCTCCTTTTCAAAGCCTGCAGGTTCGTAGTTCCCGTTGTTTTTGGTGTCTGTCCCCAGTGGCTAAGGTTGTTTCAGTGGGTTGAGTAGGTTTCCTGATTGGGGGGAACTAGTGCCTGTGTTCTGGTGGATGATGCTGGATCTTGTCTTTCTGGTGGGCAGGTCCACATCTGGTGGTGTTTTTTGGGGTGTCTGTAGCCTTATTATGATTTTAGGCAGCCTCTCTGCTAATGGATGGGGCTGTAGTCCTGTCTTGCTAGTTGTTGGGCATAGGGTGTCCAGCACTGTTCGTTGCTGATCCTTGGGTGAAGCTGGGTCTTGATTTTGAGATGGAGATCTCTGGGAGATTTTCGCCATTTGATATTACATGGAGCTGGGAGGTCTCTTGTGGACCAGTGTCCTGAAGTTGGTTCTCCCACCTCAGAGACACAGCCCTGATGCCTGGCTGGAGCACCAAAAGCCTTTAATCCACATGGCTCACAATAAAATGGAGAAAAAATAGAAAGGAAATAAAGGAAGGGAGGAAGAAAGGAGGAAGGATGGAAGGAAGGAAAGAAGGAAGGAAGAAAGGGTGGAAGGGAGTAAGCAACGGAGGAAGGAAGGAAGAAAGGAAGAAAGAAGATAAAATAAAGTAGGATAAAATAAAGTTATTAAAATAAAAAATAATTATTAAGAAGACAAATTTTAAAAAGTAAAAAAACAAAAACAAAACAAAACAAAAAAACGGGTCGGTCAGAACCCTAGGACAAATCGTGAAAGCAAAGCTATATAGACAAAATCTCACAAAGCAGCACACACATACACACTAACAAAAAGGGAAAAAGGGTAAAATAATAATATATCTTGCTCCCAAAATCCACCTCCTCAACGTGGGATGATTTGCTGTCTATTCAGTTATTCCACAGATGCAGGGCACTTCACGTTGATTGTGGAGATTTAATCTGCTGCTTCTGAGGCTGCTGGGAGAGACCTCCCCCTCTCCTCTTTGTTCGCACAGCTCCAGGTGTTCAGCTTTGGACTTGGCCCCGCCTCTGCACGTAGGAACGAGGGTGTCTGCTCTTTTCTCAGACAGGACGGGGTTAAATGAGCAGCTGATTCGGGGGCTCTGGCTCACTCAGGCAGGGGGAGGGAGGGGCACAGAGTGCGGGACGAGCCTGCAGCAGCAGAGGCCGACGTGACGTTGCACCAGCCTGAGGCGCGCTCTGCGTTCTCCCGGGGAAGTTGTCCCTGGATCCCGGGACCCTGGCAGTGGCAGGCTGCACAGGCTCCCTGGAGGGGAGGTGTGGAGAGTGACCTGTGCTTGCACATAGGCCTCTTGGTGGCGGCAGCAGCAGGCTTAGCGTCTCATGCCCATCTCTGGTGTCCGCGCTGATAGCCATGGCTTGCGCCCGTTCTGGAGCTCCTTTAAGCGGCGTGCTTTATCCCCTCTCCTCGCACACCAGGAAACAAAGAGTCAAGAAAAAGTATCTTGCCTCTTCGGCAGCTCCAGACTTCTCCTGGACTTCCTCCTGGCTAGCAGTGGTGCACTAGCCCCTTCAGGCTGTGTTCACGCCGCCAGTCCTCTCCCTGGGATCCAACCGAAGCCTGAGCCTCAGCTCCCAGCCCCCGCCCATCCCGGCAGGTGAGCAGACAAGCCTCTCGGGCTGGTGAGTGCTGGTCGGCACCGATCCTCTGTGCGGGAATCTCTTTGCTTTGCTCTCCTCACCCTGTTACTGCGCTCTCTTCCGTGACTCTGAAGCTTCCCCCTCTGCCACCCGCAGTCTCCGCCCGTGAAGGGGCTTCTAGTGTGTGGGAACCTTTCCTACTTCACAGCTCCCTCCCACTGGTGCAGGTCCCGTCCCTATTCTTTTGTCTCTGTTTATTCTTTTTTTCTTTTGCCCTACCCAGGTACGTGGGGAGTTTCTTGCCTTTTGGAAGGTCTGAGGTCTTCTGCCAGCATTCAGTGGGTGTTCTAATGGAGCAGTTCCACGTGTAGATGTATTTCTGATGTAT
Source organism: Kogia breviceps (assembly GCF_026419965.1). Lineage (NCBI taxonomy): Eukaryota > Metazoa > Chordata > Mammalia > Artiodactyla > Physeteridae > Kogia > Kogia breviceps. The sequence goes on along the minus strand of NC_081317.1, from coordinate 45,532,539 downwards.
CTGTGGGGAGGAAGGTGATCTCCGCGTCTTAGTCTTCCGCCATCTTCTCTCCTCTCCACTCTTCTTCCTTTTTTTTTCTAGCCGTTTCGTCTTTGCCTATTTGGTTGAGATGAAAAGCAAGAATTTCTTATTATGATGCTCCAGAAGGCCAAGGATGCTCATTGCTCACCCTGCCCTTCCTTTCCCAGCAAGGGCAGCTCTTTCTAGATGAGGAATTCCCTCCTGGCCCTGAGCAATGCTGGCTTGGGGGCTGGAATAATACAGGCAAAATGGAGCTGTCTCACTTTTCATGCAGTTATTCTCAGGTTTTTTTTTTTTCCATTGTGTTGCTGAAATTTCTTAAGTGTATGCCAGAGCTCTCCCAGAACTATTTTTGTTTGTGGATATCTGTCAGATTGTTCATCTCTTGGGAGGACAGAGACTGGGGTGTCTTACACTGCCATTTAAGTGATGACACTCTACTATAATTATTTATGATACTTTTTATTTTCACTCCAGCACCCATACTGTTTCTAGGTAGAGTCACCAAAACTTTAAAAAATAAATTAACTATTATAATTAATGCCTCTTTATTTGTAATACTTTCAAATTTCTTTCTTTCTCTTTCTATTCCTCTTCCCTCCTTCCTTCTCTCCCTCCCTCCCTTTATTAATTCTTTCTTTTTTTTTTCCTTTCTTCCAATTCATTGACAGCAGGGATCTTGTCTGTACTCTTTACTGTTCTATTCCAGACAACTATCACATAACTAGATACATGAGAATGTTAACATAATAGGTAAATTTTATATCATTTTCTATATATCCCATGAGTCCATATCTTTCAAATCTCTACTAATGCTCAAATTCTTAACTCTCTGAGGATGATTTGACTTCAGTATTTGTAAATACATCACCCTGTATCTTCTTCTAGGAATCTTATGGTTCAAGATTTAATGTTTAGGCCTATGATGTATCCTTAACATTTATATGCAGTGAGTAGTTGAGGTTCTTTTTCCTCCTCATTTGAATATCAACTTGCAAATATCAACTAGCAAAATACTTGCTTTTACCCACTGAATTAATTTGGCACCTTAGTTGAAAATCAGTTAAACATACATGTGTGAGTCTATAACTGACCACTCATCTGTTGAATTGTTCTATTTTTAAACTCATATCACACTGTCTTGATTACTGTAGCTTTATAGTATGTCTTGAAATCAGGTAGTTTAAGTTCTCTTATATTGCTCTTGTTTATCAAGACTACTTTGGCAATTTTAGATTTTTGTATTCCTATATAAAGTTTAATAACAGCTTGTTGATTTCTATAATATAGTCTGCTATGATTTTGACTAGAACCACACTGAATCTAGTATAGATCAATTTGGGGAGAATGGACATCTTAATAATTTTTAATCTTCCAGCACATGAACATGTTTGATCTTTTTCTTAAGTCTTTAATTTCTCATATCAAGGTTTTGTATACTGAAGTAATTTTTGTTGGATTTATTCCTAGGTATTTGATGTCATTTGATAATTTTATAAATGACATTGCTTTTATTTCATTTATGTTTGCCTGACATAGAGTTGTGCATATGAACCATATTAGCTGAGGGAGAGCTGCCATGTAGCTCTTTATTTTAAAAACTATAAACACATATCTTTTAATCCATTTAAAAAAAAATGGAGTTATAGTAGAATTAATTCTCATAGATTTCAAAGGTGTTGGGAGTGAGGTGCTTTTCCATGGAAAGAAAATGAAAAATGACGTTGCATATAACTCTTAGGAAAGTGAAAGACCTCAATGAAATTTTACATTGATAGAGTGCCTCAGCGTGTCGACTTTCAAAGTAAATTGTAGGGTCAGAAATTGATCCTTAGGGAAGGAAATCTTTAAAGTTTCATAAAGGTCAAAGCATTTCACCTCCAGGTTGTTTCTTAATGGCTATTCTGGATCATTGTATAGTCAATTTGATTGATTGTGCCATTTGAGACACCTAAAAGAAAAAAAAAATCTGCCAAAAAGCGGTCAAAATGTGGGTTACTTGTAGGTACACCCTAGGAAAAGCAACATTTCCTTTTATATGTTCATGTAAAATTTTGTTTTGTAGTGAAAATATTTGGGATCTGTAGTAATCATCTAAAAATATTTTAAATGTTAACACAGTTAACACATACATATGTAGAGATATATGCACACACTTTCACAAAATTTGCTATTTGTCTTTCCAATGCCTATTTTTGCACATCAACCATTTTTGCCTTAATAATTTTATATTTATAATAATGGACAGGTTAAGCATATTATTGTCTAAAAGCCCATGAAATATTAGGTTTAATGAAGTGATAACAATAAGACATTAGAATATATTTTTCCCTTCGGCTCCCTGGGTTCAGGATGACATAAAATCAGCTAGTATCCCCCTAATTCCTATAAGGTGAAAGAAAAAAAGTTGCACCAGTAGAAAACAGTTTGATCTGAATGCCAGTCAATGGTTGACTTTCTTAGTGCTACTTTTATTCCTAACTATTGAAGAAAGTAAATTATATGCTTTCTTATAGCTAACTGCTTAGTAATTATTACAACCCTAGCTAAATGGGCTGATCTCTCTGAAACTCAAGATTCTTCAATTTAACTGGTCACTCCAGTTGTAAGGGTGGATTACCAACTACACCTCCTAGGATGGCTGTGAAACTTAAATGGGATAATCTAAGTAAAACAGTTAGCATAGTGCCTGTCATATAGTGGTATACAAAGAACTGAATAATGATAATGACCCTAGTGCTGTCGACAGTCCTCTGAACACAGTGAAAAGATTTGTAAGTAAGCTAACACACAGGATTGTATTATTGAATCAGACTCACATCAATCAGAGCTCTTACCTAGGTAGAAGAGAGTGCCATTTTTCAATAAACCCAGAAAAGCCAGATTTTCCTACAGTGTTGGAGAATACTGTTTTTATTTCAAAAGCACCACATGAAGTGGTTGACTTACATTTAAGGGCCATGAAGTATAAAAAAAAAATATGCACCAAATATTAAAATCACATTCAGAGGAGCTGGCTGCCCATAATAAGACTGACACAAGGACACTGAGACCCAGTGGAAAGAAAAATGGATTCATATTTCTCATCTGATATTCATTCCAGACCATAGCTCATGAAAGGAAATGACAGGCAGAATTCCCTCTTCAGTTATTTCACTCTCTCCCCCACTCTCCATCTTTCTCCCTGTCTTTTGTTTTTCCTTTTTGTTTGGAGGAGGCAGAAGTGTGTAGAATCAAGTATACTGCACATATGTTTAATCCAAGTTCTCTTTTCAAGGAGGAAACTTTTGCTCTAAGAAATAGAAAGCCCAAGTGAAAATGACTTAAATGAAAAGTTCTAAGGATAGATGGATCTAAAATTAGGCAAGTAAGTAGTTGAACAAGTCACCAAGTTCCAGAATTGTCTTTCCATATATTCCTCTACTATCTTCAGTATACTTCCTCGGCTATATTCAGTATATGGCATGAGTATATTCATACTCATGAAATGGCACCCTAAATATCATATGATCCTACACCAAAGTTCAGAGACAAGAATGGAAAAAACATTTTTTTTCAGTGTCTTTCTAAGCATGAAGGAACCTCTCTTGGAAGCCCTCCAGAAGTTCATGTGGTTTTCTGTGATTCATTCACTGGGAAAGGAACTGAAAAATTGGCTTAGGCAAATCAGTATTTATCCAAGTCACATTGGAAAGAGATAGATCCAGAATATTTTAGGATTCAGACGGCATACAAGATTTCATAAACACTTGAGGATTGGCACCCAATAATATCTACTATAGCTACACTCATTCACACAGAGCAAGCTATTCTTTATCAATAGATATGACATTTTTCCATAATTTATCATTAATATGTTATAGTTTTCCATATAGAAAGTACAAGCCACAGAAACTATTTGTTGTGAATTAATATAACAAAAGAGCTGCATTTTAAAAGGTATTTTCAATTTATCTATTAACGTATCAGTGGTCTATTTCTAAGACACACCTGCAAATATGTAGTTTCCTAAGTTACTATTATACATTTTTTGAACATTAAGAAACAGCTTTATTTTAATATTCCAAAAATGCAAAAATGATAGCTTCTTTTTTCATTTCTGAATCACTTTCTGATAGCTAGTTGTTTAGGGAGTATAGTCTTTCAGAACAAAGTTTCTGTTCTATTACCAGTGTAAGGGGAAAAAAAAAGATGTGCCCATTAATTATAGTATAGGTTCCTAAAATTGAAAAGAAAGCAATGTAATTCAGAAAGTCCTGAACATTAGATAATAATTGGGTTTGAAAATATAATTTTATTAATTAAATTAAATAAAACTATAATTTTATAATTAAAATGTTTATTAATTCAAAGAACAATGTATTTTCTTCTGTTATATAATGCATATGTACACACATGCACAAACACATAGATCACTTTAAAATAGATCAATCAAAAAGGTTTAATAAAAGTGGGTGCATTACAGTTGAAGTCCTTAGTGAGTGAGAAGGATTTCTAATAGGTATGTATGAGAGTCAGGACATTCAAAGTAGGAAGGACTGCTTTAATAAAAAGGCATGGAAATGGGAAACAACTTTTAGAACAGGTTAACTAGAAAGACAAATTTTGATTATGTGAACAATGAAATAGGAATATGAGTAGTAAAAGTTTTTGGACAGATTATGGAGAGTCATGGATATCAGACTATGAGCTTATTCTGTGTTGCAGATTTTTCTGTAGGTAATGGAAAATGATTGGAAATGGTGTAGTAAAGACACAGTATATTTAAAATGGTATTAAGGAAATATAAATCTGAAAGAAATGTTATAGCAAAGTGGAGGAGACACTTTATGTCCAGTTAGGATCAGAGGCAGCATGTTACAAGAAATAAATTATGCTTTAAATTAGACATTCGAATTTCAACTCTGATATTTAACAGTTTTAAAAACATACAAATTTGTCCTTCAGTGTCTGGTTTATTTCACTTAGTGTAATGTCTTCCAGGTCCATCCGTGTTGTCACAAATGAAAACATTTTTTAAGGCTGAATAATATTCCATTGTACGTATATACCACATTTTCTTTATCCATTCATTGGATATTTCCACAGTAGCTGCATGAGGAATCCAAAATTGTCAAACTCATAGAAGCAGAGTAGAATGGTGATTTCCAGGAGTTGGGGGGAAGGAGGAAATGGGAAAGTATTAGTCAAAATGTGTAAAGTTTCAGTGATATAAGATGAATAAGTCCTAGAGATCCACTGTACAGCACAGTGCCTCTAGTTAACAATACTCTATTGTATACTTAAAAGTTTGCTAAGATAGTAGGTCTTATGTTGTATTCTTATCACAAAAATGTTACTAATAATAAGGTGGGAGAATACTTTTGGGGGTGATTGATATGTTTATGGCATAGATTATGGTGATGGTTTCACAGGTTTATACTTATCTCCAAACTCATCAAGTTGTGTACATTAAATGTGTACTGCTTTCCATATGTCAATCATACCTTAATAAAGTAGTTTAGAAAACACACAAATTATTTAGCCTTTCTGCGTGTGTGTGTATTTTTTTTTTTTTTTTTTTTTTTTTTTTTTTTTTTTTTTTTTTTTTTTTTGTGGTACGCGGGCCTCTCACTATTGTGGCCTCTCCCGTTGCGGAGCACAGGCTCCGGACGCGCAGGCTCAGCGGCCATGGCTCACGGGCCCAGCCGCTCCGCGGCATGTGGGATCTTCCTGGACCCGGGCACGAACCCGTGTCTCCTGCATCGGCAGGTGGATTCTCAACCACTGCGCCACCAGGGAAGCCCTGTGTGTGTATTTTTTATACCTCTGTCAAAAGCAGTTAGCTAATCCTGTTGAGTTTTCTACATAAATAATTTTATAATCTGTTGCATATCACATTGTTATCCCTACTGATTTCATTCAGCAATTCACAATAATTTAGTCTCTTACTTCTTTTACAGCCATGCATTCTGCCATTTTTCTAGCCCCAACATTACTGTTTTTATTTGTGGCTACTCAAATTTGTCTTTTTATATTTTATAAGCCCTTTGTTTTGAATGTATTTTTTTCTTGCTAACGTTTCCTTTGTTTTTCAAATTTTAACCAAAGTGATATTTTCTCTATGAATCTCTACTATCCCTCTCTCCAAACTATGACAGAATGAGATGTTTTGTCCTTTCACTGCTTATGGTATATGTACTCCTGTACTAAACATCTTCTCATATTGTGTATAACTTTTTATTTCAGTGTCTCATACTCTTTTTTTTTTTTTTTTCTTTTTTTTTTTTTGTGGTACGTGGGCCTTTCACTGTTGCGGCCTCTCCCGTTGCAGAGCACAGGCTGCGGACGTGCAGGCTCAGCAGCCATGGCTCACAAGCCCAGCCGCTCCGCAGCATGTGGGATCCTCCCGGACTAGGGCACGAACCGTGTCCCCTGCATTGGCAGGCGGACTCTCAACCACTGCACCACCCGGGGAAGCCCTCTTATACTCTTTAATGGAACTTTATATTGTTTGAAACAGTAGAATTTCAATAGATGTTTACTGGATATAAAAAAATATTGATTAATCCTGTTACCAAGTTGGGATTACATAATATGGCCCCAATACAAAATAATTTAAAATCATCTTGACATTTGTAGCATCAACAGAATTGGATTTGAGTCTTATATGAGTGCAACAGTGAACCCAGCTTTGCAATTCTGATAATTGATTTTTTATGAAAGATTTGAATAAATCAGAAAGCATGACCAAAGAACGTAAAGGGCTAACAGCTAGATTCTTATGAGGAAAGATATAATGAATTTGTATAGATCAGTTTAGAGACAAGACGGATGTTAACCCACTGTGACTATTTGAAGAGTTTTATAAAGGTGATGACTAGTCTTTTTTTTCTCCTTCTTGAGAAGAGACAGAATAAGAAAAAGCTTAAATTATAGGAAGAGCTTGGATAGGCATTCAGAAGAGACCATTATCTATGTTTGGTTAAAAGGATAATAAGAAAGTTTCATTTTTGCATAACTTCAAAATAAGATGCAAAATCTGGAATTAAGGTAGTTGTCCAGAGAGCTTCAAGACACTCCTGACTCTAAAAATAAACATAATACAGAAGATAAGAATTAAAGTATATGTTAATGTATACGTTTTTTCTTTTAGTCAATCACAAGCAGATTATTTTGTACATATGACCAAAAGTAATAAACAATGGGAATAATATGCCCATATTAAAGGTACTATTCTCAATTTAATTACTTAACAAATAGATGTTAATCCCAAAGGCTGTTAGTACAGAAGTTTGTAAAAATCAATACTTTTAGAAATCAGAATATTAACCCAATCATAACATACTACTTTTGAATTTAATGTTTTATTGTTTGAGCATTACATGCATTAAAAATAATTGAATGCAGAAACAACAGCAATGAAATTATGTTTTCTTCCCACTAATATTCAGTTATCTTCCCCAACAGTATACCTGTAGGGTCAAGTACAATCTCTTTAGTGGGGACATACAAGGGTCTTTATATTCTTGTGCCTGCCCACTTTCCCAACTCATACTATTTTAATCTCTAATCTGTTTTCTCCCTAAGTATGTACACATATAGACAAACACATACACAGACAAAGACACACATATACACCAATATTTTCTGCACCTTGCCTTTTGACTTGATAAAATATCTGATATAACTGTATATTAGTACATATTGGTATGATTATGTTTTGGGTACATACCAGATTATCCTTGAGTGATGGATGTCTCTAGCCTAAATTCTCCCCTGTGCTATGAAATATTCAGAACCGTCCCACTGTGGGATCTTTGAGAGGCTTAGCAAGTAAATATATAATAGGACACCAGAATGATGCTGAGCATACTCAGGACCTGTTGTATAGACAAAAACATTAGAGGGAGTCTGAAGTTTCCTGGGAGGAGGAACAAAGTGATAGAGTTCATTTTTCTGTCCATCCCCTCCCTCACCCCCAGCCCCCCACCCCATGCCCCATCAGTGTTAGAGAGGGCCAGAAGAAAAGCACTTTCATAAATGACATCACCTTCCAGGGCTCAGTGGAAGGCTGTCCTTGAGGGTCCATGATTCTTGTCCATTGTCCCCGTCTAGAGCATAAAGGGAGGTTTTCCAACAATGTCAGGAACACCATTCTCTCTCTAGGCTCTAAAATCTCTGTCCTTTTAATTTTGCTCACTCTGTATTTTGCTTTACTTGTTCTGTAAACTCCACTATAAATGTGTTCAATGAAATTTAACTATTGGCTGCAATTTTTTTAATAATCGTTTCTTTTTCACTTTTTATTTGAAAATTTCAAATGTACACAAAGAATGAAAAGGAAAAGTATAATGATCCCTCATTGCCCATCATCCAGCGGCAAAAATTATCAATAGGTTGCCAAACTTGATTCATCTATACCTCCCACTTTCCATTCTGAGCTGGTCATTTTTATTTAACAGCTTTACTGAGGTATAAGATTCATAGAATTCAACCATTGTAAGAGTACAAGTTGATGATTTTTAGTAAATATATACAGATGTTCAAAAATTACCACAATCTTGTTTTAAAACATTTTCATCACCCCAAGAAGTCCCCATGGACCCCCTCTGCCCCACTCCCGTTGCCTGTTTATAGTCAATTCCTGCTCCCAATCTGAGTTCCAGGCAACCATTAATCTGCTTTATATCTCTGTAGATTGTCTCTTTTGGATGTTTCATATATAGAGAATTATACAATCTGTAATCATTTGTTTCTGGATTTTTTGACTTAGCATAATATTTTTGAGACTCATCTGTGTTGTAACATATATAAGTACTTCAATTATTTTTATTACTGAAGAGTATTCCAGTATATAGATAGACCACATTTTATTTATGTACTCACAAACTGATGGATATTTTAATGTAGATTGGGGCTTCTGTGTTATAAAAATGCTATGAACATTCATTTAAAAGTCCTTTTGTGTACATATTTTCAGTTTTCTTGGGTAGATACATAAATGTGGAATTGCTGGGATATAGGGTAGTTTTGTAAGAAACTGAAAACCTGTGTTCTGAAGCACTTGCACCAGTATACATTTCTACCAGCAATGTGTGAGAGTTCCAGATTCTCCACATTCTCCCCATCATTTGCTTTTGTCTCCATTTTATTATAGTCATTTGACCGCCTAGGAAGTGGTATCTCAGGTGGTTTTAATTTGCATATCCCTAATGACTAATGATGTAGAGCATCTTTTAATGTACTTATTAGCCCTTCATATATCTTCTCTAGTGAAAAGTCTATTCAGGTATTGTACTCATGTATTAATTGGATTGTTTGTCTTACTGTTGAGACAAAGAAGTTTTTTATTTTTAATGTTCTAGACATAAATCCCTTATGAGATATGAATTGCAAAATTTTTCTCAATCCAAACTATGGTTGTCCTTCCATTTGATTAATCACATCTCTTTCACATCTTTATTAGAGTATAATTTTGCTTTACAATGTTGTGTTAGTTTCTGCTGTATAACAGAGTGAATCAGCTATATGTATACATATATCTTCATATCCCCTCCCTCTTGTACCTCCCTCCCTCCCTCCCTATCCCACCCCTCTAGGTGGTCACAAAGCACTGAGCTGATCTCCCTGTGTTATGCAGCTGCTTCCCACTAGCTATCTACTTTATATTTAGTAGTGTATACATGTCAATGCCACTCTCTCACTTCGTGAGAGCTTACACTTCCCCCTCCCCTTGTCCTCAGGTCCATTCTCTACATCTGCGTCTTATTCCTGTCCTGCCCTTAGGTTCTTCAGGACCTTTTTTTTTTTTTTAGATTCCATATATATGTGTTAGCATACGGTGTTTGTTTCTCCCTTTCTAACTTACTTCATTCTGTCTGACAGAATTGAGGTCCATCCACCTCACTACAAATAACTCAATTTCATTTCTTTTTATGGCTGAGTAATATTCCATTGTAGATATGTGCCACATCTTCTTTATCCATTCATCTATTGATGGACACTTAGGTTGCTTCCATGTCCTGGCTATTGTAAATAGTGCTTCAATGAACATTTTGGTATATGACTCTTTTTGAATTATGGTTTTCTCAGGGTATATGCCCAGTACTGGGAATACTGGGTCATATAGGTAGTTCTATTTTTAGTCTTTTAAGGAACCTCCATACTGTTCTCCATAGTGGCTGTATCATTTTACATTCCCACCAACAGTGCAAGAGTGTTCCCTTTTCTCCACACCCTCTCCAGCATTTATTGTTTCCAGAGTTTTGGATGATGGCCAATCTGACCGGTGTGAGATGATATCTCATTGTAGTTTTGATTTGCATTTCTCTAATGATTAATGATGTTTAGCATTCTTTCATGTGTTTGTTGGCGATCTGTATATCTTCTTTGGAGAAATGTCTATTTAGGTCTTCTGCCCACTTTTGGATTGAGTTGTTTGTGTTTTTTTGATATTGAGCTGCATGAGCTGTTTGTATATTTTGGAGATTAATCCTTTGTCAGTTGCTTCAATTGCAAATATTTTCTCCCATTATGGGGGTTGTCTTTTTGTCTTGTTTATGATTTCCTTTGCTGCGAAAAATCTTTTCAGTCTCATTGTGTACCATTTGTTTATTTTTGTTTTTATTTCCGTTTCTCTAGGAGGTGGGTCAAATAGGATCTTGCTGTGATTTATGTCATACAATATTCTGCCTATGTTTTCCTTTAAGAGTTTTACAGTGTCTGGCCTTACATTTAAGTCTTTAATCCATTCTGAGTTTATTTTTGTGTATGGTGTCAGGGAGTATTCTAATTTCATTCTCTTACATGTAGCTGTCCAGTTTTCCCAGCACCACTTATTGAAGAGACTGTCTTTCTCCATTTTATTTTCTTGCCTCCTTTATCAAAGATAAGGTGACCATATGTGTGTGGGTTCATCTCTCGTCTTTCTGTCCTATTGCACTGCTCTATATTTCTGTTTTTGTGCCAGTACCATACTGTCTGATTACTATAGCTTAGTAGTATAGTCTGAAGTCAGGGAGCCTGATTCCTCCTGCTCTGTTTTTCTTTCTCAAGATTGCTTTTGCTATTCAGGGTCTTCTGTGTTTCCATACAAATTCTGAAATTTTTTGTACTAGTTCTGTGAAAAATGCCATTGGTAGTTTGATAGGGGTTGCATTGAATCTGTAGATTACTTTGGATTGTATAGTCATTCTCACAATTTTGATTCTTCCAATCCAACAACATGGTATGTCTCTCCATATGGTTTTTATCCTTCAATTTAATAATATGGTGTATCACACTGATTGATTTGCATATTTTGAAGAATCTTTGCATTCCTGGCATAAATCCCACTTGATCATGGTGTATGATCATTTTAACGTGCTGTTGGATTCTGTTTGCTGGTATTTGGTTGAAGATTTTTGCATCTATGTTCATCAGTGATATTGGCCTGTAGTTTTCTTTCCTTGTGACATCCTGCTCTGGTTTTGGTGTCAGGGTGACGGTGGCCTCAAAGAATGAGTGTGGGAGTGTTTCTCCCTCTGCTGTATATTGGAAGAGTTTGAGAAGGATAGGTGTTAGCACTTCTCTAAATGTTTGATAGAATTAGCCTGTGAAGTTGTCTGGTCCTGGACTTTCGTTTGTTGGAAGACGTTTAATCACGGTTTCAGTTTCAGAACTTGTGATTGGTCTGTTTATATTTTCTATCTCTTTCTGGTTCAGTCTCAGAAGGTTGTGCTTTTGTAAGAATTTGTCCATTTTATTGGCATATAGTTGCTTGTAGTAAACATTCATATTCCTTTGTATTTCCACAGTGTCAGTTTTTTACTTCTCCCCTTTTTTTTTTTGTTCTAGGCGGGCCTCTCACTGTTGTGGCGTCTCCTGTTTCGGAGCACAGGCTCCGGACACGCAGGCTCAGCGGCCATGGCTCACGGGCCCAGCCGCTCCGCGGCATGTGGGATCTTCCCAGACCAGGGCTCGAACCCGTGTCCCCCGCATTGGCAGGCGGATTCTCAACCACTGCGCCACCAGGGAAGCCCTACTTCTCCCTTTTGATGTCTAATTCTGTTGATTTAAGTCTTCTCCCTTTTTTCTTGATGAGTCTGGCTAATGGTTTATCAATTTTGTTTCTCTTCTCAAAGAACCAGCTTTTAGTTTTATTGATCTTTGATATTGTTTTCTTCATTTCTTTTTCATTTCTTTTTGACCTTATCTTTATGATTTCTTTCCTTCTGCTGACTTTGGGAGTTTTTGTTCTTCTTTCTCTAGTTGCCTTAGCTGTAAGGTTAGATTGTTTATTGGAGCTTTTTCTTGTTTCTAGAGGTAGGACTGTATTGCTATAATGTTCCCTCTTAGAACTGCTTTTGTTGCATCCCATAGGTTTTGGGTGGTCATGTTTTCATTCTCATTTGTTTCTAGGTATTTTTTGATTTCCTCTTTTATTTCTTCAGTGATCTCTTGGTTATTTAGTAGTGTATTATCTAGCCTACATGTGTTTGTATTTTTTTTACAGATTTTTTTCCTGTAATTGATATCTAGTCTCATAGTGTTGTGGTCGGAAAAGATACTTGATATCATTTCAATTTTCTTAAATTGACAAAGGCTGGATTTGTGACCCAAGATATGGTCTATCCTGGAGGATGTTCCATGAGCACTTAAGAAGAAAGTCTATTCTGTTGTTTTGGATGGAATGTCCTATAAATATCAATTAAGTGCATCTTGTTTAATGTATCATTTAAAGCTTGTGTTTTCTTATTTATTTTCATTTTGAATGATGTTTCCATTGATGAAAGTGGGGTGTTAAAGTCCCCTACTAGTATTGTGTTACTGTCGATTTCCCCTTTTATGGCTGTTAGCATTTGCCTTATGTATTGAGGTGCTCCTATGTTGGGTGTATAAATATTTACACTTGTTGTATCTTTTTCTTGGATTGATCCCTTGATCATTATGTAGTGTCCTTCTTTGTCTCTTGTAACAGTCTTTGTTTCAAAGTCTATTTTATCTGATATGAGAATTGGTACTCCAGCTTTCTTTTGATTTCTATTTGCATGGAATGTCTTTTTCCATCCCCTCACTTTCAGTCTGTATGTGTCCCTAGGTCTGAATTAGGTATCTTGTAGACAGCATATATATGGGTCTTGTTTCTGTATCCATTCAGCCAGTCTATGTCTTTTGGTTGGAGCATTTAATCCATTTACATTTAAGGTAGTTATCAATATGTATGTTCCTATTACCATTTTCTTAATTGTTTTGGGTTTGTTATTGTAGGTCTTTTCCTTCTCCTGTGTTTCCTGCCTAGAGAAGTTCCTTTATCATTTGTTGTAAAGCTGGTTTGGTGGTGCTGAATTCTCTTAGCTTTTGCTTGTCTGTAAATGTTTTAATTTCTCCATCAAATCTGAATGAGATTCTTGTTGGGTAGAGTAATGTTGGTTATAAGTTTTTTCTTCATCACTTTAATATGTCCTGCAACTCCCTTCTGGCTTGCAGAGTTTCTGCTGAAAGATCAGCTGTTAACCTTATGGGGATTCCCTTGTATGTTATTTGTTGTCTTTCCCTTGCTGCTTTCAATATTTTTTCTTTGTATTAATTTTTTTTTTTTTTTTTTTTTTTCCGTACGTGGGCCTCTCACTGTTGTGGCCTCTCTGGTCACGGAGCACAGGCTCCGGATGTGCAGGCTCAGCGGCCATGGCTCACGGGCCCAGCCACTCCGCAGCACATGGGATCTTCCCGGACCAGGGCACGAACCCGTGTCCCCTGCATTGGCAGGTGGACTCTCAACCACTGCGCCGCCAGGGAAGCCCTTTGTATTTAATTTTTGATCACTTGAATAATATGTGTCTTGGCATGTTTCTCTTTGCATTTATCCTGTATGGGACTCTCTGCACTTCCTGGAGTTGACTCTTTCCTTTCCCATATTAGGGAAGTTTTCCACTATAATCTCCTCAAATATTTCTCAGTCCCTTTCTTTTTCTCTTCTTCTCCTGTGACTCCTATAATTCAAATGTTGGTGCATTTAATGTTGTCCCAGTGGTCTCCGAGACTGCTCTCAAGTCTTTTCATTCTTTTATCTTTATTCTCCTCTGTGGTAGTTATTTCCACTATTTTATATTCCAGGTCACCAATCTGTTCTTCTGCCTCAGTTATTGTGTTATTGATTCCTTCTAGAGAATGTTTAATTCCATTTATTGTGTTGTTCATCATTGTTTGTTTGCTCTTTAGTTCTTCTAGGTCCTTGTTAAACATTTCTTGTATTTTCTCCATTCTATTTCCAAGATTTTGGATCATCTTTCCTATCATTACTCTGAATTCTTTTTCATGTAGACTGCCTATTTCCTCTTCATTTGTTTGGTCTGGTGGGTTTCTATCTTGCTCCTTCATCTACTGAGTATTTCTCTGTCTTCTCATTTTGCTTAACTTGCTGTGTTTGTGGTCTCCTTTCACAGGCTGCAGATTTGTAGTTCCCATTTTTTGTGGTGTCTGTCCCCAGTGAGTAAGGTTGGTTTAGTGGGTTGTGTAGGCTTCTTGGTGGAGGGGTCTGGTGCCTGTGTTCTGGTGGGTGGGGCTGGATCTTTTCTTTCTTGTGGGCAAGGCCATGTCTGGTGGTGTGTTTTGGGTTGTCTGTGTACTTACTATGATTTTAGTCAGCCTCTCTGCTAATGGGTGGGTTCATGTTCCTGTCTTGCTAGTTGTTTTGCATGTGGTGTCCAGCACTGGAGCTTGCTGGTCATTGAGTAGAGCTGGGTCTTAGCATTGAGATGCAGATCTCTGGAAGAACTCTCGCTGATTGATATTACTTGGGGCCAGGAGGTCTCTGGTGGTCCAGTGTCCTGAACTTGGCTCTCCCACCTCAGAGGCTCAGGCCTGACACCTGGCTGGAGCTCCAAGACCCTGTCAGCCACCCAGTTTCTTGAATGGTCCTTCACATATTCTCTTTGTATGACTAAGAGGGCAATCTTCTGGAGTCACATGGCTTTTTTCTTTATTCATCCAGTCCAAAGTGATACAAGCCCCTTCTGATCACCAGAGAAGAGCTGAATCATCGGTCTCTACTCCTGGTGTGGAGCGAAACCCAGTGCATGGCCTGGCCGCGGTTTTAAGAGTATAGTCAATAGTGGTCTTGCTTATGACCAGTACATGAGGCAAAACAGGGAGGAGGCAGTTGAGGAGAGGGCCGAGGGAGCTCTGTTTTCCTATGGCCTGGTTCACTAGAGATGTCTCTTGGACTAATGCTTCCCTCTTCTCCTTCCTGGATCTTTTCTCTAAAACCAATCTTTTACACTCAGTCCTATGGCCCCATCTGTTATTTAGTCCACCTCTTCAGCTGCAGGAAGGATATATTTAGCAGGAAAGGCAGTGAAAGTGAAGATACCAATTGTTTACAAATACTTACCATCTTTGACCTCAGAAGTAGAGGAATGTGAATAAATCAATTCTCAAAACCTGGAATTCCAGAGAAAACACAAGAGTGATATATAGAGATGTCATGTAAAGAGACAGCCTATTTAAATTCTCATGCCAGTATCATGAGAGTTAGAAGCAAATTTTGTACACAGATAATCAGAGCACTGGAAAAGCAGCTCAGCCTGCTGATGAAGAGAGGGTATTTATCCTTGATGTCTGTGTCCTAGGCATAGCATACATGGTGTTCATGCAGAACTTGCCAAAGACAAAGGAACAGATTTTAAATGTAATAAAGGCCCATTTTTCAAGTTGAAAACATTTATGAATGGGCAATGGTTCCTCCAGAATGTTTAGAATTTATTCTTTAGGAAAAGAAATGAAAAGTAATGTATATAGGAGGGAGAGAGATGTGTGATAGGTAAATCATAAGTCAGTGAATGAGCCCAATGACTATAAAGGAAAGTGAGGCAGGGTGTTAGCCTCTTAGGCCAATGTTTTAGGCTTTGAAGATTTAATAAATCCAAGAACTTCAAGGCAGTGTAGATGTCATTAGAGAGAGAAACTGGTAACTCCTTTAGCTTAACTGACGATCAAGAAGTAGTTAAGAGAATAATATATTGAGTGATGACCTATGTAAAATTCTGCCTTCTAGTGTTTGGGGATGGAGCTAAACAAGAAGATGCAGTTAAAGGGACTGTGTCTGTCTGGCCAGCAGTTTTGGCAGGGCTTCGGGTTTTCTAGGAATGGGAAGAAAGAATATCACCAAAATGAGCAAGATCTAGGGTAGGAGCTCTTAGTACCAGGGACACAAAATTGTTCCATTTCCCAGGGCAGACTCAAATCTGTAGGAATATAGTCAGATCCAGAATGAAAGGAAGCAGAGCATGAGAAGGGCAGTCAAGAAGCACAGTGTGAGATGGACAGAGACAAATTCCTTAGAATAGAGGTCCTTGCTCAGGCCCAAATGTATAAGGCAGGTTTTCATACAAATTGCACAGAAATTTCACATGGGCACTGGAAAGAAAAAATGGACTTTTTCAAATCTCTGAAGTATATGAATTGAGGAATTTGAAGAATATGGAGACTTTAAGATTAGATATAGATAATAATGTTAGAAGAAAATTATGAAGAGAATGAGCCTGTGAGAAAGAAACATGCTATAGTAGGACTCTTCCAGGCTTGAAGCAGAAATAGGTTTGGGGGACTTGGCAGAGCAGGATTGGCTGTGAGGGAATTGACCTAAGCCCTTCTTCCATAGATGCTTCTGTTGGTTTGAAGCAGAGAGACAGGACTTCCCAAAACAAGTGACCTTTTAGACAATGCCCAATGGGAAGTTATATGGAAATATTGATTAGAACACACAGAACTATAAATGGAGGCCTTTGATTCACCCTGTACCCCATTTGACTCTTCTTTCTTTGAGGTTCAGAATTTTGTTTCTCTTTCTTCTCTCCCTCTCTCACACTACCCCCTCCCCATCCCCTTATTACTTCTGATTTTCTTTCCTTAATATTGTATGTTTAACATTTTCTCTATTGAGTACAGATTTACTAGTAAATTCCAACTGTTGGTCACAACTGACATAGATCCTATTGGTGAGGAAGTAAAAGCTGGACTGGAAATTGGGGTGTGAAGTTTGGCTATGAGACGGTTTCTCAGATGCCTGGCATTTGGTACTTCACACAACCTATCCTCCAGCACTAGTGTGTCCTGCACAATGGGATGTTTGACGGGTCTATTATTCTACTGTGTTCTGGGTGCCTTTTTTGTGAGGTCACAGGGAGCTGAGGATACTGAGTTGGAATGGATGCCTAAAGTTGAATTCTAAGATCTGATAAAAGGAAAACAAATTCGTAAGTCTTTATGAATTTGAGAAAAATCTGAGATTTGAGAAACGTTTAATACAGACTGGAGAGACAATTTTAATAGAACCCTAAAGCTAAGAAGGAATACTTTTGAAAAATCCTACTTCAGGTGCTGTCTGAGACTAGCAATGCAGTTGAAGACAGTTCCAGGGAGCATGTGTAAGAACTCTGTGGGATATAATGAATCCAATCCATGGAAAGCTTTCACAGTCTAGTTTGAGTCAAGGGTTAGCTCATCTAGATGACACTGTGATAGGAAGAAGAATTTTGAAATGATTGAAGAGGTACCTGTGGAGGATAATAAAGCTATTGGAAAATAGATCGGAGAATAAAAGTGGGATATGCAATGTGGACAGTGTTAAGGCAATCCAGTTCCAAATTCTCCACTTTCATTACGCTATTTTTATAAAACTCCTTTAGAACTTGCTTGCATTCACACTAGCCCTTTTTGTGTTTTAAGCCGTAAAGGCACAACCCCCACCCCACCTCACTTATCTCAAATCTTATAATATTGCCTTGCCGGGGTGTAAAGTCCTCTTGGTTACAAGAGGATAATGTGTGAGCAGCAGCACTGATTTGGGGGAAGCTTCCCTTAATGACTTTTCAAGCTACTCAAAACCATAGAGCTTACTGATTGTGCCTGTTTATACATTTTTTTCTTTAAAAGTGAAGCTTGTATCTTATTGGAATATACTGAGTTCTTAACAATAGCAGTTGGAGGGCTGCTGATCCTTGCCCCTTTAAACCAGTAATTCCTAATGGAGAGGGTGGGTGCTTTTACTCCCCTGGAAACATTGGTCAATATCTCAAGGCATTTCTTGTTGTCATAAATGTGGATGTGAATGGTACTGGTATCTAATAGGTAGAGGTCAGGGGTGCTGCTATACATGTTACTAATGCATGGGCCCCACTTCCACCCCTCCCAACCCCTGCAAATGTCCACAGTGCAATGTTTGAGAGTGATTGCTTCAATTGTAAGTAGAATACATTTTGTAATACCATATTTTTCAAATTAGAATAGATAAAATCCTCAGGTAAATAAATTTATTGTTGTCCCGGTACTAGTCCTCTCTCATTATATATTATAAAGTATTTAATATAGTCCATCTTGTATTTCAAAAACAAACTTATTTCAACTTATGGTAAAAAACATAGTTATCAACTTAAAGGTCTGAGGAGAATGAAGTTGTCATTCTCTCCACCTGGAATCATGCTTTTCCTTAGGTAGCATCATGGCTCACTTTCTCCTCTCCATCAGCAATTTCTTTTTTCCTTTTTTTTTTTTTTTTTGTGTGTGTGTGATATGCGGGCCTCTCACTGTTGTGGCCTCTCCCGTTGCGGAGCACAGGCTCCGGACGCGCAGGCTCAGCGGCCATGGCTCACGGGCCCAGCCGCTCCGCGGCACGTGGGATCCTCCCGGACCGGGGCACGAACCCGTGTCCCCTGCATCGGCAGGCGGATTCTCAACCACTGCGCCACCAGGGAAGCCCATCATCAATTTCTTAAAATGTTTCCTTTTGAACAAGGTTTTCCCCAACCTTACTATTTAAAATTATAATCTATTCCTGCACCCATACACTCCTATCCCCCTTCTCTGTTTTATTTTTCCATATCACTTGCCACTATCTAATAGATTGCATATATTACGTTATTATCTTATTAACTCACGTCTCCTCTTACTCCTTGAAAGATCAGCTCCATTAGGGTGGGAATATCCTTCTGTTTTGTTCAAGGCTGCATTCTCCACAACTAAAGAATACTTGGCACAATGTAGGTACTTAACATTTGTAAAATAAAATTTAAAAATTACACTGTAGTGGGGAAAAAGCTTTGAAAGGAATCTAGGGAGCCATTAGAGTAGAAGACACAATCAATAGGAAATGGACATGGGAAGGATGTGGAGAGAGTCCATGGACTTTGTTCTTCAGGATACCCAGGGAATGTGGTTGAGCTTGGTAACAAGGAGTTATCACTCAGAACTGTAGATTATCCAGAGAAACTGGAACTGTCTAGGCCTGGATAGTAACTAATAATCTAGCACAGATGAGCATGCTGAGCAGAAAAGGCAAACTCTGAAATGGAGAGAACTATTGAAGATAATATGCGGGAGAGCTCTGGTGAGAATTACTGAGCTTTTTACTTTAGCTAGTAGATCACCTGGCTTGAATTGATATTTAAAATTAAAATATATACACATTTCAGCATTTATCACACAGTATTTGGGATAGTAAAAAGGAAACACAGAATCTCCAGTTAACAAGTTTGTGATTAACAGTTCAGAATGTATATTAACAAGCTTATTGATAACCAGGCTGCTATAGCGAAAGAGGTAGCTCTGTGACAAGTATTCCAGGATTGATTGACAAGGGAAGAAGTTGCAGGACATACCAGGTGATGAGAACAGGCCATTAGTAATGAAGTAAGAACTTTTCAAAACTGGAAACATTTACCAGTGTGTGATGGCCCAGTTGGAATAATTTGTGCAATCTATTTTCCAGGGGGAAAAACCTATTTGCATACAGTTTCCTGCTGTGAAATTTTCACATGAACAAGCTGGTTAAGAGAACCTTCTTTGTTGTCGAGCCACTGATGTGACTGGAGAGGCTGCTAAGGTCACTCTTTCTGGGAGGCTTTCAGTGTTTGATTGATTGTTTGCTGGAGCCATTCATTCAAACAACAGACATTAATTGGTAACCTCCTCTGTGCCTATCAGTAGTGTGTCATGCTTAAGAACCCTGATTTTGAAGACAGACAAAGCTGGCTCCAAATCACAACTCTTAGGCTTAACGAGTCTGAGTTTGTTTTTGAAAAAGTGTTAACTCCTGCATCTCGGTTTCAACATCTATAAAAGGGAGTGAATCATAGCTCTCACATATCATGTTGTTGGGCTTAGGGAGCACATTGTGTATTAGTTGAGAAAGGTTTCTGGCACAGAAAGCTCAGAAAATGTAACAATACTTTTTGTTGCAACTTCACTAAGAGGATAGAAATGTTGTGTGGAGCACAGAGGATTACCCCTTGAGTGATGCATAGGTGGGACTCAAAAATATTTCCAAGAACTTAATTGCCTCCAGTGAGAATTAAGCCTGAATCTTCAAGTTGAATGTAAAATATTGAGAACCATACAAGGTATAGAGAACACATATTCAATAAAAGAGAATATGTCATGTAGAAGTTATATCGACATGTAGAAGAAAAAGTAGATATTTTTGAAGTCTATGCAATAAAGGAAATATTCACTGGATAAGATATGTAGCCACATTGGATAGCATGAGCTGAAAGCCTTCTCTTGAAAGTCACCTACAAGGAAGGGTGAGGAAGAGATCATTCATGCACAAAGTCACTTATTAGCTCATTCACAGTGAGACTCTGAATGATAAAATGAAAAACGTATTTCTGTTGTGCCAGATGGCCATTCATATTCTGGGGCTGTGTATTCTCTATGGCTCTCTGCCTGTCTCTAATTCTCACTCTTTCTCTCTCTCTCTCTTCTTTTCCCATTACTACTGATTTGGTGGCCTATTCTACAGACAGATGATTTTTGAAACATTAAATGAGTCGAGAATTTTTTGAAAAAAATTTGATAACTTGTGGATGAAATTCAAGGTATTAGAGATTAGACTGACCCCCACATCAAAAACAAAACAAACAAACCAAAACCATAAAGTCACAGAGTCCTGTAATCCTGCCATGGAATGTCTCTTAGGAAATGAATTGAGGGGAATGTCTTTAACTGACATTCAGATTTCTAACATAGCTATATGTACTTCCCTTTAGGGAAGTTTTAGAGGAGAGGTTACCCATCCCAGCTTGATTTGAATATGGTTAGCCTTCCAATCTTCAATTATGGAGACTTATAGGCCACAGAACTGAGGGAATAGCTTACTTATTGCTAGGGGCTATCTTTGCTGCACATTTTTAAAACAACTTTGATGAAAACAACAAAGAACGAGATGGAGGTCAATAGTAATAAAATCTATTCTTCAACCCTGGAAATATGTAACAAGCATCTAGGATGACTATGAATAGACAAATCACTAGTCAAGGTCATAAACCTCATATCTGTGAATATGCTTAATGTATCTCATAAGAATAAAAGATTTTAGATGACAGAAATTACTTTTGCAAAAAGTTTTAAAATGTCAAGAATAACATTATTGACTCTAAGCCTGTGAAATTATTCTCTTTCTGTCTCATTCTAACTCTGTTTACTTCTCTTATTTCTTGTTTGCTTATTCTCTGGAAGTTGCTATTTGTGTGTTTGGATTGTTTTTTAATTTAACTCTCTAGAGCTACTTCCTGGAATTTCTCAGTTGGTGTGAGAGAATGTAGCCAAGAACTGATAGTCATATTTTTAGACTATCCATGTTCGAATATATGAGCATGGATAGGGACGGTATTAGAAATCCACTACCCCTAATACTAACGTGTCTATAGGTACCTTTTTTCCTCCCATTGTTTCCTCTCTTTCTCCTCATGATGTTATGTTCTTTTTCTCTTTATTTTGCTGCCCATGTATTTGGTGTAGAATGTGGGATTGTTTAAGAAGGTTAAGGCCTGAAATAGGACTGAAGGTAAGTATGAGGTGGCTAGGGAGTTCAGCGTGTCTTTCCCAATTTGTCTGAGTGCTTAATAATAATTGAATAATAGTTCCTCTTCAACAGAAGACTCAGAGGAACACTGACATTCATGAAATCTTCCAACACAAACCTTGACAAGTATGTATTTAACAACCTAGTTCACATAAGAGAAGGACTATTAATATCTTGGAGAAGTGAGTAGTGTAAGTAGAGGTATCATTGCCAACATGTGCTATCTGTTTTACATTGGGTAGTGTATATATGTCTCTCACTTCGTCCCAGCTTACCCTTCCTCCTCCTCGTGTCCTCAAGTCCATACTCTACATCTGCATCTTTATTCCTGTCCTACCCCTAGGTTCTTCAGAACCTTTTTTTTTTTTTTTAGATTCCATATATTTGTGTTAGCATATGGTATTTGTTTTTCTCTTTCTGACTTACTTCACTCTGTATGACAGATTTTAGATCCATCCACCTCACTACAAATAACTCAATTTCATTTCTTTTTATGGATGAGTAATATTCCATTGTAGATATGTGCCACATCTTCTTTATCCATTCATCTATCGATGGACACTTAGGTTGCTTCCATGTCCTGGCTATTGTAAATAGTGCTTCAATGAACATTTTGGTACATGACTCTTTTTGAATTATGGTTTTCTCAGGGTATATGCCCAGTACTGGGAATACTGGGTCATATAGGTAGTTCTATTTTTAGTCTTTTAAGGAACCTCCATATTGTTCTCCATAATGGCTGTATCAATTTACATTCCCACCAACAGTACAAGAGGGTTCCCTTTTCTCCACACCCTTCTCAGTATTTATTGTTTGTAGATTTTTTGATGATGGCTATTCTGACCAGTGTGAGTTGATACCACTTTGTAGTTTTGATTTGCATTTCTCTAATGATTAGTGATATTGAGCATCCTTTCATGTGTTTGTTGGCAATCTCTATATCTTCTTTGGAGACATGTCCATTTAGGTCTTCTGCCTACTTTTGGATTGGGTTGTTTGTGTTTTTTTGATATTGAGCTGCATGAGCTGCTTGTATATTTTGGAGATTAATCCTTTGTCAGTTGCTTCATTTGAAAACATTTTTTTCCCATTCTGAGGGTTGTCTTTTCTTCTTGTTTATGGTTTCCTTTGCTGTGCAAAGCTTTTAAGTTTCATGAGATCCCATTTGTTTATTTTTGGTTTTATTTCCATTTATCTAGGAGGTGGGTCAAAAAGGATCTTATTGTGATTTATGTCATGGAGTGTTCTGCCTATGTTTTCCTCTAAGAGTTTGATAGTGTCTGGCCTAACACGTAGGTCTTTAATCCATTCTGAGTTTATTTTTGTGTATGGTGTTAGGAAGTGTTCTAACTTCATTCTTTTACATGTAGCTGTCCCAATTTTCCCAGCACCACTTATTGAATAGGCTGTCTTTTCTCCACTGTATATTCTTGCCTCCTTTATCAAAGATAAGGTGACCATATGTGCATGGGTTTATCTCTAGGCTTTCTGTCCTATTGCATTGATCTATATTTCTGTTTTTGTGCCAGTACCATACTGTCTGATTACTGTAGCTTTGTAGTATAGTCTGCAATCAGGGAACCTGATTCTTCCAGCTCCATTTTTCTTTCTCAAAATTGCTTCATCTATTCGGGGTCTTTTGTGTTTCCATATAAATTGTAAAATTTTTTGTTCTAGTTCTGTGAAAAATGCCATTGGTAGTTTGATAAGGATGGCATTGAATCTGTAGATTGCTTTGGGTTGTATAGTCATTTTCACCATGTTGATTCTTCCAATCCAAGAACATGGTATATTTCTCTTTCAGTTTGTATCATCTTTAATTTCTTTCATCAGTGTCATAGTTTTCTGCATACAGGTCTTTTGTCTCCTTAGGTAGGTTTATTCCTAGGTATTTTATTATTTTAGTTGCAATGGTAAATGGGAGTGTTTCCTTAATTTCTCTTTTAGATTTCTCATGTTTAGTGTATAGGAATGCAAGAGATTTCTGTGCATTAATTTTGTATCCTGCAACTTTACCAAATTCATTGATTAGCTCTAGTAGTTTTCTGGTAGCATCTTTAGGATTCTCTATGTATGGTATCATGTCATCTGCAAACAGTGACAGCTTTTCTTCTTCTTTTCTGGTTTGGATTCCTTTTATTTCTTTTTCTTCTCTGATTGCTGTGGCCAAAACTTCCAAAACTATGTTGAGTAATAGTGGTGAGAATGGGCAACATTCTAACATGCAAGGATCTTTAAAACAAAGATTTTTTAACTATGTTAAAAATTACAGGGAAATATTTTAGTAAAAAACAAGGAATATCATTAAAGAAATTAAAAGTAAAATAGAATGAAGTACAGATTCTATAATATGATGATATCTGATATCAGATATGCATTGGCTGGGCTTAAGAGCAATTTGGAGACTAAAGAAAATAATCTTTGAACTTGAAGGCAGCTCAATGAAGTTACCAAAACTACAGTAAAGAGAGAAGTATTTGAAAAAATTTCAACAGAGTGTCAGTGGCTTGTAGGACAATAACAAGCAGCCTAGCATACATGCAACTGGAATCTCAGAAATAGAGATATGAGACAGAATAAAGCCAAAGTTTTTTTGGAAAGATTATTGTCTCCCTCAGTTTTGAGAAAAATCATGAGCCCACTGATTCAAGACCTTGACACACACCAATCAGGTTAAATACCCATCATAACTAAACTGTTGAAAACAGAGAAAATGCTGAAGCAAAACAAAAGCAAAACCCTAAAACACCAGCAGAGTAAAAGACACATTACATACAGGTGAACAAGAGTAAGAAATATAAGTAACTTCTCATCAGAAAAAAGGCAAGGCACAAAACAATGGAAGGACATCTTAAAATGGTGAAGGAATTAAAAAAAAAAAAAGTCAGAACTCTTTATCTAGTGAAAATGTATTTCACAAATGAAAGCACATAAAGGTTACTTTAGGTAAATAAAACCTAAGAGAATTTGTGTCTAGCAGACATGGTCTATATGAAATGCTGAAAGAAATTCTTCAGGCTGAAGTAAAAAATAAGAGAACCTAAGATCTAATTGTAGGAATGGGGAGAGTGGGGAATTGTGAAATTTGTGCATATATAAAGATTTATATTTTAAGAAATTTTTAAAGAAAAAATGTTAAAATCAAAAGTAATAACATTGTCAGGTTTATAAAATATGTAGAAGTAAAGAATATGCCACTAGCACAACAGATAGTACAGGGATAAATGAAAATATATTGTTGTAAGGTTTTATTACATTTATGTAAAGTGGTATAATCTTACTTAACAGGATACTGTTATAAGTTCAAAAGGAACGTTTTAATTCTTGTGACCACTGAATATTTACAAATGGATACAGCTCAAAAGGCAGTAAAGGAGATAAAATGAATTATATTTCTTTTAAAGTACTCAGAGCAAAAGAAGGCAGACAAATAGGGGAAGAGGAACAAAGCACAGCTATTTCAAATAGAAATCAATTAAGAAGATGGCTGACTTAAACCCAACTGTACTAATAATTTCCTTAAACATAAGTGATCTAATCAATCATATTAAAAGGCAGAGATTGTCAGACTGGAACAAAGCAAGATACTACTCTATGCCACTGGGAGGAAATGTTTTTAAAATGTGAAAGGACAAATACATTAAAAGTAGAAAAATGAAATGTATAAACCATGAAAATAATGCTCATGATAATTTTGCTATATTAATATCAGACAAGCAGACTTTAAGTAACAGTACATTACTAGAGAAAAAGACATTCAATAATGATGAAAGGGCATTTCACTAAGAAGACACAGGAGGGCTTCCCTGGTGGCACAGTGGTTAAGAATCTGCCTGCCAATGCAGTGGACACGGCTTCAAGCCCTGGTCCAGGAAGATAACACATGCCATAGAGCAAAATAAGCTTGTGTGCCCCAACTATTGCACCTGTGCTCTAGAGCCTGCAAGCCACAACTACTGAAGCCCATGTGCCTAGAGCCTGTGCTCCGCAGCAAGAGAAGCCACCACAATGAGAAGCCTGTGCACCACAATGAAGAGTAGCCCCGACTTGCTGCAACTAGAGAAAGCCCATGCACAGCAATGAAGACCCAATGCAGCCAAAAATAAATAAAATAAATAAATAAATAAATAAATAAGATGACACAGGAATCCTGAATATGTATGCACCTTATAACAGAAATTCTAAGTACATAAAACTTAACAGGTATAAAAGAAGAAATAGCCACAACTACAATTATATTTGGAGATTTCAACATTCCTTCCCAATAATTGAAAGAGTAGACAAAAATAGTAATAAGAATATGAGAGGTTTGAATAACACTGTCAACCAACTTGATCTATTAGACATTTTGGGACTCTAAACCCAATGAAGTCAGAATACATATTCTTTTCAAATGCAACTAAAATGTTAATTAAGGTAGATAATATGCTGGGCCATAAAATGTCTCAAAATGGCAAAGGACTGAGATCATAGAGTATGGTTTTTGAACACAGTGAAATTAATTTAAAAATTAGTAACATTCAGGTATTCTTAAAAATCCCTGAATGTTTGGAAAGGAGACAACATATCTGAAATAACCACTATGACAATGAAATGACAAGGGAATTTAGAAAGTATTTCAAGTTAATGATAAATTTTAAAAACATGACATTTGTGGGATGCTGCTAAGGATTCCTTAGAGAGAAATGCATGGCTTTAAATCTGTTCATAAGAAAGGAGGACAGATTTCACAATCAATGATCTAAGTTTCCATCCGAAGAATCTAGAAAATAAAGAGCAAATTAAAAGATGTGGAGAGAGGTTGTGATACCAGCAAACAGTTGAGGGAGGTGCCTCCAGACTCATTTAAATGTGCACAAGCTGAGCAGAGAAGCCTTGAGTTGACACTCGTCCAACATAATACCTCTCTCTCTCTCTCATCCCTGCTCAACCCACATACCACACATAGACACATACATTTTCTCTCTGGAAAAGCCTAATGGGTAAGGTAGTTAGAAAATCTTCAACCCCCAGGTCAATCTGAGTGCACTTAACATCGTGACATACAGAAAACTTGCCTTATTCATGCATTTTTAGTCAGCTGCAGTGACTCTTACATAAGACCCAGAAATATTAGCTATGGTAACCTGGCATAAAATGCTAGAAAAGAGGAAGTGCCTTTTTAAAAGGATGCAGAATTCTTATAAATCATCTATAAATGGGTTATATTTCAGTAGCAAAAATCTGTGGAATCTACTCTGCAAAGCAAGAGATCCTGAGGAGAGGCAACAGTAACAGTTGTGCCTGAGAGCAACAATGCTAACTTATTTACTATTCTTTGTTAATCTCTCTATTATTTTCTAATTATGTTGATTTTGAAAATAGTGTGTTTCAATATCCTGGCTTCCTCCTTAGATTTTCCATTGTCTCATAGTCACCAGTAGTTATTCTGAAAAAAAATACTCCATGTATTAGGACTGTGGGAATGAAGCTGGTATCTAGTGGAGTTAGCAGAATCGTGTTTCCTAGACACCTGTGTGCAGGAGCTTTTCCATGATGTACAGGTAGCCTCTCCACTGTCCTCTTGAGATGTTTTCTTCAATCCCATTGTTTTCTACACCTGACTGTTAGACTTATCTTTCAGTCTTAAGCTCTTCATTGTGAATAGGATGTTTTAACATTAAGAGATATTTTATTAAGAAGCCTTATTCCAGCGGGGGAAAAACAAACAATAAATTTGTTCAAGTTTTTTGGAGAGAAAAATTTATGAGCTTTCAAACTTCAGACTTTCTAAGCAAATATTAATAACAATTTTGAACTCTATATATTTGAGGGACATCATGGAAAGAAGACAAATACTTGTTAAGGATGGAAACCAGGAAACCCATCCACAGTTCATCATACAGATACACAGATCCGTTTGTGAAAAAGAGGAATGCAGCTTAGCCTCCTGCTAGAGCTGTATGTCTTGGACTTGGCAGACAGTGTTTACTTATAAGCCAGAGAAAGGGAGCACAGAAAGGAGAATCTATGTGTGACTATTTTTTCTATCCCACTCTATAGTGTCACATTATTTTGAAAGATGAGCCTAAACTTTTCCATTGTGTTATAAAATATTAACAGACTTCTAGTAATGGATTTTCATAATAGACATCCTCTAAGGGAAAATGTACCTATTAAGAAATGGCAAGATGTTGTAGAAGGATCTGAGATTTGTAAAAGCCTTATGGAGGAGGGGGTAGGAATTATCCGTAGGAGTATATTTTCTGATGGTAAACAGAAGGTGCTCATCTCTGATGCAACTGAACTGTGTTTCACACCCGTACATGTTTCTTCCTGCAACATACAGGGAAGCATACATTTCAGAAATCATATAACATTTCTGGTGGGTTTTTTTCTTCTCTGTTTAGAACAAGAGCTATTCTCAGTGTTTATACCTTTTCTGCTTGCTTTTTATTTTCCTCTCTTGCTCTTACATTTTCACATATTTGTGATGACTTTCCTTGTTCAGTTAATGGTAGTTATGTAGTAACTCCAATAGGCTATATAATTATGGTAAAAGTCTGTTTGGGTATTATTATTGGGATTAATCAGGAATGTCAGGGTTTGATGTGGAGGGAGAACAAAAAGAAAAGGTATGGGAAACAGCCAGTTTCCATATCCTCTGTGGGTTGGGTGACCGGAGACAACCCTGTACTGGAAAGGAAATTTCTTTATCCTCTGACCTACTTTATTTCCACATTAGGCAGATGGCCGTGTCTACTATCTATACCAATATCTGGTGCTGTATGTTGTGGCCATTAGTGGTTTTGAGTTTTAAAGATGAGGACATTCATTTAAGTAATAAGATTTCAAATGAAATCCTCAAGATCTGGGCATGATTAACATATACACGCATTTTACTATACTTTAGACTTTCTTAGCTAACATAAGAACAAAAGTAGCCTAATAGATGTGAGGTAGGCTGTATATTTGGGAAATATGTTTAAGGTTAGGTGAACTTTTTGAAGTCTTCTAAAGAAAGGAAAGAAATTTAGGGAAATGGCTTTTAGGAGGAAGTCTATGTATTAAAAAATAAAGGGATAATTGGGGAAAACATAGAAAACTCAAAAGTTATACCTTTGTAACTTTTTTAAACCTCTGGGCTTTAGTTTTCAATCTCTAAAGTGGAATTACTATTATCTCCTATATAAAGTTACTTTGCAGATTGAATGAGATGATGTTTTTAAACCGACTGCTTGGACTACCTGGCACTCAGCATGGGCTCAATAGATGTAGCTAGGGTCATTTTTTAGTATATTCCATAAAAAGAACAGAGATCCTGAGGGGATGTGGAGGAGTTCCTCATGAGTGATTGAAATATGAAACTCATAAACTATTTCCAAGAATATGATTCTCTCCACTGAAAATCGAGTTCTCTTGTCAGATATAAAATATTAAGAAAATTGCACTGTACCATATTTAATCTACACGATTCCTAAAATAATATGCTAGAGAAAATACAATAAATACTCTGTTGAAGTTGAGCCAATTAAGCAAGTAGAAACTCTAATCATTATATTTTAAGACAATGGAAAGGGCAAAACTTCCTTAAGTAGCTTATTCTGGGAATACTGAGCTGATACTTTTACCCTTCACTCTCAACACACACAGAAACATGGCTGTTGACAGAAAGTGATGAAACTGAGGAAGTCAAGTTACAGATGTTCAGTCACCAACATGAGACTCCTGAGCTGGAGGCACTGTGATGTATCACCCACTGTCTCTGAGCATCAAAGGTGAGTGTTTTTCTTCTTATATCAGGCTGGTTAATTACTGCTCCAGCTTGGCAATTTTTTTCACCAGTGTGACTGTCTGTTAGTGTCTCTACATGTCCTTTATCTTTTTCTTACCTCTTTCTCTCTCTCCCTCTCCAACTTTCTTCTTTTTTCCCTGATTACTCTTTTTTGTTTTTTTTTTTTTTAAATAAGTTTATGTTCTTGGGTCATCCTCAGCTTGCAATTTTTTTCTAATGATGAAAATTAAGTTATGGAAGGCAATAAGTTAAGGAGAATTTAATAAAGTATCCAGAATGCCTGGGGAGAGAAATAAACTTACTGGTGACTAAGGAATACTACAGCTCTAATGTCAGCTCCTAGTCCTTTACATGGAATGTGCTTGAAAGAAACAAGGCTGATCTGGAATAAGCTGTGTCTCAGGGGCAAGCAGCTGGGACAGCCAACATGATCTTGCAGGACATGTCAGAGAATGAGTAAAAAAAACACAATCAGTGGTAAAATTATTTTCTCAGTTGGAAATTTCCAGTGGTAGGCTGTGGCTTAGTGGAAATTTTAGAGTCTACCCTGAACGAGACTCCAAATACCACTTGTCAAGATTGCATTAGAAAGAAAGAAAGCTATCAATCAAGGAACAAATCTGGTAACTGAAAATTATCCTAAGATTTCTATTGAGATATAATTTTGGACTAAGGGACTAACGTTTCTATTTTAAAACATTCATAAAACCATGAGCATCACTATTGAATCTATAGCTATAAAATCTTTTTCACTTTGAGTTATGAATATTGCTATCTTTCTCTTTGTGAAAATTTCACTCCACTAGGGTTAATGTCTAAGTTGAACTTACATGGGGTGCTTATAAGTTCAACTGGAAGAAAATTCCATGAAGTAGGAAGGATGACAGATATTCAGTGACTGATAAGTGACAAGAATGATGCTCCTTTACAGTACCGAAAAGTCTGTTTCCCCATTTCCTCTTCAGGATTTCCAACTGTCCTATAATATTTTATAAACAGGTTAGGAATCCAGGTCTGATAGAGTGGAAGTGGAGTTATTGGTTCTTGAATCCTAGTACTTCTAAATAATCATACAAAAGGGAAATAACTAGTCATTTGAGGAAGACCAGAAATATGGAGGACATATTTGAGAGCACATGGAGTATAAAGGAAATAAGTAATCCTTGGAGACATAGTTGGTCTTGATAAGCATCAGGGCATAGCGAGGCCTGCTGCTTCATCTGTGGTATGAGAGTTGGGCCCTTGAAACAAACATCCCAGACATAGCAGACACAGTGATCTTTCAGAAAATGTTGATACTGAGAAATATTACTTAAGAAAATGGGGAGGAATCACACTTTAATATTAGAATCATACAACTTGAAAGACATTTTCTCCACAAAGAAAATAATCCTAAAGCAGTAACTGGGGCACCCAGAATAACTCAGAATACAAAACCACTAGTTAAGGTTCTGAAACTGATGTTTTAAAATATCTTATGAGTGTCATAAGGCAAAGATGTCTGAATTTGGAAACTATTCTGGTGTCAAATTTTAATGAAATACAAGGCAAATAAGATGAACAGAAGATGATGAACTAATAATCACTCAAATCTCATTAAAAAAACGGTGAAAGAAGTATGTTCATGCAGGCAAATATCTAAGTTTACTCCATCCATTTACTGGGTTAAACTAGAGGGGTGGCAAGTCCAGAAAACACACCATTAAAGAGAACTCCAATGAACTGCATGTAGGTAGGATTAAAAGCCAGAGATAATAGGCCTAAGTGTTGGCAGTATCAAAAGGAGGTGCAGTGTCAGAGAGGGTTGAACCTGGGCTTTATAGGGGAGCAAATTAGTGTCACAGAGTGTTTCATGCAACTTCCCTGTGTCCTGGAACTGATTTTGGGGACCTTAAATTGATGCAAAGAAGTTTCAAACACTCCCCCTATTCTAAAGAAAGTCCAGAATAATTGGAGTCTGACATCTTTCTAAGACTCAGTCAGTCATGGTCCAGTAAGTTCTGTTACTCAACTGTCCACCCCTTTCTTCTATTCCATTTACATAAAACCACTATGGGAAGGGTAGATATTTCAAAGAACTCTGTTGAATTTCTACATAAGCACCTAGAAGGGAGTGATACAGCTTGTGCTACCCTTTCCTGTTGAGGAGGAGGTACGTGTTCCTCATCTACAATCTAAGGGAATGTGGTTCACAGAGAATAATTTGTAGAGATGAGGGATGTCTGAGAGAGAAGATGATCCTGGCATTTTATTTCCCATTTGGAAGTGTTCTTATGCAGTGATTTGCTGATAATGATATCTGTGCCACTTTTGAACAGAGCAATAAGATAATTGGAAAAGGAGGATGGGGGAGAACAGGCTTGGGGAGGAGAGAGGACAGCCATATAGCAGTCAGCCTTCTACCCCTTGTGGTGTCAAAAGGATGTGTGGCGTTTTATGGGTCTGTTGGACACTTGGAAGGAGGTGAGATTCAGCTGCCCTGTAGGGACCACACTCAAGAAGGCGGCTTTCTGTATGACTGGTTCTACCAAACAGAGGCTCAAGCTGTGGCAGAGAGTGGAAAGAAATTAAACTGGAATCAGGTGGCCCTCATCAGCATGGGCAGTTATGGGGGGTGTCTTTGATAAAGCCTCTCAAGGAACCCACATGTACCATACTCCACATTTGCAGCAAAGAGAACATTGAGCTACTGTCAATATTTAGTGAAAGGAAGGGAAAAACCACCAAAAGCAGGGCTCTCAAAGCAGCCTGAGAACAGAGATACAATGCCTTACTATTCAAGCTTCTTTGGCAGATGTCTGGGGGAAGGGAAGAGAGAAACATTAAATACCATATAAGACTGAAGGGTTAAACAAATCCATAGAGCTTGTACCTAAAAGTGACTGGAAGTTAGGGAATCTGTCCACAATGTAGTTGTGTTACTAACAGTCCTCCAAGAAACAGGTGCCAAGGTGATTAAACAAGCAAGGATTTTTATTATGGGAAGGAAGCAACTGTGAGAGAAAATGGGAAGGAAGCCTGAGGAACCTGGGAGAGCCAGGCATCAGATGACAATGCAGCGCTGACTCTGAGTGAAGGGGAAAGGGAAGGAAGAGTGGGTGGGTGGAAATGTCATAATCAACTGTGTGGTCTAGGGAAGATTTAGCAAGGTGCTTGGGAACATGTCAGCCAAAGTTGACTATTAGAGGAATTCCATGTCTTCCAGAAATAGACTTGCTTTATATCCCTGCAGTGTAGCATCCCAAGAAAAGCACATGAACTAGGTTAATAGATCTATTATTATCTATTGGATGATAGATATATTATTATCTATTGCATAATCTATTATTATCAGATAATAAACAGGTAATAATATCTATTTATAGAGCACAGCACCTGGGGTTCTGGATCTATTATGTTCCCTGTAGTTGAAGGTCTACAAAAAATACTGTCAAGGCCACTTCAGTAGTTAAGAGAAAGTAAAGGGGAGTTTTGACAGAGCACGGGTGCAGGAAGTATTGGGAAAAAACTGAAGCTTGAGCCCCACAAGTTCTATCTGACCAACAAAGTGATTATATAAGTTGATGAGTAGCTTGGGAGAACAGCAGAGGCAAATAATTCAGGATCTAGGACATGACTGAGGAAGTTTTGTGCTGGCCATGTAGCCCATTGGTAGCTATGACCTGGACACAAGGAAAAGAGAGAAAACTGGAGCCTTTAAAATGACATGGAATGTTAGAACCATCAGTTTTAAATAGTTCTCAAAGAAATAATTTTGTTGCTATTGTTGTTCTTTATGTATTTACCTTGCCTCATGTATTATTTTATCTCATTTTATCTTATTTTTCCTGAGGTTACTAATTCTGAAAAAGAGACATTATTAACCAAATGCATTTGGGATAAAAACTCTCAAAACTGCTGCTTAAAAAATAAACTTTTATTTTGGACATTATCATGATTTTCAAAAGTAGGTAAAATAGGAAAATGAGCTTGATATATTAGTCACTATCTTCAACGTGTTTCTTTTTTCATCAACATCCTTTCCCCATTTCACCCCCAGTGGATTATTTTGAAGCACAACCAAGCCATCATATGACTTTACTATAGTAAAGCTCTAGGTGCTCTTCTAAAATGATAGGTGGACAACTTCATGAAAGTTGAGGATTTATGACTTGTTTCATGGTGACTCAGAGAGTTTAGAAAGGTAGTACAAATTGTTGGCACTGCTGAAATTTGATTTAGTTTTTTTTTTAAGATGTTGGGGGTAGGAGTTTATTAATTAATTAATTTATTTTTGCTGTGTTGGGTCTTCATTTCTGTGCGAGGGCTTTCTCTAGTTGTGGCAAGCGAGGGCCACTCTTCATTGTGGTGCTCTGGCCTCTCATTATCGCGGCCTCTCTTGTTGCGGAGCACAGGCTCCAGACCCGCAGGCTCAGTAGTTGTGGCGCATGGGCTTAGTTGCTTCGCGGCATGTGGGATCTTCCCGGACCAGGGCTCGAACCCGTGTCCCCTGCATTAGCAGGCAGATTCTCAACTACTGCGCCACCAGGGAAGCCCCTTGATTTAGTTTTGAATAATTAACTGATCCCAAGGACAGTTATTAATTGGGTACTTTGCAGGAGGGAATTTTAAATATAGATTAAAAGTTTAAGAGTTACATGGATTTAGTCCAAATCCCATCTCTAACACTTTCTACCTAAATACATAAAGCTCTCCACTGCCTTTATATGTTCGTCTGTACAATAAAACTAATATTATTTACCAGTTAAGTTGGTTGTAAGCATTAAATATGTTGTATAAACAATGTGTTTTGAATAAGTGGCACTACACATGGTAGCTAATGCTATTATTTGTACTGCAATGCAGTGAAGTAACAATGTGAGATGCTAGGGAGAGAGAAGAGGAACTCCTCATGAGAAATTGATTAGGTTGAAATAAGATTTTCCTAGAATAATGGAGTGATGCCAGAGTTACAGTCTTGCAGTCTAGGTGGCAATAACCTTTCTGTGGTGCTCAGAGGTCTCTGTATTTCCATTTCCAAACTTCTTTCCCCAAACTATATTTTCTACTTACCGTAGTTGATCCCCATCAGTTATTTAGTCTAAGATATTTATGATGTCAGCAGGTTATCTCAAGTTTCACAGAGAACATGTAAAACAATGTTCAGCTATCAAATCCAAGCTGGTTCTTTTGCAGAAATTGACAAGCTGATTGAAAAATTCATATGGAAATGCAAGGAATTCAGAATAGCCAAAACAATCTTGAAAAAGAAAAAAGTTGGAGGACTCACACCTCAGACATACTATGGGTCAATGAAATACAATTTAGTGTCCAGAAATAAACCTTTACATTTCAGGCAAATTTATTATGAACAAGGATACCAAGATAATTTGATTGGGGAAGAATAGTCTTTTCCCCAAATGGTGCTGGCACAAACAGATTTCCAGTGCAAAAGAATGAAGTTGGAACTTTAACTCTCACCATACACAAAAATTACCTCAAAATAGATAAAATACCTAAAATTGAGTCTAAATTATTAAATTCTTAGAAGAAAATGTAGAAGTGAATCTTCACCACCTTGGGCTAGGCATGATACCTAAAGCACAAGCAACCAAAGTAAAATAGATAAATTGACCTTACCAAAATTTAAAACTTTTGTACCTTCAGAGGAAAATACCATCAAGAAAGTTGAAAGACAACTCACTGAGTGAGAGAAAATATTTGCCAGTCATATATCCAGTAATAGATTTATATCTGTAACAAAAATAACTCTTGTAACTCCATAACAAAATAACCGAACTAAAAATAGGCAAATTATTTCAATAGATATTTCTCCAAAGAAGAAATAAGCACAGAAAAAAACTCAACACCATTAATCATTAGATATGAAACTCAAAACCACAATGAGATACCACTTTACACTCACAAAGATGGCCACAGTAGAAAAGACTATAAATGTTGGTGAGGATGTAAAGAAATTGGAACATTACTACATAGTTGGTGGGAATGTAAAATGGTGTAGTAGCTTTGGAAAACAGTTTGGTAGTTCATCAAAATGTTAAATATAATGTTACCATATGGCCTAGCGATTCTCCTTCTGGGTATAGACCCAAGAGAACTGAAAATGCACATTCATATAAAAGTTTGTATGGCATGTTCATAGCCTCATTATTCATAAGGAGAAACAACCTAAATGCCCATCAACTGAGGAATGAATTTTAAAATGTAGAAATCCCTACAATGGAACATTACATAAAAAGGAAAGCCACACATAAAAAGGAAAGAAGTACAGGCACATGCAACAACATGGATGAATTTTGAAAATATTATGCTAAGTGAGCAAATATAGTCACAAAAGACTTCAACTGTGTGATTACATTTATATAGAAGGTCCAGAATAGGCAATATAGAGAGACAGAAAATAGATTACTGTTTGCCTAGGGTTTAAGGTGGTGTGAGGTGTTGGGAACAACTGCTAACGGGTATAGAGTTTCCTTTTGGGATGATGAGAAAGTTGTAAAGTTAGATTGCAATTATGGTTGCAGAAATGTGGGAATGTTCTAAACATCATTGAGTTGTTAGCTTTAAATGGGTGAATTTCTTGGCATGAGAATTATATCTCAATAAACCTGTTTTGAAAAACATAATATTCAAAAGGTGCCAGAGAAATCTGACATTAAATCTTAGTATTTCTAAGCAATACTTATGGAATATGAGGAAACCAGAGATCTAAGGGATTTGAGGAATACATAGTAGACTGATTGAGGTGGTTTTTTTTTTTGCCGTACGCGGGCCTCTCACTGCTGTGGCCTCTCCCATTGCGGAGCACAGGCTCCGGATGCGCAGGCCCAGCGGCCATGGCTCACGGGCCCAGCCGCTCCGCGGCATGTGGGATCCTCCCAGATTGGGGCACGAACCCGCGTCTCCTGCATCGGCAGGCGGACTCTCAACCATTGCGCCACCAGGGAAGCCCAGCCCCGATTGAGGTTATTATTTGAAATTCCTTTAATAAGACTGACTTAGAACATGAGTAGTCCTGTTGGTGGCAAACTGGTTTGCCTAGATTCCAGAGGTTAAAAAGCATGAGTTGGCTGGATCTCTGGAGAAATCTGCTGAGCAGAGAAAGCTTTGTTAGCCTGGGTAATGAGAAGTATCAGGTTGTTTGGAAATCAATATGATGAGGAAAAGGATTTAAAATTCTTCAGAAAGCCTCTAGGGGAGGGATCAATAGACTTTTTCTTTAAAGAGCCAGATAGTAAATGTAATATTTTAGGTTTGCAGACCATATGGTCATAGTTATTGTCATTGACAATGACATTGTCACAGCTTTTCAACTCTCTCCTTTTATTGAGAAAGCAGCCACAGACAGTATGTATGTGAATGGGAGTGGCCGTGTTCCATTCAGACTTTATTGGTAAAACAGGGTGATGGCTGGATTTGGCCTACAGACCATAGCTTGCCACCTCTGCTCTAGGGGAAAGCTGATGTTACAGATAAGGTCTGGAATGGACAATTGTCTAGATCCTATTCCCAGATCTTCTATCCTATGTTGACTAGAAACAGATGGAAACTTGTATATGACTGCTAATATAACAACACATATGACCCATTTAATGACATCTCGCTCATCTGGGCACTTGGAATTCCCAGACCAGTCCAGTGTGTGAGAAGAGGGCCATGGAAGCAGCTCAGCTTGTTGCTCTATGTGCAGTCTGAGGAGAGATGCAGTAGTGCATAAAAGATAGTTATTATTTTTTATTGTTTTAACTCTAATGCTTTAGTAGAAAGGAGATAAGAGGCCCTGGTAAAAGTTAAAGAATTTCCTCAAGATGGACCTGTTTCTTAGCTGACAATAGATATCCCAGTATAACAAATGGCTTTATGGAAAGTTAAGCCTAAAGTTTCATGTGGGTTATGAAATAGTAAAAAAAATTATCCTGTGGGATCTTTGCATGTTTTCTGGGAGCAAATGAAAATAAGTAAGAGTAAGACACTAAGGAGACATTGAAATTGTCAGCCAGTTAAAAATCGTATGGGAATTTAAAGGAAGAATAAGCAACAGAGCTTAGATTGCTTCTGGAGTGTTTCTCTGAAGGCACTGTGGCAGAAAGAACATTCAGGAACCAAGGGTTCTAGAGGGTTTTTATTGGAGTTATACTAGTGGGGATTCATCCTAATGACTCCAGGGAATTAATTCTGCTTGGTCATCTCTCCCTCCCTTCCTCTTACTTTTTTTTTTTCCTGTTTATCATTTATTAATGATGTTAGTGTGGCGGTTTCATTTACAAAGTTCCACATTCAAGGGAACCTATGTCATATGGGGTCTCTATCAGTGCTCAGTCATGAAAATCAGCCCATGAGTGGAGGGCAGGATGAAGAAGGTGTCTGGGGCCACATTTGGGATACTTGATGAGCTTAGTGACAGAAATCTATGCGTGTTGGTGGGAGACCCTCATGGTTCCCATCCCAGACCTGCTTTTAACATCACCATTTTTCCATTCAGGTAATTTGGTTCCATTACTAACTGAATGTGATGTTCTTATTGTGTGAGCAACAAGAGGTATAAAGCTGAGGTGATACGTTTAAAGTGGGTAACTAGCTTTGGAATCAAGATATTGAGAATGAAAAATGTGAATCTGTCCTTCATTACATAACTTGTGAATAAAAGATGTAAGTAACAACCAGGGACTTTAAGTGAGAGATAGGGGGTTGGAGAAGGGCTGGTGTTGATCCTCAGAATTTCCCATATATTCAAGTATTAACCCAATGGGTAGTACCTGTGGCTTTGGTAAAAAAAAAAAAAAAAATTACAAAGTCACTAGGACTAATCAGTGACATCCTTTCTTTGTTCAGTTAGTGCTTCTGTTAATATATTCAGTGACAGTCTGCATGTTCAAGGTAGGAAACTGTGGTGACTGTGGCTTTTGCTGGAGAGAACTGCATAGGAAGTAGGTATGAGAAAAGAAGGTGAGTTTAAGTGAGCAGAGTTTAAGTGATCCTTAGTAGCTTGGGAGACCAGAGACTAGTCTCCAATCCTCCATGGACACTGTCCCCATTGTCCTCATAGAATTATTCCCAGAGGCTTCCAAATAGTCACCTAGTTTTAACACTTAGTTTCTATTCCCATGATACCTTGAGCCTGAAAACATGGAGTTGAGAAAATTCCAGGAATCCTCACTGCAAGTAGGAGACATGTTGAGCTGAACATCCTCAAACTCTGAGAAAAGAAAAAATAGAGGAAGTCTTGTAGATGTGAGGAAGGCTAGAGCTTTTAGGATTATAACTGAAAGTGGGTGGAAGTTCTAAATTATCCCAGAGTTGGAAAGAGCAAAATACAGTTTCACATTCTCAGAACTGCTTCCCATGACCAACCTCTGTCAGTAAGTCCCACACTTCCTTAGGCCTTTGTTACTTTCTATCACTTAACCCTATGGTTTCCTCCTAGCACTTGCCATAATCAGAAATCATTTTGTTCATTGTTGTTTTTATTTGTTATATACTTCTGCTTCCAGAATTAAAATTCTATGGTGAAAAAAACCTGTCTGGTTTAGATTAACAAACTTGGAAAATGCTGTAACGTCTTTAAGCTTCAGTTTCCTAAAGTATGAAATAGGGATTATAAGACATACCTCAAAGATTTGTTGTAAAGATTAAATGAGATAGTACAGTTGACCCTTGAATAATAAGGGTTTGAACTTTGCAGGTTCACTTACACATGGAATTTTTTTTTTTAAATACTGCTGCAATAGTATACCATGGGAAATTTTTTGAATCTGCTGATGCAGAACCACTGATAGAGACAGGTTGACTGTAAAGTTATACCTGGATTTTCCACTTCATGGGGAATTGACATCCCTAACCCCTTGTGCCCTTTAAGAGTCAACTATGCATGAAAAGCAGTTATCAAAGTGACTGAAACTCAAGAAGCATTTAATAAAAGGAAGATGTTATTCCTGCTGTCATCTTTATCGTCATCATCCAAGATCCTGTTCTTTATAATATGATGACAGGTATAAAGAAAACACAACAACTTGAAGGGGAAAGAGAGAGAGGAGAGAGAGAGGAAGAAAGAAGGAGAGAGGAAAATGCTATCAGTTATTTATTGCTCCATAATAAATCACTCCAAAACTTAGTATTCTAAAACCATCATTTTTTTTTTTTTTTTATGCTTAATAGTAGTGTTTCTGAGGTAAGAAATTAGGATTGGGTTTAATGGGACAACTTTCTCTGCTCCACCATCTCTGGGACCTTGGCTGGGCATTCTTAAAGATTTGAGGTGACTCAACATCTGGGACTAGAATCACCTGGAGGCATATTCCTTCACATGTCTGGCCTAGGTGCTGTTTGTTAGCTGAGACATCAGATTGGTCGTGGGTCAGAACACCTGCACTTTGATCTGCATGTGTTCTCTCTGTGTGGTCTCATTTGAATTTCCTCACAGTGTGACGGCATGGTTTTCCTAGAAGAAATTCAAAGAGAGCAAGGCAGAAGTATATGACATTTCAATGCTTTATTCTCAGAAGTGATAAAATGTCACTTCCCCTCTTAAGACAGATGCAAAAGTTCACTCCAGATCAAGGGGAGGGGACCTGGGTGGTACTATTACCTGGGATAATTTTCAACATTGTGTTGAAAGTATGTGGGATGCAGTATCTTTTTGCATCCTTGGAGAATACAATCTACTGCAGAAAACATTGCATGTAGTTTAGTCGGACAAGGTTGAGAAAGAAGCCCAAAGAGAGATATTCACCCTCCACAGCCCCTTCCCACTGACATGCAAGTGCTAATTTCTCTATCAGGAATGCCAGTTCTTCCATTTTTATTATCATGTCCTCTCATTTGTCTTCTCTGTGTCTAAATATTTGCAAGTTGGGTATATGGAAATTTCATTACATTAAAAAATGGAATAAGGAGGAAGAACAAATTTAGAGGAAGAGTGATTAAAATATTAAAATATAGTGTTTAAGTATCTAGGGGTGTTTAGACATGGACAGAAAGGGATATTTTGTAGATAATGCAAAATCAGGGGTTCTTTTGACCTGAGGGTTCTGAGGCCCTGTTTGTGAATGTTGGTGTAGGAGACCATTAAAAAAGTGATTAAAGTAATGTGAAGAAATTGTTGTTCTGTTCACTGGATGGGAAGAGGTTTTAACAAAAATACTTGGGACCAGTATGTCCGGTCAGAAACATCTAGAGAGCGGATAATTAAACTTAATCACTTTTCTCTGAATATTTTCTTCAAGAAACAAGTAAGGAGGAAAGAGCCTTGGGGAATGAAGACAGGGAGGAAAGTGGCTGAAAGTAAGTGTCCTTGGAATAAGAACTGAGAGCATTTTAAGGTTATCTACTTATGAGACATAGGAAAAAAATTAGGCAGAAGCCTGTGATTTTGCTGCATTGTCAACACTGGACATGCTCCTCTTCTTCCTCCCTCTCCTTTTGTGGACCATCTGTGGTTTGTTATTTCTCCCTTTTTCTAGGTTTATCTTTTCCTATTCTTTTAAAGGGACTTGATTAGATTGCCCTACTGTATTCCACTTCCTTGATGAAAACTATCACAAAGAGCATTTGTCAGGAAGGCCACTTCATCACTTTGGAGTGATGGGAGGAGCTACTTGTCTTGAGAGGACCCAATTTGCTTCAGAGGAATAGAGAGGAAATGTAAACTGGGCAATGTAATCTTATCAATACTTATCTTTGGTTGACTGGTTTCCATCCACAGGGCTGAGATAGAGCATTGTTAGGGTTTACTGAAATAAGGTGCTACTTTTGGACAGAAAGCATAAAATAGATTGGTAGCTTGACTAACTCAGGCTGAAGATACCTGAAATCTATTAAAATAACAACATATGAGAGAATTTAGTTGAATGAATTAAGGCTAAATACATATTTAGCCTCATACATTATTTTTTTTTACTACATAACTAGCGATATTCTAGGTACTAAAATGGAAGAGAAAAAAAAGAGTGAGAGCACGCATGAGAGAATTCTAGAGTAAAGGAGATTGATTGAAAAAAATATCCATGTAGAACGTAAAATAGACAGCTAGTGGGAAGCAGCCACATAGCACGGGGAGATCAGCTCGGTGCTTTGTGACCACTTAGAAGGGTGGGATAAGTAGGGTGGGAGGGAGAACCAAGAGGGAGGAGATATGGGGATATGTGTAGATGTATAGCTGATTCACTTTGTTATAAAGCAGAAACTAACACACCATTGTAAAGCAATTATACTCCAATAAAGATGTTTTAAAAAAACCATGTAGGTATTGAGATAATTTATAATCATAAAAATGTAAACCAATTAAATGTTCAATAATATGAGAATGTAGATATAAAAGTGTCACACACACACACCTGTGTCTGCAACCATTAAAGTAAAATTAAATGACATGGAAAATGATCACGTCATTCCATGGAAAATACAAATAAGAATGTACAGTATAATTTAGTTTCCATGAATATACATATATATGTGTGTATATATATATATATATGAAGATTGGAAAGAAATATTTTTAAGTGCATTAAAATGTTGAGTAGATATCACTGATTGGTAGAATGCAAGGTTATTTTAATGTTCATCTTTCCTCTTTTCTATATATTGCAAAATTCAAAAATACATATTTTTCTCATTACTATTTAAGTAAGAGCTACTAGTTATAAATATGGCAGTGGTCCTATTTCATGGTAGGACTCTGAAAGAGCAATGCTCTGAAGTCTCCTTAAAGACAAAAGTAGGAATAAAGGGAGAATGCCTTTTACCTACTCAATTCGCTTAAAATTATTCTTATAAACTGAAGCTGGAATGCTCAAAAATGGGAATGCTTTAGTGACTGATGAATTGTTATTGGACAGCT
The DNA here is from genome assembly GCF_026419965.1 of Kogia breviceps. NCBI lineage: Eukaryota > Metazoa > Chordata > Mammalia > Artiodactyla > Physeteridae > Kogia > Kogia breviceps. The sequence continues at coordinate 45,490,089 of NC_081317.1, read as the reverse complement.
TTGTGATTATAGTTTCTATAAATGATGCAAGCTTTCACTTAAGAATTAGATTAACATAAACTTCCCCCTTGAGATATCTTGATTTTAAGAAGCTGGCATGCTGAGCTCTTCCTAGAGTTTGTAATTCAACTGGAAGTTTTAAATAACATTTAAAATCTAGGTCGAGTTTCCAAATTATTTTTTATTCTATATTTTATTTTTTAACATCTTTATTGGAGTATAATTGCTTTACAATGGTGTGTTAGTTTCTGCTTTATAACAAAGTGAATCAGTTATACATATACATATATCCCCATATCTCTTCCCTCTAGCATCTCCCTCCCTCCCACCCTCCCTATCCCACCCCTCTAGGTGGTCACAAACCACCTAGCTGATCTTCCTGTGCCATGCGGCTGCTTCCCACTAGCTATCTACCCTACGTTTGGTAGTGTATATATGTCCATAACACTCTCTCACTTTGTCCCAGCTTATCCTTCCCCCTCCCCTTATCCTCAAGTCCATTCTCTAGTAGATCAGTGTCTTTTTTCCCGTCTTGTCCCTAGATTCCCCCTCCCCTTATCCTCAAGTCCATTCTCTAGTAGGTCTGTGTCTTTGTAACCGTCTTGCTCCTAGGTTCTTTATGACCATTATTTGGTTTGTTTTTTAGATTCCATATATATGTGTTAGCATATGATATTTGTTTTTCTCTTTCTGACTTCACTCTGTATGACAGACTCTAGATCCATTCACCTCACTACAAGTAACTCAATTTCATTTCTTTTTATGGCTGAGTAATATTCCATTGTATATATGCACCACATCTTCTTTAACCATTCATCTGTTGATGGACACTAAGTTTGCTTCCATGTCCTGGCTATTGTAAATAGAGCTGCAATGAATATTGTAGTACGTGACTCTTTTTGAATTACAGCTTTCTCAGGGCATATGCCCAGTAGTGGGATTGCTGGGTCCTATGGTAGTTCTATTTTTAGTTTTTAAAGAACCTCGATACTGTTCTCCATAGTGGCTGTATCAATTTACCTTCCCACCAACAGTGCAAGAGGGTTACTTTTTTTTCTCCACACCATCTCCAGAATTTATTGTTTGCAGATTTTTTGATTATGGCCATTCTGACCTGTGTGAGATGATATCTCATTGTAGTTTTGATTTGCATTTCTCTAATGATTAATGATGTTGAGCATTCTTTCATTTGTTTTTGGGCAATCTGTATGTCTTCTTTGGATAAATGTCTGTTTAGGTCTTCTGCCCATTTGGGGATTGGGTTGTTTGTTTTTCTTAATATTGAGCTGCATGAGCTGCTTGTAAATTTTGGAGATTAACCCTTTGTCAGTTGCTTCATTTGCAAATATTTTCTCCCATTCTGAGGGTTGTCTTTTGGTCTTGTTTATGGTATCCTTTGCTGTGCAAAAGCCTTTAAGTTTCATTAGGTACCATTTGTTTATTTTTGTTTTTATTTCCCTTTTTCTAAGAGGTGGGTCAAAAAGGATCCTGCTGTGATTTATGTCATAGAGTTTTCTGCCTATTTTTTCCTCTAAGAGTTTGATAGTGTCTGGCCTTACATTTAGGTCCAATCCATTTTGAGTTTATTTTTGTGTGTGGTGTTAGGGAGTGTTCTAATTTCATTCTGTTACATGTAGCTGTTCAGTTTTCCCAACACCACTTATTAAAGAGGCTGTCTTTTCTCCACTGTATATTCTTGTCTCCTTTATCAAAGATAAGGGGACCATATGTGTGTGGGTTTATCTCTGGGCTTTCTATCTTGTTCCATTTATCTGTATTTCTGTTTCTGTGCCATTACCATATTGTCTTGATTACTGTAGCTTTGTAGTATAGTCTGAAGTCAGGAAGCCTGATTCCTCCTGCTCCATTTTTCTTTCTCAAGATTGCTTTGGCTATTCAGGGTCTTTTGTCTTTCCATACAAATTCTGAAATTTTTTGTACTAGTTCTGTGAAAAATGCCATTGGTAGTTTGATAGGGATTGCATTGAACCTGTAGATTACTTTGGGTTGTATAGTCATTCTCACAATTTTGATTCTTCAAATCCAACAACAACATGGTATATCTCTCCATATGGTTTTTATCCTTCAATTTAATAATATGGTATATCACACTGATTGATTTGCATATATTGAAGAATCCTTGCATTCCTGGCATAAAGCCCACTTGATCATGGAGTATGATCATTTTAACATGCTGTTGGATTCTGTTTGCTGGTATTTGGTTGAAGATTTTTGCATCTATGTTCATCAGTGATATTGGCCTGTAGTTTTCTTTTCTTTGTGATGTCTTTGTCTGGTTTTGGTGTCAGGGTGATGGTAGCCTCAAAGAATGAGTTTTGGAGTGTTTCTCCCTCTGCTGTATATTGGAAGAGTTTGAGAAGGATAGATGTTAGCTCTTCTCTAAATCTTTGATAGAATTAGCCTGTGAAGTTGTCTGGTCCTGGACTTTTGTTTGTTGGAAGATGTTTAATCACAGTTTCAGTTTCAGAACTTGTGATTGGTCTGTTTATATTTTTTATCTCTTTCTAGTTCAGTCTCAGAAGGTTGTGCTTTTCTAAGAATTTGTCCATTTTATTGGCATATAGTTGCTTGTAGTAATCATTCATATTCCTTTGTATTTACGCAGTGTCAGTTTTTACTTCTCCCTTTTTATTTCTAATTCTGTTGATTTGAGTCTTCTCCCTATTTTCTTGATGAGTTTGACTAATGGTTTATCAATTTTGTTTATCTTCTCAAAGAACCAACTTTTCATTTTATTGATCTTTGCTATTATTTCCTTCATTTCTTTTTCATTTATTTCTGATCTTATCTTTATGATTTCTTTCCTTCTGCTAACTTTGTTTTTTTTTTGTTGTTGTTCTTCTTTCTCTAATTGCTCTATGTGTAAGGTTAGGTTGTTTATTTGGGACTTTCCTTGTTTCTTGTTGTAGGATTGTATAGCTATAAGCTTCCCTCTTAGAACTGCTTTTGCTGCATCCCATAGGCTTTCGGTCGTCATGTTTTCATTGTCATTTTTTTCTCAGTATTTTTTGATTTCGTCCTTGATTTCTTCAAGTGATCTCTTGGTTATTAGGTGAATACTGTTTCTCCTCCATGTGTTTGGTTTTTTTTACAGGTCTTTTCCTGTAATTTATACCTAGTCTCATAGCTTTGTGGTTGGAAAAGATACTTGATGCGATTTCAATTTTCTTAAATTTACCAAGGCTTCATTTGTGATCCAAGATATGATCTATCCTGGAGAATGTTCCATGAGAACTTGAGAAAAATGTGTATTTGAGTGTTTTTGGATGGAATGTCCTCTAAATATCAATTAAGTGCATCTTGTTTAATGTATCATTTAAAGCTTGTGTTTCCTTATTTATTTTTGTTTTGGATGATCTGTCCATTGGTCAAAGTGGGGTGTTAAAGTCCCCTACTATGATTGTGTTACTGTTGATTTCCCCTTTTATGGCTGTTAGTATTTGCCTTATGTATTGAGGTACTCCTATGTTGGGTGCATAAATATTTACAATTGTTATATCTTCTTCTTGGATTGATCCCTTGATCATTATGTAGTGTCCTTCTTTGTCTCTTGTAATACTCATTGTTTTAATGTCTATTTTGTCTGATATGAGAATTGCTACCCCAGCTTTCTTTTGATTTCCATTTGCATGGAATATCTTTTTCCATCCCCTCACTTTCCGTCTGTATGTGTGCATAGGTATGAAGTAGGTACCTTGTAGACAGCATATATATGGGTCTTGTTTTTGTATCCATTCAGCCACTCTATGTCTTTTGGATGGAGCATTTAATCCATTTACATTTAAGGTAATTATCAATATGTGTGTTCCTGTTATCATATTCTTAATTGTTTTGGGTTTGTTATTGTACATCTTTTCCTTCTTTTGTGTTTCCTGCCTAGAGAAGTTCCTTTAGCCTTTGTTGTAAAGCTGGTTTGGTGCTGCTGAATTGTATTAGCTTTTGCTTGTCTGTGAAGGTTTTAATTTCTCCGTCAAATGTGAGTGAGACCCTTGCTGGGTAGAGTAATCTTGGTTGTAGTTTTTGTCCCCTTCATCACTTCAAATATGTCCTGACACTCCCTTCTGGCTTGTACAGTTTCTGCTGAAAGATCAGCTGTTAACCTTATGAGAATTCCCTTGTATGTTATTTGTTGTTTTTCCATTGCTTCTTTTAATACTTTGCATTTAATTTTTGTTACTTTGATTAATGTGTCTTGGCATGTTTCTACTTGGATTTATCCTGTATGGGACTCTCTATGCTTCCTGGCCTTGATTAACTATTTCCTTTCCTATATTAGGGAAGTTTTCAACTATAATCTCTTCAAATATTTTCTCAGTCCCTTTCTTTTTCTCTTCTTCTTCTGGGACCCCTATAATTTGAATGTTGGTGTGTGTAATGTTGTCCCAGAGGTCTCTGAGACTGTCCTCAATTCTTTTCATTCTTTTTTCTTTATTCTGCTCTGCAGTGTTTATTTCCACTATTTTATCTTCCAGCTCACTTATCCGTTCTTCTGCCTCAGTTACTCTGCTATTGATCCCTTCTAGAGAATTTTAAATTTCATTTATTGTGTTGTTCATCACTGTTTGTTTGCTCTTTAGTCCTTCTAGGACCTTGTTAAACATTTCTTATATTTTTTCTATTCTATTTCCAAGATTTTGGATCATCTTTACTATCATTATTCTGAATTATTTTTCATGTAGACTGCCTATTTCCTCTTCATTTGTGAGGTCTGGTGGGTTTTTACCTTGCTCCTTCATCTGCTGTGTGTTTCTCTGTCTTCTCATTGTGCTTAACTTACTTTTTTTGATGTCTCCTTTTCCCAGGCTGCAGGTTTGTAGTTCCTATTGTTTTTGGTGTGTGTTCCCAGTGGCTAAAGTTGGTTCAGTGGGTTGTGTAGGCTTCCTGTGGAGGGGTCTAGTGCCTGTGTTCTGGTGGATGAGGCTGGATCTTGTCTTTCTGGTGGGCAAGTCCACATCTGGTGGTATGTTTTGGGGTGTCTGTGGCCTTACTATGATTTTAGGCATCCTCTCTGCTAATGGGTGGTGTTGTGTACGTGTCTTGCTAGTTTTTTGGTATAGGATATCCAGCACTGTAGCTTGCTGATCGTTGAGTGGAGCTGAGTCTTGGCATTGAGATGGAGATCTCTGGGAGATTTTCGCCATTTGATATTATGTGGATCTGGGAGGTCTCTTGTGGACCAATGTCCTAAACTTGCCTCTCTCACCTCAGAGGCATGGCCCTGACACCTGGCTGGAGCTCCAAGAGCCTGTCATCCACACAGCACACATAGGGCTTCGGGCTTCTCAGCGGTAATCTCTGGTTCTTTCACAGAATGGTTCACTCACTCCTTACATTTATTTGGACAATCCTTATTAAACTGTGATCACCTGAGAAGGGCTCAGTGTCCAGCAATCCAATTTCTCTAGACTTAGTTTTTTGGTCTCAGATATCTCTATATCTTGTCTCATTGAAAACAGCAATAGGTAATATCCTCTCTGAATACTGTTACCTCCTCAGAGAGCTCAACTGCATGGTGTATGGAGCTTTTACAGAGGGTCTCGGCAAGCAGGCAGTCCTGGGATACCAATAATAGCTCTGTCAATATGTCTTCATCAACCAAATAAGCAATGCCAATGTGGGACCCAGGACCACTCACTCGTTGGAAGAATCCCAGTGTCAGCCAGGGTACAGGCAGAGGGCAGGTAATATCTAGATATTGCTTGACAGAGACAATGAATCTGCCAGCTTCTTGATCTTGGAGTTCCCAGCATCCAGAACTTTACAGACTGTTCTCAATGGCTTTCCCTTCTTTTCTGAGCTTCAATAATAATAATAATAATAAGAAGAAGAAGAAGAAGAAGAAGAAAAGGGCCTTCACAACAATTGGTCCTGGTCTGTGGCCTTCCAAGATCTTGGCAGCTGGGAAATGAAAGGCAGAGGGAGGGATTGTAGGGCAGGAGCAGCTCCTGGGGATGTGTCCATGGGAGTGGCTGCCTGAGGGACCCCCACTGTATATTTTAAAATGGGATTTTTTTTATGGACTTTTTTTATTGTCTCAGAAGAAAAATGATAAATCCCAATAATACCATTGCTGTTGAAGCATTTCCAAGTTAGGTGAGATTGGGGAATACCGAACATGTCATAACAGGAGATGTATTATTTGATTGTATACATAATTTCCAAGTATAGCCAAAATAATCTGAAAATAGACTTTGGGCCAGACACATATTTAAATGATTCAGCAAAACTTGGAAGAGGATATAGAAAAGAAGTATTTATTTTCTTGGTTGTTTATTAGTATTTTTAAAGGTGTTTTTCTACCAGATTACACAATAATGCTAATTTGAATTATAAGGCAGTACTTTAACTTCAGAAGTGTGACAGTGTTCACTTTGGAGTAATGATTTTTATTTCTCTTAATTGTAAAAGTGATTTTTTTTAAAGCCTAGTGAGTGCTAGTACTAATTCTAGGTGTCAATTTAATATCCCTAAGAAAAGTAAAAGGCTCTGTTCATATCTGTTCATTAGGCCGAGATTGTTCATACAGGAAATCCTAAGCATTCCTCAAAAATAAAATTGGTAGAATTAGCAAGTGAATTTAGCTAGGCTAAAGTATTCCTGGTCAATATACAAAATGAAATAAACAAACAAAAACAGTTATATATCCCTTTTATCCTACAGAATTTGTTTTACCATTTCTTTTAGTGCAGATTAACGAGATAAATTCTTTTACTTTTTGCCCATCTAAAAATGTATTTATTTCACCTTTATAACTTAATACTTTCTTTTTTACAGCTTTTACAATACAGCATAATTTATATAAGTAAAATTCACCCTATTTATTATATAGTTCTGAGAGTTTTGACAAATATTTACTATCTATAACCAAAACATTCAAGATACAGAACAATTTCATCACCCCACAAAATTACACTGTGCCCAATTGTAGTCACCTGTCCTGCCACCCACAGTCCCTGGTAACCACTGATTTATTTTCTATTCTATTGCTTTGCCTTTTTAAAAATGTCATATAAATTGAATGCTGCAGTATGTGGCTTTTTAAGCCTGGCCTCTCTCACTTAGCATAAAACATTTTGGATTTATTCATGTTGTAATTGTATTAATACGTTGTTCCTCTTTATTGCAGAAAAATATGCTGTTATATGCTTGTATCATAGTTTATCCATTACCCAGTTGAGGAACCTATTAGTTTCCAGTTTTTATGGTTCTTATTTGTACCTTCAGGGAAATAAAGGTTTGTTTATTTTATTTTTTTCCCAAGAGGCTTTGTTCTCTGGAGAGACAGGAGAGACATACTTAGGTAAAGTTCTGTGCTTCTCCAACTGTAGTTGGTGTTCCCCTCCCAGAACCCTGCACCACGAGGGGGACTTTCTTAGATCTCAGGGGGATTTCTCAGGGGGATTTCCCTGATCTTTCTGTTGAGCATTGGGTTAGGTCTGTGAAGAAGATCCTGCAAGTAACTGAGAATATCCCTTGTGTCTGTGGCTCTTTGGGCTTATATTTTCTCATCACCTCACTCTCAGCCTTTAGCAATTTGGTAAGTATTTACCTGAATTATTAGAAGTTTGTATGTAATCTGTCATCTGCCCCAGAGGAATAACCACTTAGGTCTTGTCTCTTCTTAGCTGTACTTGACTTCCTTAGACTTTGGGTGAGTTGGGTTGTCCTGTAACCATGACTCAGATGGGTTCAGAGAAGCTTTGACATTTTAAATTATATAGTGACCTGGGTTCCTGTTGTTGTTGTTGTTATATATGTGGGAGTAATGCTCTTTCAAAGTTTCTAACATCCTAAACAGAAGTCAGAAAGCACGTCACCTTTATTTTTAAAGGATGCTTCAGCCAAGTGTACATTATACTTCAACACTTTAAAATATATCATTCGGTTGTCTTTGGTTTCCATTCTTTTTTTAAAAAAAGTAAGATGTTCTTCTTATCATTGTTCACCTACTTGTAATATTTCTTATTTCACTACTTGCCTCTGGGATTTTCTTTTTAACCTTTGGTTTTTAGCACTTTAACTAACATGTACCTAGGTATGTTTTTCTTTTTATTTATTCTGTTTGGATTTCTCTGAACATCTGGGATATGTGCATTTGTGTTGGTCATTAAATTAAAAAAAAATTCTGGCCATTACCAATTCAAATATACTTCTTATCCACTCTTTTTCCTCTTCATCAGGAATTCAATTTGCATGCATATTAGATGGTTTCATTTTGTCCCATAGATGCCAGATATTTTACTGAATTTTTTCACTATTTTTGCTCTTTGTGTTTTAGCTTGGTGAATTTCTATTTAGCTGATCCTTTCCTCAAATGAGTTTGTTCTGCTACGTCTTTTAATGGAATTATTTATCTCATATCACATTTTTTTAGTTCTGTTATTTTGGGGGAGCTCATTTTTATGGTCCACTATCTATTGAAATTCTCCATCTGTTCATCATGTTAACCATATTTAACATTGTAACCATACAAAGTCCCTGTTGGATCATGTTAAAGTCCTCATCTGATAATCCTAATATCTGTGTCACATCTGAATTTTTCTGATAACTGTTTTATCTTTTGGCCATGTATGATGTTTACTTGATGTTTTCTGAACTTTATAATTTTTATTGAATGTCAGATTTTTTTCACAAAACCCTAGAGACTAAAGTAAATAATATTTATGCCCAGAAATGTGAAATTCTCTTCTGACTTTCAGGTGTTATTGTAGGGTTAATCCAATTTGTTATGTGAGTTTATTGTTGCTTTATTTAGCTTTGTTCCATTACAAGTTTCAGTTATTTTTTAAGTTATGTTCTGCTCCTCCATTGGATTTTGTCATGCCCTGCATTTCTGCTCCACAGAGGGCTTTCTTTCTGTGCTCCTGACTTCTTTCCCAGTGGTAGACTGCTGTTGTTATCACTCTATATTCACAAGGCTCATATGGGGGGATACCTTACTTCTCCTGCCTCAATATTAGGCAGGCTCTGTTTACCTGATCCTCAGGAATGGGGTTCTCTCAGCCTCCCTGTTATTCCTCTGTCAGTACATAGTCTGGAGCACAGGCAGGTTTTGTGTTTCTCCCCCAAGTGGCAGTGGCAAGAGTACTCCAACTTTCACAGGATCCTGAGCATGAGTGAGTTTCCTGCTCCTTCCCAGTGACAGCAGAACCTTGCTACTTAATTGTGCAGAGTCCATTATGTGTGGATTTCCTGTCCTTCCTTCAGAAGTGGATAACTTCTGCTTCCTGTCAATGCAGGGTTTGAGGCAGACAGGTTTCCTGTAAACATCTTCTTCCGTGCACCTGAGAAATGTCCAGGACACAGCCAGTTTTTGCATCCAGCTTCCAGCAGGAACCAAGCTATGCTTTGTATTCTTCATTGTCTATAGAGTGGAAAGGCTACGTCACCCTTAAATTTAGGCAAGTCTTGTGTGCCTGGACTACATAGGGACTCTCTCTCAAGTGTGCTTCACTTCTCCAATCTTTCTTACCAATAATCAGTAGAGGCTTAGGGGGAAAATGTGATGAATGGTATAGACTTTCATTGTATCTAGGGCTCCCTGGGATTCTAAACTGTCATAGTAACCCATATTGGGCATTAAATAATTCATTTTAATTTCAGCTGTTTTCTTCCGACCTGCTTTTATGGTGATGACCTTTTTTTTTTTTGTACTAGCTTACAAAAAGTGAAATAATTTATATTCCTGTCTCTCTTAGAAGAGGATTTGAACACTTTGGATTTCAGTTTGCTGGTTTACTGTACAACCTTGACTCTTTGATAGCCTGAAAAAAATTATGACTTTGTACAGTACATGGTTTGTCCTCATCATTAAGGTGGAATTGATACGTTTCTGAAATTTTCTACGTCTGAGGCAGGATTGGAAGTTTAATTGAATTTCTAAATAATGGTAACTGAAAATTAAAAACCACTATTAATAGTAGTTTCACAATATGATCTATGGGGAGATTATATTTAACAAATTATGTAAGAACTTTACAGTGAAAACAATAAAATATTGCTGAGATACATTAAATAATACAAAAGTAAGTGGATTGATATACCATCTTTATTTTTGGAAAGCTCAATATCTAAAATTTCCACTCCTCAAAGTTATCTAAATGTGATCCCAATCCAAATTCCAAAGACTTACTCGTGGTAAGAATTGAAAATATAATTCTAAAATGTATGCAGAAATGCAAAATCTGAAAATCACGAAGGCATTCTGGAAGAACAAAAGTTGAGAGATTTATTATACTTGATTTGACGGCTTATTTTAAAGCTCTAGTAATCAAGTGACTGTGGTGTTGTTGAAAGGATAATCAAATACAATAATGCATCAGGATAGAGTACATAAAAAAATAGCTTTTATTTATCAAAGTTCAAGTCACTTTCTCACTGAAATCTTCTGACTCCTGAAACTCTAACAGATTCCTGTACTAAACTCTTTCACTGTCCTCTGTCTTTTCCTCTACTTCATGGTACTTACCATAGCAATATTAAGTAATTACTTCCATAATTGTTTATTGTTAGTGTTCCCCATGAGACCATATATTCACAGTGGGAAGTGTGTCTCTTTTGTTCATGGGTATGTTAAGAGTTAATACAGTGATTAGAACATATTAGCTGTTTAATAAATCCAAATGAATGAGAGATTTCAGAGTTATGTGAAGGGTGATAAACGACTTGAGATTATACTGGTATTTAGTTGATGGCCATTTGTGGACATTCTCTAAACTGCAAAAAGAGGACATATACAGAAGACCACTGTTTTGCTGTTTTAATATTGCTGGCTGGTTTTCTTCATTGCTTCTCTTTCTGGTCTCATCTGGTCTTTATCTGTTTTCTCTAGATTACTGTATCACTTGGTGTTCTTAATTTCAAGCAATCAGAAACCAATGTGCTTTTTTGTTAGTGATAATGTTCAGCAAATTGTCTTTCTTTTAAGAGCGAACTCTTTAGAATGGACAATTGAATTCCTCAACTTTTCATAAGATTGCAATCCAACTGGCTTTTTTTTTTTTACTTTGTATTGTGAAATGATTTGAGAATTTAAAAGTTGCATATGTTGTACAATAAATTCTGCAAAACTTTAACCCCAATTCCCTGTTAACATATTTTACATACAATTTTTTATTCTTCCTCTTTTTCTCTGTTTCTCTCTCTCTAAACAGAGACATACACACATACACATTATGAGACCATATCAGTACGTATTATATATATTTTTTTGTTTCAAAAGTTTGAAGTAAATTTGCAGTTACATGAATTTAAAGTAAATTTATACTTATATATAGGAATAACTACAGTAAATTTACCTGTAAATACTGCAGGGTTAATTGTCTGAAAATAAGGATATTTACTTACATAACAAAGTAAGATTTTCAAAATTGGGGAAATAATATTAATTATTATCAAAACTTCAGACTTTATGCAAATTTCTCCTATTGTCCTATTAATTGTCCTTTTTTGCAAATTTCTTTTTTTTCATTTCCAAGGTCCAATCCAGGGTCACATTATGAATTTAGTTCTTTATTTTCTTTGTTTTCCATGACTAACATTTTTAGTAGGAGTCATCACAGGAGACACACGATGTCAACTTTTCCCATTACTTGTGATATTAATCACTTGGTTGAAGTGTTGTTGGCCAGGCTTCTCTATTATATTTCCCATGGAAATCCATAAGTGTCTTATGAAGATATTTTATAAATATTTTTTTCTCATCATATTTTTGCCTAATGATTTTAAGTTATGGTGATTCTTGCCTGAAATAATTAATAAAATGTATGCCAAATGGTAATTTTCTAATTCCATCATTTCTTCTACATATATTACTTTGGCATCTACTGTAAGGAAGAGGTGTTCCTTCTCTACCATTTATATCTGTTTGGACTCATTGATTATTATTTCATTCTATGACCTATACTGTATTCTTCTCATTATTTCTTTTGTTGATCAAATGCCCCAGTGATTTTGAAAGTTTTATCTTCCCATCTTCAGTAGACATATGTCTAAGAGTAGTTAGCTTTTAGTTCTTTTTAGCATAAGGTCATCAATCTAGAAGACTAGCATAATGTTCCCTGGATAGTAAGATAGTTAAGGTCTCTGTAGTCTGCAATATGGCACAAAGATAGAGAGCTGACATATCTTAGAAGCAAGATGGTAAACATCTTGTAATTTTTGCTAAGTTAAACAAAATAGCTTCTGGTGTTTTCCACTTATTGGAATTTGAAAAAAACACTCCCCAGATCATTAGCTACATACCATGTTTTCAGTATCAGATAAGATGGTGAATAAAATCAGAAATGATAGGTAACATTACAGTACTTTTCTATGAACCTTTCAGGTCTTTGGTTGTGGCATTAATTTCTTAAATTCTCTCCTAGTTATGGTTTAGCTTTTGATGTACCAGGGAAGAGTTAGGAAAGAAGAGAGCCTAATATTTCTTCGTGGTCTTTCTACCATAATAAACCACTATTCTAACTACAAGAAAGCAATGGTGTGATGTTCTCAGCTACTAATGATTGCTAGTATAGTATATACTGAAAAAAATCAATAAATGATGGGTATTTTGGATGTTCCACTGAAGGTATAGTGAGGTGGATTCATGTCAAGGTTTTTTTGATCACCTGATCTACTTAAACTCTGGTACACAGTGGAAATATAGGTGCCCAGATTATAATGTTAACTTTGACAAGCAACTAGTAACTTAATGCATAAGTACCTTAACAGATGGCTGCAGATATCTTTGGTAAAGACTAGGATAAAAATACACAGAATATGGATGCTATATGTATACCGAACTTCTGCTTTGTTCAAGGGGCTATAGAAGAAATCAATCTATCATCTATCTATCTATCTATCTGTCTGTCTGTCTGTCTGTCTGTCTACTTTAGAATTGACTCAGGTCTGGGAACTTGGGGCTAAAGCATCAATGGGATACATATATATTTAGTCCTGGGTATCACTTGAACAAGCAATACTCAATGAAAGAGGGTATTTCTCATGATTCAAATCACCACTCTGGTTAATGTACTGTCCCTGCACCCTGTTGTGTTAACCAAGCCTGCCTTGGTCTTATTTCTGTAATTTAAGAAACATTACTTGTTTATGTCCACCTACTATACACTTATCATGATTTCATCTGCAGTATCTCCTCATGACAATATGACTTGCCCTAAAGTGAACAGCCTCAGAGGTACTTTTCAGAGACATTGATGCTCCTCTCCCTTCTGCATTTCAAAGACTTGTTGAAGGATAAATAATCTCAGCTATCTTGTCGTCCTTAGAGTCAAGTTTGAGTTTTCATCTCCTGAAATATTTAAAGTATTTGTAAACAAATTTTGACAGCTCAGTTTCAAAAAGACCCACTAACAAATCGAGGTTTTTAAAAAAAATTACTGCATAAGTATAACATTAAAACTGACTTTAACTGCTCAAGGTAGTACATTATATCCAGAATATGTGAATATGTATTGATATGTTGACAACTGACATATTCAGCCTGAACTAAAATTATGTTTTCCTTCTTCAAAAAAATCACTCTCAGGATCCATAGTCATACATCATCCATTTATGCTTATTATGCTTATTTATGCTTATTATGTTGATATGATTTTCAAATTGGTGTATTTTTTAAAAAAATTAAAACTCTCTTCCCAGGCTTTATTTTATAATTTATCTGTGGTACAAGGTAGAATATTCCTTAATCATAAGCCTGCTACTGGGGAGTTGGGTATGAAAGAACTGGCTTTATCTTAAAAGGTAAGTACTTCGTTTGAGTGTGTTACGAAGCATTAAACAGAGGGAAATAAATTTAGCAGATAGGTGAAGAAAAAGCTGTTTCAGTTGGCAGGGGAGGCTCAGGGAGAGCTGAGGTTTTGAGGGAACCATGAGCTTTGAAATTCCCCATAACCTGTATTCCACTTTGTAGAACCCATACTTTTACAATCGATGCACTGACTTTCGCATAAGGGACCTGGAGAGTCAGTGAATTAAATTGTCATTGCAATTTGGCAACCTATAGGAAAAATTTTTGAGCTAATTATTAGCTACCTTATCACTGGTGCTGCTAGAAATAACATTTTGAAAATTATTTAGTGTCCCTCATTTCAAGAAATGAAAAAAAAATTAGGGATTTGACCTTGTCATTCTTTTCCTTTAAACTATTTAATGTCCTTAGAAACAGCCACCCTATGCTGCATTTCTTGAATTACTTTTTGCCCATCATGTAATTCTATCATAGGACCAACAAAGATCCCCCACACTTGCTTTCAATCAACTCTTTAATCATGGTTATCATAGGGAATTATATTTATTTACTTATTTATTTTTATTGTTTGTTCGTTTAGCTCACCAGAGCATTTACATCATCAGAAGCTCTCACTTTTTTTTTTTAGTTAATTATTATTATTATTTTTTGGTTGGGTTGGGTCTTTGCTGCTGTGTGTGGGCTTTCTCTAGTTGTGGTGAGTGGGGGCTACTCTTCATTGTGGTGCATGGGCTTCTCATGGCGGTGGCCTCTCGTTGTGGAGATGGGCTCTAGGCTCATGGGCTTCAGTAGCTGTGGCACATGGGCTCAGTAGTTGTGGCTCGCAGGCTCTAGAGGGCAGGCTCAATAGTTGTGGCCCATGGGCTTAGTTGCTCCATGGCATGTGGGATCTTCCCAGACCAGGGCTTGAACCCATGTTCCCTGCATTGGCAGGTGGATTCTTAACCTCTGCACCACTAGGGAAACCCCATAGGGAATAATTTAATTTGCTATTACATAACTGAATGTCGTAGGCAACCAGCTGTCCTTCCATTAATGATAATGGGATTTTCATTGCCTTAGCACTAAACGCAGATAATCAAACACATTTCTTCCATTTTAATCCAACTCTCTTGTCTACAAAGTTCTAAAGGCTGAAACAGACAGGCTCACACATGAAATCAGGAGAAATCCTTCCAGTTGCAAGCAGTAGAGAAAATTGAGAGGATATCTGGACAATAAGACTTGAAAAGTGAGCAGAAACCAATAGTAGATCAAGAAAATAAGTGTCTAGAGTACCACCAATAGCACTATAACACACACACTAAATTTATAGATGATTCGAACAACACATCTACCAAGTGTGATGTAAATAGCACATGTAGAACCTTGCATCCAACTGTGAGAAAATACCCATTCATCACAAAGGTGTGCAACATTTTCAAAGTTGTGTCCTGCCTCTTCTAATACTTAAAGTCATTTCCAGGCATTCCTTTCCCAGTAAATACCAAACTGGGAATAACAGATGTCAAACAGTTCCTTGTACTCCATGAGGATACATTATATTAGACTGATAGTTATGTAAATATCAATAGTGTATATTTAGATATAATTGTACTTTATATATAATCAGTGTGTATTGTGGTCCTTACCATATTTCTTAGGAAAAATGAGGGCATGAACACTGGCCCAGTGGTTAGTGAGTTGCGATGACCAATCTCTGAGATAAACAAATCATGACAGAAGCAAGTCACTTTAACTGTCTCTCTGGAGCTAATCTTCAATTGGAATGAGAATTTTCTAACATACAATTTTATAGAATCTATATAGATCTGTTGTTATTGGTAATCTTACTCCTACCCCAAATAATTATTGCAAAATTAAAGTGATCAGAATATTATATATAAAGTTTTCCAGTTTGGAACAAGTCCTATATTTCTCAAAATATCCATTTTCCATATAAAATATTTTGACGTCATGTCACAACCATAATTACACTCCATGGTATTTTATGGTATCACAGAATACCAATTTAAGTTTTATGAGGGAGGCCTTTCTTCTTTACTTTTGAAATTTCCTCTTTTAGTTTCAAGCATGACCAAACTTTTACTTCGCAGTTTTCTTATGCAGAGAAAAATTACATCCTACTTAATTTTTTGAACATGAACTAATATTTAATGAGTACTCAGAGGCCACATGGCAGTGTAATAAGCATTCCCCTCTTTAAATGACTATTTATTCTCAGATTAAAATTTTTTTTTGAGATGTTGAGAATCTTAGCAGTTTCACAGTATACAAAAACATAATAGTCGCCTTATGAATTAGCACTCTTGAAAATATCCCAGAAACTGAAGAAAAAGAAACATCATGTGTCTGAATATTAATAACTTCCATAGATGTAAGTTTTTACAGAAGAACTATTTATTTCAGATACTGAATAGCATTCAGTACACAGCATTCTGAAAGTGATGTCTGATTTCTAAATGATTATTTCTTTTTATGTTCTTGGAAGAAGACAATATTTTTTCATATCTTGTTAGCCACTAATCAAATAAACACACACTGCCACTAAAAAAAAAAAGAAGAAGAAGAAAAAAAAGAATAGTTCCAACATACCAAGAAGAAAAAAAATGAGTAATATAAGGACAAACTCTGCATCTAATATTGACAAAATTTATTAAGTACTTAAAGGAATTGAATTCCACTTACTATGAAACTAATACTGAAGCTTTCTACGGGAAGTAGTGTCAATTATATAAATAAATCCATAGGACAACCAAGCAGAAATAGAAGTCTCATCCTAAAACACATATCTTAAATCTAAAAATATTTTTAATGATAAAAGACAGACAGCCTTGCGTTAGAGTTAGGGCTATACGTTCCTTCTATTGGTGGATAAGTGGGGGTGGGCAGGTATTGAGACCAGGGACTATTAGTGAATCTAGGAACTCTTGATACAGTCTGAAGGGTGGGGACTATGGCCTCATCTGAAAGATTGATTTTGGGTTTGGATAATAAAATATAATGTGCAGGTTTTGTTTATCTAAAATTATATATTGGAAATGTATGCCAGGTAGGTAGGTAGGGACTAGAAAATTGCTAGAACCTCTCTGTTAGCAGGGAGAGTTGCAGAATCTCATCCACTCCACAGCTAGGCAGGACAGCCTAGGGGTGATCATTAGGAACATCTGGGGTATAGTTGGATCAGGCAAAGAATTAGAAACTTTTTATGGTACACTTGATCTGCTACAATTTTGTTGATATATCGAGTTGGTAAAGAGACCTATACTGAGTGGATTCATTTGTTAGGCATCCTAACTGGATTATGTTTAGTGAAAGAAATGTAAAAGCTTTTAATGCTGGGTAGGAAAAACCTTGTGAAAACCATGTGTTCCAACAGTTAGTGTGCTATATGGAAGGCGAGAGGAGAAATTTGCCAAGAAAAAAAAAAAAAATGGCCATCATATGAAAGCTGTCAATCCTTGCCATCATTGCTTGCCTTTGTGAGGAGCAGTGGAAAGTACCTTTCTAAAATGAGAGGAGTTGGAGCCCTGGTCTCCAGGAGGATGGAGTAGCTTTGATCAGATACAGGTTGTAAAGAGCTACTTTCAAGTACTAGGCAAAGAGTGTGTCACTTAATCTGCTAAAAACAATATAAATCAGGTCCATAAAGAGTAGTCATTAGACATCAGATAACAAAAAACAAGGGTGTGCTTTGTACCTTTCATTTAAAAAAATGCATTGATGTTCCTGATTAGGTTAGACATATGTCCTTCTACCTGGAACCAAATTCTCAGTATTCTCTAGTATTAAATGGATGTGGTTTTATTGTCATAAACCTAGATGTGGGTCTACAGGGACACAATGTATGCATTTGCCATAGCTGTGTCTATGATAAAAATAGCTGTGATCAAGAACTGTTTGTTAGGTATTTTTCTCAGCACTTTATGTAATTTACCTTATTTTAGTCTTTTCAATAACCTTATGAATGAAGGACAATGATTATCTCCATTGATATAGATGAAGAATGTGAAGCTCATGGTGATTATCTTACAAAATAATCAGTGATGAAGCTAGGACTGGAAACGAGGTCTGGCTCAGTACAGATCCTTGTTCTTATTTAATCTGTACTGCTACCAAGGCAATTTGTATCTGACTCTGTTGATGGAGGGAAAGAAGTTCTATAGAGGAAGGTGCATTTATTTCTTTGTTTATTTATTTATTTACTTACTTATTGGTAAAAAAAATTTCCTTTCTTGTGATGAGAACTTTTAAGATTTACTCTCTTGGCAACTTTCAAATTTAACATCAGAACAATGTTAACTATAGTCATCATGTTGTCCGTTACATCCCTAGTACTTATTTATCTTATAACTAGAAGTTTGTACCTTCAACCACCTTCATCCAATTACCTTACATCCGATCCCCTGCCTCTGGTAAGCACAACTAGGATATTTTGTTCTGTCAGTTTGTTTCTTTTTTTAGATTTTCTGTATGTAAGTGATATCATACAGTATTTGTCTTTCTCTGTCTGACTTATTTCACTTAGCATAATGTCCTCAGATTTCATTGATGCTGTAGCAAATGGCAATATTTCCTTCTTTTTTATGACTGAATAGTATTCTCTGATGGCTAATGATACAGAGTAATTTTCAGGTGCCTTTTTGCCATCTACATACATGCTTCAGTGCATTTTCTCTTCATGTCTTTGTCCATTTTCTAACTGGATTGTTTTTGTTTTTCTACTGTTGAGCTTTGAGAGCCTTTAAAAATTCTAGATACAAAGATGTCTAGCATATTGACTTTGTGTCCTGAAAACTTGCTGAACTTCTTTATTAGTTCTAACCTCTGTGTGTGCTCAGTTCTTAGGATTTTCTATGTGCAAGATTGTGTAATTTACCATTAGGGACTATTCTGAAGAGCCATGTGGCTAGCAGGGTCTTGGTACTCTGGCAGGGTGTCAAGCATGACCCTCTGAGGTGGGAGGGCCAAGACTGGGACATTGGACCATCAGAAACCTCCTGGCTTCATGTAATATCAATCAGTGAGAGCTCTCCCAGAGATCTCTGTCCCAACACTAAGACCCAGCTCAACTAAATGACCAGTAAGCTCCAGTGCAGGACACCTCATACTAAACAACTAGCAAGACAGGAACACAACTCCACCCATTAACAGAGAGGCTGCCTAAAATCATACTAAGTTCACAGAAATCTCAAAACAAACCATCGGATGCAGCAATGCCCAACAGAAAGACAATATCGAGCCCCACCCACCAGAACACAGGCACCAGTTCCTTCCACCAGGAATCCTACACAACCCACTGACCCAACATTACCCACTGGGGGCAGACACCAAAAACAACAGGAACTATGAACCTGCAGCCTGCAAAAAGGAGACCCTAAACACAGTAAGTTAAGCAAAATGGGAAGGCAGAGAAATGTGAAGCAGGTGAAGGACTAGGGTAAAAATCCACCAGACCAAACAGATGAAGAGGAAATATGCAGTCTACCTGAAAAAGAATTCAGAGTAATGATAGTAAAGATGGTACAAAATCTTGGATATAGAATGTAGAAAATAAAAGAAACATTTAACAAGGACCTAGAAGACTGAAGAGCAAACAAACAATCATGAACAACACAATAAATGAAATTTAAAATTCTGTAGAAGGGATCAATAGCAGAATAACTGAGGCAGAAGAACGGATAAATGACCTGGAAGATAAAATAGTGGAAATAACTACTGCAGAGCACAATAAAGAAAGTAGAATGAAAATAATTGAGGACAGTCTCAGAGACCTCTGGGACAACATTAAACACACCAATATTCGAATTATAGGGGTCCCAGAAAAAGAAGAGAAAAAGAAAGTGTCTGAGAAAATATTTGAAAAGATTAGTTGGGAATTAGTTAGGGAAGTTGAAAACTTCCCTAACGTGGGAAAGGAAATAGTCAAGAGCAGGAAGCACAGAGACTTCCATACAGGATAAATCCAAGGAGAAACATGCCAAGACACATATTAATCAAACTATCAAAAATTAAATACAAAGAAAAAACATTAAAAGCAGCAAGGGAATAACAACATATAACATACAAGGGAATCTCCATAGGGTTAACAGCTGATCTTTCAGCTGACATTCTGCAAACCAGAAGGGAGTGGCAGGACATATTTAAAGTGATGAAAGGGAAAAACCTACAACCAAGACTATTTTACCCAGCAAGGATCTCATTCAGATTTTATATGGAAATTAAAAACTTTACAGAAAAACAAAAGTTAAGAGAATTCAGCACCACAAAACCAGCTTTGCAACAAATGCTAAAAGAACTTCCCTAGGCAGGAAACACAAGAGAAGGAAAAGATGTACAAAAACAAACCCAGAACAATTAAAAGATGGTAATAGGAACATACATATCAATAATTACCTTAAATGTAAATGGAAAAAATGCTCCCATCAAAAGACATAGACTGGCTGAATGGATACAAAAATAAGACCCATATATATGCTGTCTACAAGAGACAACTTCAGACCTAGAGACACATATAGACTGAAAGTGAGGGGACGGAAAAATATATTCCATGTAAATGGAAATCAGAAGAAAGCTGGGGCAACAATTCTCATACCAGACAAAATAGACTTTAAAATAAAGACTATTACAAGAGACAAAGAAGGACACTACATAATGATCAATCCAAGAAAAAGATAAAACAATTGTAAATATTTATGCACCCAATATAGGAGCACGCTCAGTACATAAGGCAAATACTAACAGCCATAAAAAGGGAGATGGATAGTAACACAATCATAGTAGGGGACTTTAACACCCCACTTTCACCAATGGACAGATGATCCAAAATGAAAATAAATAAGGAACCACAAGCTTTAAATGATACAATAAACAAGATGGACTTAATTGATATTTATATGACATTCCATCCCAAAACAACAGAATACACTTTCTTCTCAAGTGCTAAGGGAACATTCTCCAGGATAGATCATATCCTGGATCACAATTCAAGCCTTGGTAAATATAAGAA
Organism: Kogia breviceps; assembly: GCF_026419965.1. Lineage (NCBI taxonomy): Eukaryota > Metazoa > Chordata > Mammalia > Artiodactyla > Physeteridae > Kogia > Kogia breviceps. Next base: position 45,469,309 of record NC_081317.1, on the reverse strand, counting down.
TATTGAAATCCTATCATGTATCTTTCCTGACCACAATACTATGATACTAGATATCAATTACAGGAAAAAACTGAAAAAATACAAACAGATGGAGGCTAAACAATATGCTAATAAATAACCAAGAGATCACTAAAGATATCAAAGTGGAAATCAAAAAATACCTAGAAACAAATGTCAATAAAACACGATGACCCAACACCTATGGGATGCAGCAAAAAGAGTTCTAAGAGGTAAGTTTATAGCTGTACAACCTTACCTTAAGAAACGAGAAACATCTCAAATAAACAACCTAACCCTACACCTAAAGCAATTAGAGAAAGAAGAATGAAAAAAACCCTAAGTTAGCACAAGGAAAGAAATCATAAAGATCAGATCAGAAATAAATGAAAAAGAAATGAAGGAAATGATAACAAAGATCAGTAAAACTAAAAGACAGTTCTTTGTGAAGATAAACAAAATTGATAAACCTTTAGCCATACTCATCAAGAAAAAAAGGAAGACTCAAATCAACAGAATTAGAAATGACAAAGGAGAAGTAACAACTGACACTGCAAAAATACAAAGAATCATGAGGGATTACTACAAGCAACAGTATGACAATAAAATGGACAACCTGGAAGATATGGATAAATAGAAAAGCATAACCTTCTGAGAGTGAACCAGGAAGAAATAGAAAATATAAACAGTCCAATCATAACCACTGAAATTGAAACTGTGACCTTAAATCTTCCAACAAACAAAAGCCCAGGACCAGATGGCTTCACAGGAGAATTATATCAAACATTTAGAGAAGAACTAACACCTATCTTTCTCAAACTCTTCCAAAAGATAGCAGAGGGAGGAGCACTCTCAAACTCATTCTATGAGGCCACCATCACCCTGATACCAAAACCAGACAAAGATGTCACAAAAAAGAAAACTACAGGTCAATATCACTGATGAAAATAGATGCAAAAATCTTCAACAAAATAGTAGCAAACAGAATGCAACAGCACATTAAAGGGATCATACACCATGATCAAGTGGGGTTTATCCCAGGAATGCAAGGATTCTTCAATATATGCAATTCAATCAATGTGATACACCATCTTAACAAACTGGGATAAAATCCATATGATAAACTCACTAGATATGGAAAAAGCTTTTGACAAAATTCAACACCCATTTATGATAAAAACCCTCCAGAAAGTATGCAGAGAGGGAACCTACCTCAACATAATTAAGGTCATATATGACCAACCCACAGCCAACATCATTTTAAATGGTGAAAAACTGAAAATATTTCCTCTAAAATTAGGAAAAAACAAGGTTGCCCAATATCACCACTATTATCCAACATAGTTTTGGAAGTTTTAGTCACAGCAGTTAGAGAAGAAAAAGAAATAAAAGGAATCCAAATCCAAAAAGAAGAAGTAATGCTGCCACTGTTTGCAGGTGACATGATACTATATGTAGAGAATCGTAAATGTGCTACCAGAAAACTACTAGAACTAATCAATGAATTTGGTAAAGTAGCAGTATACAAAATTAATGCACAGAAACCTCTTGCATTCCTATACACTAATGATGAAAAATCTGAAAGAGAAATTAAAGAAACACTCCCATTTACCATTGCAACAAAAACAATAAGATACCTAGGAATAAACCTACCTATGGAGACAAAAGAACTGTATGCAGACAACTATGACACTGATGAAAGAAATTAAAGATGATACAGATGGAGAGATATTCTGTGTTCTTGGACTAGAAGAATCAACATTGTGAAAATGACTATATTACCTAAAGCAATCTACAGATTCGATGCAATCCTTATCAAACTACCAATGGCATTTTTCGCAGAACTAGCACAAAAAGTTCAGATTTTGTATGGAAACACAAAAGACCCCGAATAGCCAAAGCAATCTTGAGAAAGAAAAACAGAGCTGGAGGAATCAGGCTCCCTGACTGCAGACTATACTACAAAGCTACAGTAATCAAGACAGTATGGTACTGGCACAAAAAAAGAAATATACCTCAAGGGAACAGGATAGAAAACCCAGAGATAAACCCACACATATATGGTCACCTTATCTTTGACAAAGGAGGCAAGAATATACAATGGAGAAAAGACAGCCTCTTCAATACGTGGTGCTGGGAAAACTGGACAGCTAGATGCAAAACAATGAAATTAGAACACTTCCTAACACCCTACACAAAAATAAACTCATAATGAATTAAAGACCTAAATGTAAGGCCAGGCACTATAAAACTCTTAGAGAAAATCATAGGAAGAACACTCTTTGGCATAAATCACAGCAAGAGCCTTTTTGACCCACCTCCTAGAGAAATGGAAATAAAATCAAAAATAAACAAATGGGACCTCATGAGACTTAAAAGATTTTGCATAGCAAAGAAACCATAAACAAGATGAAAAGACAACCCTCAGAATGAGAGAAAATATTTGCAAATGAAGCAACTGACAAAGGATTCATCTCCAAAATTTAAAGCAACTCATGCAGCTCAATAACAAAAAAACAAACAACCTAATCCAAAAATGGGCAGAAGAACTAAATAGACATTTCTCCAAAGAATATATATAGATTGCCAACAAACACTTGAAGGGATGCTCTACCTCACTGATCATTAGAGAAATGCAAATCAAAAGTACAGTGAGGGGCTTCCCTGGTGGCGCAGTGGTTGAGAGTCCGCCTGCCAATGCAGGAGACACGGGTTCGTGCCCTGGTCCGGGAGGATCCCACATGCCGCGGAGCGACTGAGCCCGTGAGCCATGGCCGCTGGGCCTGCGCGTCCGGAGCCTGTGCTCCGCAGCGGGAGAGGCCACAACAGTGAGAGGCCCGCATACCGCAAGAAAAGAAAAAAAAAGAAAAAAAAAAGTACAGTGAGGTACCATCTCACACCAGTCAGAATGGTCATCATCAAAATTCTGCAAACAATAAATGCTGGAGAGAGTGTGGAGAAAAGGGAACCCTCTTGCACTGTTGGTGGGAATGTAAATTGATACAGCCACTGTGGAGAACAGTATGGAGGTTCCTCAAAAAACTAAAAATAGAACTACCATATGACCCAGTAATCCCCCTACTGGACATATACCCTGAGGAAACCATAATTCAAAAAGAGTCATGTACCACAATGTTCATTGCAACACTGTTTACAATAGCCAGGACATGGAAGCAACCTAAAGGTCTATTGACAAATGAATGGGTAAAGAAGATGTGGCACATATATACAATGGAATATTACTCAGCCATAAAAAGAAACAAAACAGTTATTTGTAGTGAGGTGGATGGACCTAGAGTCTGTCATACAAAGTGAACTAAGTCAGAAAGGGAAAAACAATTATCGTATGCTAACACATATATATGGAATCTTAAAAAAAAAAAAAAAAAGTTTCTGAAGAACCTAGGGACAGGACAGTAATAAAGACGCAGACATAGAGAATGGACTTGAGGACACGGGGATGGAGAAGGTAAGCTGGGGCGAAGTGAGAGAGTGGCATGGACATATATACACTACCAAATGTAAAATAGATAGCTAGTGGAAAGCAGCTTCATAGCACAGGGACATCAGGTCCGTGCTCTCTGACCACATAGAGGGGTGAGATAGGCACGGTGGGATGGAGGCACAATAGGGAGGGGATATGGGAATATATTTATACATATAGCTGATCCACTTTGTTATACAGGAGAAACTAACCCAACATTGTAAAGCAATTTTACTCCAATAAAGATGTTAACAAAAAACACGTATCTTTAATGAGATATATTTAAATACCATAAAATTCAGCTAGTTTAACTAATTTATTCATTTTAGTGATATTATGCCATCATTACCACAATCCAGTTTTTTAATATTTCCATCCCTTAAAAAAATTCTCTTGAGCACATTTGTAATTATTTCTTCATCCTATCCCAGCCACAGGCAATCCTGATCTATTTTCCAGTCTTTATAAATAATATGATCAAAATAATCAGCCTTTTCTAGACATTTCATATGCTTGAAATCATACAATACATAATATTTTGCATCTAGCATACTATTATTGATGCTAATACATATTATAGCATATATCATTCAGTGTTTCATCCTTTTTATTGCTGAAGAGTATCCTATTGTATATTACAGAACATTTGGTTTATGCATTCACCAGCTGATAGACATTTGGTTTGTTTCCAGATTTGGGCTATCATGAATGATACTGCTAAGAATATTTACATACAAGTCTTTGTGTGCACAGATGTTTTCACTTCTCTTGGATAGAATCCTAGGAACAGAATTGCTGGATCATATGGTAGCTTTATGTTTAACTTTTAAAGAAACTGACAAAATTTTTTCCAAGGAACTATACATTCTTACATTCCCCCCACCAACCCCACAATATATGAAGGCTCCAATTTCTTCACAGTCTTTCCAGTACTTGGTATTGACTGTCTTTTGATTACAAACATTCTATTGGATATTATCGCATTGTGGTTTAATTTGTATTTCCCTACTAAAAAATAATAGAGAGCACCTTTTCTTGTGCTTATCAACTATATACCTTCTTTGGTTAAATGTCTATTCTTTTGTTCATTTACTTATTTTGAGTTGTTTGACTTATTGTGTTTTAAGTGTTCTTTAAATATTTTGATATATTATTTGCAAGTATGGTCTCCTACCCTGTGGACTGTTGTTTCATTTTAAATGGTGTGTTTTGAAAGAAAAGCTTTATAATTCTAAGGAAGTCCAAGTTTCCATTTTTTAAAATAACTAATGCTTTAGGAGTTCTCTATAAGAATTCTTTACGTAACTCCAGATGATGAAGAGTTTCACCTGTTTGTTGTTGTTGTTTAGAAGTTTCACTGTGGTAGTTCTTACATTTATGTCAATGATCTATTTTGAGTTAATTTTTGTGTATAGTGTGAGTAGAGTGTGAGGGTTTTTTGTTTGTTTGTTTGGTTGTTTTAGTTTGTCTGCTCAGTTGTCTCAGAACTAGTTAGTGAAAGCACTATCCATTACCTACGGGATGCTTGGTATTTTTGTTCAAAACCAATTGACCAAAAATGTAAGGGTTAATTTCTGAAATATCAGTTCTCTTTCATTTATCCTTATGCTACTGCCGTATTGTCTTGATCACTTTACCTTTAAAGTACATTTTGAAATCAGACTTTGTAAGTCCTCTAACTTTGTTCTGTTTTTCAACGTTGGAGAAACTTTATTGGTCATACTTTGGTGGTGGCAATGTTCAGTCATATAACCACTAAGGCAAATAGTTTGGCATAAAATCTAGCAATCTTTAAACATTTATCACAGAGAAGTGAAAACTTACCATCATGCAGAAATTTATACACACATGTTCAAAGCAGTTTTATTTGTAATAGCCTTAAACTGGAATACACTTAACTGTTCTTCAGTGGTGAATGGGTAAACAAAGTGTGGTGTATCCACACCATGGAACACTACTCAGCAATACAAGAGTATGAACTATTGATACATGCAACAACGTGGATGACCATGAAGGAAATTGAGTGGAAAAATGCCAATCTCAAAAGAATATCTACTGTATGATTCTATTTATATAGCATTTGTGAAATGACATAAGTAAAGAGAGAGATACTGATTAGTAATCACCAAGTGATGGAGGAAGGGGGGTTGCATGGTTATAAAAGGATGGCATGATGGAGAATTTTGGTGATGGTACAGTCATGTATCTCAGTAGTGGTTGTAGTTATACAAATTTACATGTGATAAAATTGCGTAGAGCTACACACACACAGAGATGAGTACATATATATCTGATAAAATCTAAATAACACCTGTGGCTGTACCAATATCAACTTTCTCATTTTGATATTGTACTATAATTCTGAAAGATGTTAATATCGGGAGATCCTGGAAGAATGATTCAGAGAACCACCCTGCACATTTATTTGCAACTTTCTGTGAATCTATAATATTTTCTAAAGAAAAAGTTTAAAAATATGAAAAAAATTCAGTGTTTCTTGAGAATGTACAAACCTGAAAAAAAGTTAAAGAAAAATAATAAGACTTATTAAAAACTTTAAAAAAGTAAACAAGAACATCGCAGAATATTAAGGAAATAAATAGATGCCCAAAAGATATAAAAAGTATGATTAATTCTCTTATAGGGATAGCTGCTGTTAATATCCCGGTGTCCACATTTTTCTTTCATTTTGTGAGTATAATAAATATTGTTTTGTAATATGCTTTTAAAAATATTACATTGTGAGCATTTTACCATATCATTAAATATTCTTTCACAATGTCATTTTAAATGTTTATATAAAAGGGAAATATGTGGAAACACCATAGCTTCTAAAGAAATTATTGTTCGACATTTAAGTAGGTTCCTATTTTTACTATGGCAAGCAGAAGTTCAATAAACATTCTTTCAGATTTTTCTCTGTATAAACCTATATTATTTATTTAGAATACATTTCTAGATATAGGAATTCTAGGTAAAAATTGGGTATATTTCTGACTTTTTTTTTGAAATACCTTGAAAAATTGCCCTTGAGTCATCATACCAATTTATAGTCCCACCAGGAATATGTGAATTGTCCCACATACTCTTATATTCAAAAACACTGTACATTATTATTGCTAATACGTATGTTTTATTATAAAATATTCTATATATGCACAATGATACATAGATATTTACTTCATTAACTTAATAGGCAAAATGAATCTCACTACTGTTTTAATTTGAATTGTCTTTTTCTCACATCCTTATAGGCCATTTGCATTTTCCTTTAGTGATTTGACCATTATTTCACTTACTCATTTTCTGGTAGAATATTTAACATTGTCTCTAAGCAAATTTTGTTCTAATCAGTTTACAGTGATATTCTATATTCAAATTTCAAAGAGATTGACATGATTTTTAATGGATATGTGTGTAGAACCTATTATGCTTTTTCAAAGTATTGAAGTTTATGAAATTGCTTTCTTGCACTTATCTTTGACCAATGTTCAACAAACTGAACACTCTACTATATTTTACCAATTTGGAAAGTGCTTTGGTCAGCCAATATAATTCTCTTCCTATTAGAACCAAAAAAGTCAATAAAATATTGACATCTTTTTGTAATATTTTCAGTTGTCAATATGCAGATATTATTTTAATATTTATTTATAAAATAGTTGTTTTATTGTATTTGCTTTTTGGTCAATAGATGTGATATTAACCCTACTCCCCAAGTTCTCTCCCAGGCATAAAATCATAAAGACCTTGAGGTATTCCATAAAGAAATGGAAGAAAAGCAAATTCCTTTTAGCTTGTATGGCTGCTTTTCAGAATGTTAGATGTCTAGGGGTTAGTATATACACAAATCAGGATTTTTATATTCTATTTTTACTAATTATAGACTCCTTCTAAAGGTCTTTTAACATTTTAATGATGTGGCCTAACCATTTGTGAAATATGTGTTGTGGAAAAGCTGGATTATTTGAAGTTTAATTAAAATTTTAAATGTCCTTTGACATCTTGGATTAAAAAGGTACTAATATTGCAAAATCTATGAAATTACAATTAGATTATTTTATTTAAAATTTATTGAGTATTTTGGATACAGAAACCAAATATAATAGACAGATAGAAACCAAAAGTCAATTTTTGGAAACTTGGTTACATTTTCCCTCTACACATAATTGAAGAAAAATATGATAAGCTTTCAAGAAGAGACAAAGGCAAGAACAAGACTTATATCTCCAATTCATTTCTAACTTGAAAATGTCACGTTTTATCAACAGTTTTGAGAATTCAGCTAATGTACATCATTTGCTGTAAAGCTGTTTCATTGTTATCTTGTTGGTTTTCTTTATCATCATTATGCAAGAAGTCACCTTAAGATACTGACTCTTACAGGCTTTGACTTTAGTTTCTTGTGACAAATTTATCAAAACGTGTCTGCTTGTGTTTGTGTATGTGTGAGGAAGAAAGGAGCATTGGCGTTCTATGGAGAATGAGTGTGGTCTTTTTTACTGAAGTATCAGAAAAATTTATTAGAGAATTACATGAGGCATCACCATCACAATTTTAATTTTTGAGCTATATTTTCCATCAAAACAGTACACCTTTTTTCTTTGACTTTGCCCTCTTCTCAGCCCATCCAACTGTTTCATTGCCTCCTAATTTATGATACTACTCTTTTGGTTTCTGGGCATCTAATTTGGCCTAATAGGAATATTTTAATATCAACTAAGAGACCTATTCTAAAACTAAGCTTCAGTCTCCAATCAGAAAAGCTTTAATCCTTTTGATAAGTGATATAACTTTTACTTAAACCTATTTCTACTTTGACATACTGTGGGTTGATAGGAATCATAAATGTTTTTATACATTAATAATATTAATAGTTCCCTTTAAATCCATAAGATATTCCTATATAAAGAATATTTCATAAATATACATCTTATCACATCATTCTCTTGTGATGTTCTTCAGTGGCTTAGTTCTATAACAAAATCTAAAGTTGCTAATGTGGCCTACAATTCTCTATGATCATATCACATTGTCTGCTTCTTTCAGTCTTTATTCTTCCCAACTTTCTCAGTCCTAGCTTTGCTAGAAACCACCCTCCACCAACTGCCAATTCTTAGGAAAAGCCTGGTTTCTTTTTTTTTCAGAGTTTTGCACAGTTTCCTGCATCTAAAGACTGTCTCCAATTCCAATTTTACCTTCAAAAGGCTGAAGCCATCCAGCTTATAGACGGCCTTTCCCGGAATGCCATCTTCTAAACGTAGTTTACTGCATTACACTCTTGTAATAATTCAATAAATATATACACATAAATTAAATTATGAATTTATATCTTAGTGCCACATGAGACAGGGAATCAGTCCATTTGGTTCATCATTTCACTCTCATTGTCTTGCCAGTCCCTGACACATAGGAGACCCTTGATAAGTATTGATTGGCCTGATTGGTGATGTATGTTTCAGAAATATAACAGAGGAAATGTTTAGAAGTACCCTAGAGGTAACCTAATGTTGTTTGTTATTTCTCCATAAAATATCATTTACAATATGTTATCTAGCTTCTGCTTGCCTACCTTTACAGATAGGGTCCTATTGCATCACCAGCAGCCCATTTTACTTTCAGACAGTACCAGTGGTTACAATGACAATTCTTTATCAACCAATTTTTTTTTCTTTTCAATATTCCTTTCCTAAAGATAATGTATATTAGATTATTAACACTTGATTATTTCAGTACTTATGGTTATATATATCCAAGATGATGTGTATGAATATAATAAAAATCAATAACTTACATATGGAGAGCAGTCATCAGTTTGAAATATAACCTGTTATATTCTAATTGGAGTTAGCTTTTAAACTATCGCCTCCATGACCTTTTTCCACAGCATCTGCTATATAAAATAATATTAATAAAAGCTAACATTTACTGAGAATCTCCTCTTTGATCTGAGTGTTGTAAGTATAGTAACTAATTTACAATAACTGCACAAGAACTTTAGTATTATCTTATACATTATTATAAAACTAAATGATTTACTTTTTAGTAAGTATCTGAGAGTGGTAATTAATAATGCTATCACCTATTAGTAACTTAATGAGAATTAAATTAACTGAGTATTGAAGAAAGTTGAGTTTTTTGACAAGTAAGGAATAATATAGGGGTGAGGGGTGTACCTAGCCAAGGCATGACTGTGAGCAGGGGATTGAATTACATCGGTAATACAGAAGGGCTTCCACATGGAGGATGAGGGAAACAGAAATGAGGGATGAATAACATGAGAAAACAAACATCACTTGCTTCATGAGTCTAGAACCATTTCAACTGCCCTAACAGTTTAATTTTAATTAGAAAATTAAACTCAAGCCCATTTGTGTCAAAGATGTGAACTTCAATATACCCCATAATCAGCCGCCTTCTTGATTCCATAGATCATTCTCACTCTTAGGTGCTATGAAGGTTTTCTCAGACAGAATATTTTGGTTTCTCACTTATCAAAGAAAAGCAAGTTTTTCTATTTACTGTGTAAGTTATGTAAGGAAGTGTCAACATTCAAAACTAATTGAAAAATTCACTCTCTTCTCCAGAACTCACACTGTCTTCCAAAACACAGTTCAATTCAAGATGCAAATTATAGTGTGTGTTTTGAACTATAACCACATCATAATGTATCGAGGTTTTACATAATGGAATAAATGCTATTACTTGTTCACATGGTAATAATATTGAAAATAAATTTAATCCTTATCTCTCTGGAAATGAGATGAAAAATATTCTTCAATGTAATATTGTTGTGAAAATTCTACTACCTAAGTATCAGGAGATGTTTATAGAGATTTGTGTACCATTATTAATAAGTTAATGCTGGCAAAGTCCCAATAGTCATGTTGCTTTCTTTGGCAGGTATCGGATGTTTTGAGGAATAGAGCTTGTGTATTATTTTTGTCATGCTGAGCCATTCTGCTTTTTCCTCAGCAAAACTATGTTCAAGGAACATAGCAGTTGAGGACTTCTGAGAGATATCTTTGTGTGTGAATAATATCAATTGCAAACCTTTCCAGATTATCTTATAATTATTTATTTTGTCCCCAAATAAAAGTCTTAATAAGCAAATGAAATATTTTCCACAATATTCTGTAATATATAGTGTAAGTAAAACATGCATTTGCTCTTTTTATTCTATCATTTATAAAGTTTATGCAAAATATTATGTAGGATTTCATAGCCTGAAGTACACAGATGGGTTCCAAAGCATTCATGAATGCTTAAATTACATGAAAAATTCTGTGTGAATGTGCTTCTAAATGTAATTTCTATTATCATACTTTTTCTTGGGAAGGATTCTTAAAGTTCATCAACTTAGCAGAAGGCATTCTATAACAAACAAAAAATTAAGAATCACTGCTTCTGTCTACAATCACCATTAGCTTCTTTCACAGTATGCTAATAATGAGTTGACACTTATTTGTCACTTTATTTGTACTAAGCATTGGCTTAAATGCTCTACATATAATAACTCATTTAATAGTTCAGTAGTCTTACAAAGTAGGCTCTAATTTTATTTCCACCTTATAGATGAAAGGACTGAGTCATAGAGGCTTAATAATGTGCCCAGGATCACCCAGCTAGTAAGTGACAGAGCAAGGATTTGAACCTTGGCTACCAGTTTCCAGAATCTGTGCTATAATGCATAATATTAAATGAACTTTTATTAAAAATGTATATGATTAAGTTCTGTGGACCAGACATTAATTTAATCACTTTATGCATGTTATCTCATGTGATCATCACAATAACATATGGATTAAATATAGTTTATTGTTTATATTTTATAGGAGAGAAAACTAAAGTTTGAATAGTTTAAATAATATATGAATGGAATAATATCTATGCCACCTGAACTCTAGATATTGTCCAATGAATGAAAATATCCCATTTTTCCTCTCCCTGAGGGCGTGACATGTAGAAGAGATTTTACACGTAAAAGATTTGAAAAAAGAAAGCATATCCTCTAAATGCAGTGTTTATGTACCATATAAGAAAGGTTAGGAAAGCTATGAAGTTGAAATAGAGGTAAAACTCCAACATTAGCATTCCTATTCAGAAAATATTTTCATGAAAAGCAATCAATATGGATAGCCAGAAAGGAAATTTTGGATTTATTTGATACCTACTTTTCATTTAGGTACATAACCAACTATTTTTCTCCACATAAGAAGCAGGTCAGTTTTCATTTTGCATTCTCTTCTGCTGGTCACCTGTGTTCATGGGTCCAAGATTCTTTCAAAATTTTTTATCCTTAGAGCTATTTCCTTGAATTTATTGATTTCATTTCATTTTGCACAGAAACAGTTCAGCTTGGTAGCATCCACTTAAAGCCAACGTTCTTTTAAAGTACCTTGGAATTCCCAAACAGTTTAGATGTTTGCCAAACTCAGAAATCTTAAAGAAAATCTGCAGATTGTTAGCCTTGTTTGTGCTCATCATTGTTTTCCAGCTCTTCACCTTAACTGAATCCTGATTTTCTCCCAAAGGCTGCATTTGCATAGTGGGCTGGGGGACCTGTCTCATTTAAGCTTTTAGGTGCTGTTTCTGATGAGAGCTTCACTCCTTTGACCCAGTTGTCTCTGTTAGGAGACACTTCTCCCATTTGCCCATTCTCTCCAATCCTTCTATCTCTTTCCAGCTCTTTATACTTTCTACCGCTATATATCTTTTATTTTTTAAACATCTTTATTGGAGTTTAACTGTTTTACAATAGTGTGTTAGCTTCTCCTTTACAACAAAGTGAAACAGTTATACATATACATATGTTCCCATATCTCTTCCCTCTTGTGTCACCCTCACTCCCACCCTCCCTATCCCACCCCTGTAGGTGGTCACAAGGCACAGAGGTGAACTCCCTGTGCTATGCGGCAGCTTCCCACTAGCTATCTAATTTACATTTGGTAGTGTATATATGTCCCTGACACTCTCTCACTTCATCATATCTTACCCTTCCCCCTCCCCATATCCTCAAGTCCATGCTCTAGTAGGTCTGTGTTTTATTCCTGTCCTATCACTAATCTCTTCATGACATTTTTTTTTCTTAGATTCCATATATATGTGTTAGCATACGGTATTTGTTTTTCTCCTTCTGACTTCACTCTGTATGACAGATTCCAGGTCTATCCACCTCATTACAAATAACTCAGTTTCATTTCTTTTTATGGCTGAGTAATATTCCATTGTATATATGTGCCACATCTTCTTTATCCATTCATCTGTTGATGGACACTTAAGTTACTTCCATGTCCTGACTATTGTAAATAGAGCTGCAGTGAACATTTTGGTACATGACTTTTTTTGAATTACGGTTTTCTCAGGGTATATGCCCAGTAGTGGGATTGCAGGATTTATGGTAGTTCTACTTGTAGTTTTTTTAAGGAACCTCCATACTGTTCTCTATAGTGGCTGTATCAATTTACATTCCCACCAGCAGTGCAAGAGTGTTCCCTTTTTGCCACACTCCCTCCAACATTTATTGTTTCTAGAGTTTTTGATGATGGCCAATCTGACCGGTGTGAGATGATATCTCATTGTAGTTTTGATTTGCATTTCTCTAATGATGAATGATGTGGAGCATTCTTTCATGTGATTGTTGGCAATGTGTATATCTTCTTTGAAGAAATGTCTATTTAGTTCTTCTGCCCATTTTTGGATTGGGTTGTTTGTTTTTTTGTTATTGAGCTGCCTGAGTTGCTTATAAATTTTGGATATTAATCCTTTGTCAGTTGCTTCATTTGCAAATATTTTCACCCATTCTGAGGGTTGTCTTTTGGTCTTGTTTATGGTAAAACAAAAGCTTTGTTTTGCTGTGCAAAAGCTTTTAAGTTTCATTACGTCCCATTTGTTTATTTTTGATTTTATTTCCATTTCTCTAGGAGATGGGTCAAAAAGGATCTTGCTGTGATTGATGTCATAGAGTTTTCTGCCTATGTTTTCCTCTAAGAGTTTGATAGCGTCTGGCCTTACATTTAGGTCTTTAACCCGTTTTGAGTTTATTTTTGTGTGTGGTGTTAGGGAGTGTTCTAATTTCATACTTTTACAGGTACCTGTCCAGTTTTCCCAGCACCACTTATTGAAGAGGCTGTCTTTTCTCCACTGTATATCCTTCCCTCATTTATCAAAGATAAGGTGACCATATGTGTGTGGGTTTATCTCTGGGCTTTCTATCCTGTTCCATTGATCTATATTTCTGTTTTTGTGCCAGTACCATACTGTCTTGATTACTGTAGCCTTGTAGTATAGTCTGAAGTCAGGGAGCCTGATTCCTCCAGCTCCATTTTTTGTTCTCAAGATTGCTTTGGCTACTCAGGATGTTTTGTTTTCCATACAAATTGTGAAATATTTTGTTCTAGTTCTGTAAAAAATGTCAGTGGTAATTTGATAGGGATCGCATTGAATCTGTAGATTGCTTTGGGTAGTAGAGTCATTTTCACAGTGTTGATTCTTCCAATCCACAAACATGGTATATTTCTTCACCTATTTGTATCATCTTTAATTTCTTTCATCAGTGTCTTATAGTTTTCTGCATACAAGTCTTTTGTCTCCTTAGGTAGACTTATTCCTAGATATTTTATTCTTTTTGTTGCAATGGTTAATGGGACTGTCTTCTTAATTTCAATCTCAGATTTTTCATCATTAGTGTGTAAGAATGCCAGAGATTTCTGTGCATTAATTTTGTATCCTGCAACTTTACCAAATTCATTGATTAGCTCTAGTAGTTTTCTGGTAGCATCCTTAGGATTCTCTATGTATAGTATCATGTCATCTGCAAACAGTGACAGCTTTACTTATTTTCCTATTTGGATTCCTTTTATTTCTTTTTTTTGTCTGATTGCTGTGGCTAGAACTTCCAAAACTATGTTGAATAAGAGATGTGAGAGTGGGCAACCTTGTCTTGTTCCTGATCTTAGTGGAAATGGTTTCAGTTTTTCACCACTGAGAATGATGCTGGCTGTGGGTTTGTCATATATGGCCTTTATTATGTTGAGGAAAGTTCCCTCTATGTCTGTGTTCTGCAGTGTTCTTATCATAAATGGGTGTTGAATTTTGTCAGAAGCTTTTTCTGCATCTATTGAGATGATCATATGGTTTTTCTCCTTCAGTTTGTTAATATGGTGTATCACATTGATTGATTTGCATATATTGAAGAATCCTTGCATTCCTGGAATAAATCCCACTTGATCATGGTGTATGATCCTTTTAATGTGCTGTTGAATTCTGTTTGCTAGTATTTTTTGAGAATTTTTGCATCTATGTTCATCAGTGATATTGGCCTGTAGTTTTCTTTCTTTGTGAACTCTTTGTCTGGTTTTGGTATCAGGGTGATGGTGGCCTCATAGAATGAGTTTGGGAGTGTTCCTCCCTTTGCTATCTTTTGGAAGAGTTTGAGAAGGATAGGTGTTAGCTCTTCTCTAAATGTTTGATAGAATTCGCCTGTGAAGCCATCTGGTCCTGGGCTTTTGTTTGTTGGAAGTTTCTTAGTCACAGTTTCAATTTCAGTGCTTGTGATTGGTCTGTTCGTATTTTCTATTTCTTCCTGGTTCAGTCTCGGCAGGTTGTGCATTTCTTAGAATTTGTCCATTTCTTCCAGGTTGTCCATTTTATTGGCATAGGGTTGCTTGTAGTAATCTCTAATAATCTTTTGTATTTCTGCAGTGTCAGTTGTTACATCTCCTTTTTCATTTCTAATTCTAATTATTTGAGTCTTCTCCCTTTTATTCTTGATGCCTCTGGCTAATGGTTTATCAATTTTATTTATCTTCTCAAAGAACCAGCTTTTACTTTTATTGATCTTTGCTATTGTTTCCTTCATTTCTTTTTCATTTATTTCTGATCTGATCTTTATGATTTCTTTCCTTTTGCTAAATTTTGGGGTTTTTCTGTTCTTTCTCTAATTGCTTTAGGTGCAAAGTTAGGTTGTTTATTCGAGATGTTTCCTGTTTCTTAAGGTATGATTGTATTGTTATAAACTTCCCTCTTAGAACTGCTTTTGCTGTATCCCATAGGTGTTGGGTCATCGTGTCTACATTTTCATTTGTTTCTAGGTATTGTTTTTATTTCCTCTTTGATTTCTTCAGTGATCACTTCGTTATTAAGTAATGTATTGTTTAGCCTCCATGTGTTTGTTTTTTTAAAGATCTTTTCCTGTAATTGATATCCAGTCTCATAGCATTGTGGTCGGAAAAGATACTTGATATGATTTCAATTTTCTTAAATTTGCCAAGGCTAGATTTGTGACCCAATATATGATCGATCCTGGAGAATGTTCCATGAGCACTTGAGGAAAATGTGTATTCTGTTGTTTTTGGATGGAATGTCCTATAAATATCAATTAAGTCTATCTTGTGTAATGTATCATTTAAAGCTTGTGTTTCCTTATTTATTTTCATTTTGCATGATCTGTCCATTGGTGAATTTGGGGTGTTAAAGTCCCCTTCTATGATTGTGTTACTGTCTATTTCCCCTTTTATGGCTGTTAGTATTTGCCTTATGTATTGAGGTGCTCCTATGTTGGATGCATAAATATTTGCAATTGTTATACCTTCTTCATGGATCGATCCCTTGATCGTTACGTAGTATCCTTCTTTGTCTCTTATAATGGTTTTTATTTTAAAGTCTATTTTTTCTGATATGAGAATTGCTACTCCAGCTTTCTTCTGATTTCCATTTGCATGGAATATCTTTTTCCATCTCCTCACTTTCAGTCTGTATGTGTCCCTAGGTCTGAAGTGGGTCTCTTGTAGACAGCATATATATGGGTCTTGTTTTTGTATCCATTCAGCCAGTCTGTGTTTTTTGGTGGGAGCATTTAATCCATTTACATTTAAGGTAATTATCGATATGTATGTTCCTATTACCATTTACTTAATTGTTTCGGTTTGTTCTTGTAGGTGTTTTCCTTCTCTTGTGTTTCTTGCCTAGAGAAATTCCTTTAGCATTTGTTGTAAAGCTGGTTTGGTGGTGCTGAACTCTCTCAGCGTTTGCTTGTCTGTAAAGGTTTTAATTTCTCCATCAAATCTGAATGAGATCCTTGCTGGGTAGAGTAATCTTGGTTATAGGTTTTTTTCCTTCCTCACTTTAAATATGTCCTGCCACTCCCTTTTGGCTTGTAGGGTTTCTGCTGAAAGATCAGCTGTTAACCTTATGGGGATTCCCTTGTGTGTTATTTGTTGTTTTTCCCTTGCTGCTTTTAATGTGTTTTCTTTGTATTGAATTTTTGACAATTTGATTATTATGTGTCTCAGCGTGTTTATCCTTGGGTTTATCCTGTATGGGACTCTCTGTGCTTCCTGGACTTGATTGACTATTTCCTTTCCTATATTAGGGAAGTTTTCAACTATAATCTCTTCAAATATTTTCTGAGTCCCTTTCTTTTTCTCTTCTTCTTCTGGGACCATTATAATTCGAATATTGGTGTGTTTAATGTTGTCCCAGCGGTCTCTGAGACTGTCCTCAGTTCTTTTCATTCTTTTTTCTTTATTCTGTTCTGCAGTAGTTATTTCCACTATTTTATCTTCCAGGTCACTTATCCGTCCTTCTGCCTCAATTATTCTGCTATTGATCCCATCTAGAGTATTTTTCATTTCATTTATTGTGTTGCTCATTGCTGCTTGCTTCCTCTTTATTTCCTCTAAGTCTTTGTTAACTGTTTCTTGCAATTTGTCTATTTCCAAGATTTTGAATCATCTTTACTATCATTATTCTGAATTCTTTTTCAGGTAGACTGCCTACTTCCTCTTCATTTGTTAGGTCTGGTGTGTTTTTATCTTGCTCCTTCATCTCCTGTGTGTTTTTCTGTCTTCTCATTTTGCTTATCTTACTGTGTTTGGGGTCTCCTTTTTGCAGGCTGCAGGTTCGTAGTTCCCGTTGTTTTTGGTGGCTGTCCCCAGTGGCTAAAGTTGGTTCAGTACTTTGAGTGTGTTTCCTGGTTGAGGGCACTAGTGCCACTGTTCTGGTGGATGAGGCTGGATCTTGTCTTTCTGATGGGCAGGTCCATGTCTGGTGGTGTGTTTGGGGATGTTGGTAGCCTTATTATGATTTTAGGCAGCCTCTCTGCTAATGGGTGGGGCTGTAGGCCTGTCTTGCTCTTTGTTGGGCATAGGGTGTCCAGCACTGTTCGTTGCTGGTCCTTGAGTGAAGCTGGGTCTTGGTGTTGAGATGGAGATCTCTCGGAGATTTTTGCCATTTGATATTGCATGGAGCTGGGAGGTCTCTTGTGGACCAGTGTCTGGAGGTTGGTTCTCCCACCTCAGAGACACAGCCGTGGCGCCTGGCTGGAGTGCCAAGAGCCTTTAATTTACACGGCTCAAAATAAAAGCGAGAACAAATAGAAAGGGAAGAAAGGAAGGAAGGAAGGAGGGAGGGAGGGAAGGAAGGAAGAAAGAAAAGAAAGGAGGAAGGAAGAAAGGAAGGAAGGAAGGAGGGAGGGAGGGAAGGAAGGAAGAAAGAAAAGAAGGGAGGAAGGAAGAAAGGAAGGAAGGAAGAAAGCAAGAAAGGAAGGAAGGAAGGGGGAGGAAGAAAGGGAGGAAGGAAGGGAGGAAGAAAGGAAGGAAGGGAGGAATGAAGGAAGGAAGGAAGAAAGGAAGGAAGGAGGGAAGAAGGGAAGGAAGAAAGAAAGAAAGGGAGAAGACAAAATAAAGTAGGATAAAGTATAGTTATTAAAATAAAAAATAATTATTAAGAAGAAAAATTTCTATTAAAAAAAATGGGTCAGTCTAACCCTAGGACAAATGGTGAAAGCAAAGCTATACAGACAAAATCTCACACAGCAATACAAACACACACTCAATAAAAGAAAAAAGGGGAAAATAATAGTATATCTTGCTCCCAAAGTCCACCTCCTCAACTTGGGATATTTCGCTGTCTATTCAGGTTTTCCACAGATGCAGGGCACTTCAAGTTGATTGTGGAGCTTTAATCCGCTGCTTCTGAGGCTGCTGGGAGAGACCTCCCCCTCTCCTCTTTGTTCGCACAGCTCCTGGGGTTCAGCTTTGAACTTGGCCCCGCCTCTGCTTGTAGGTCATCCGAGGGCATCTGCCCTTCGCTCAGACAGGACGGGGTTAAAGGAGCAGCTGATTCAGGGGCTCTCGCACAGGCCGGCGGGAGAGAGGGGCACGGATGTGGGACAAGCCCGTGGTGCCAGAGGCCAGCATGACGCTGCACCGGCCTGAGGCATGCCGCGCACTCTCCCGGGGAAGCTGTCCCTGGATCCCGGGACCCCGGCAGTGGCGGGCTGCATGGGCTCCCAGGAGGGGTGGTGTGGAGAGTGACCTGTGCTCACACACAGGCCTCTTGGTGGCGGCAGCAGCAACCCCAGCATCCCACACCTGTCTTTACTGTCCATGCCGACAGCCGTAGCTGGCGCCCGTTTGTGGAGCTCCTTTACGAGGTGCCCTTAATCCCCTCTCCTATTGCACCAGGAGACAAAGAAGCAAGAAAAACTCTCTTGCCTCTTCGGCAGCTCCAGACTTCAACCAGACTCCCTCCTGGCTAGTCATGGTGCACTAACCCCTTCAGGCCGTTTTCACTCTGCCAACTCCAGACCTTTCCCTGGGATCTGACTGAAGCCCGAGCCACAGCTCCCGGCCCCCGCCCACCCCGGCCGGTTGAGCAGACAAGCCTCTCGAGCTGGTGAGTGCCGGTCGGCACAGATCCTCTGCGGGAATCTCTCCACTTTGCCCTTCGCACCTTGTTGCTGCGCTCTCCTCCATGGCTCCGGAGCTTCCCCCCTCCGCCACCCACAGTCTCTGCCCGTGAAAGGGCTTCTAGTGTGTGAGAACCTTTCCTCCTTCACCGCTCCCTCCCACTGGTGTAGGTCCCATCCTTATTCTTTGTCTCTGTTTATTCTTTTTTCTTTTGCCCTACCCAGGTACGTGGGGAGTTTCTTGCCTTTTGGGAGGTCTAAGGTCTTCTGCCAGCGTTCGGTGGGTGTTCTATAGGAGAAGTTCCACGTATAGATGTATTTCTGATGTATCTGTGAGGAGGAAGGTGATCTCTGTGTCTTACTCTTCCGCCATCTTCCCCCCCTATATGTCTTTAGAGCCGATTCATATTTGTTTTCTTCAACCTGTTGCCATTTTTACTTTCTGGTTTTATAACTTCTGCTGGCAACCTATGGTTGGAAGTTGCATTGATCACAGTATTATTCATTGCACATCAGCCACCTGCCAGAATCTAAAACCTGGGAATGGACTATGAACGGCATTGTAACATTGTAGAAAGAACACAGGCATTAGAAACAGAGCAGAATATGTTAGTTCCTAGCTGATCAGATTTATTCAGTTACTTATTGCTTTGAAATCTGTTATTACATTTGTTAATAGAAACAATACATGTTTCTCAGAAAGGTATTTTGAAATAGTGCATGTGATTTTGTTACGTATAGTTTGCTAGGCAAATTGTAAAATATGAGTAACTACAAGAGGACTGTTCTTAGATCAATGATGATAGTGGCAAAGGCGAAGATGATGAATAATCCAATTCTACACAGCTGAGGTCCATTTAAAACAATTTTAAAATTGCAGTACTTTAGAAGTCTCAATTCTTAATTCTTAATTTATTCATTCAATAAATTTAGCTGAGTGTCTTCTATGTGCTGGACTCCATGTTTATAACTATATCAGGTTCAAAGTTTTATAAGAATAATCCCTATTAGCATTTAGGTCTAAATCCTTATAGTATTTATAATTATCTCTATCTAGATATCTGTAAAGGCCATTTTTATGAATATAAATCAAATTATACTTCTTTAAAATTTAAATGAAAATCATAGCAATTGTCGTCCATTTCTGTCTCTCTTCCCACCTCAATTCAGCATTAGGACTCATTCATTTATGACACAGTGTGCTAAAGGAATTCAATAAATAGACTAAGGTGAAGAAATTTCTAAAGTAGTAGAGGAAATATATATTCCCTTTCATTACCATATGTAAAATAGAACATCCTCTCCTACCTTCTCTATCCTCTAATTTTGATTCACTTTCTCTTATTGTACTTATTTATTCCCTATCAAACATATGTACTTTCTACTTATCCCACTAAAATGTAAGTCCCATGGGAATAGGATATTGCCTATGTTCATTACTCTGTCTCCAGAATCTACACTTAGAAGCTATTCTGTGCATACTTATGGCATAATAATTTATGTGATTATTTGATCTCTCTGTCTCACTCTGTCTCTGTGCTTCAAACTCCATGAAGACCCAGATTGTGTGTATTCTGTTTATCACTGTCCCTGTATGACCTACAAAATACTTGGTATATTATATATGACCAATAAATATTATGAACAATTGATAAAATAAAGAGGAAATCAGATACAGTCATTTCATTTCTTTTGAAAAACCTGTTACATTAATTTACCTTCCCAGAGTAACTTATATCAGCCTAGTAATTGTATGGCTTTGATCTTATATTTGGTGATTTTTTTTTTTTTTTTTTTTTTTTTTTGCGGTACACGGGCCTCTCACTGTTGTGGCCTCCCCCATTGCGGAGCACAGGCTCCAGATGCGCAGGCTCAGCGGCCATGGCTCACGGGCCCAGCCGCTCCGCAGCATGTGGGATCTTCCCAGACCAGGGCACGAACCCCTGTCCCCTGCATTGTCAAGCAGACTCTCAGCCACTGCACCACCAGGGAAGCCCTGGTGATGTATTTTTAATGTGCATATATCTCATTTTCCTGTCTAGATTATTCTACTATTATATTCTTTATTAGGGCCAAAGGATTATTAATTATAAGATGCTACATAAATAAATCTTTAAGACCAGGCACAAATTTTATTTCCTCTATATTTGGCTGTGTCCTCCACAGATCATTGTCTTACTTTATCTCCCTTAGGACTTTGTATGGCTTTCTTCATGTTATGCTTTTACTTGTTTATTTTGGAATGTAAGTAGATTTGTTTATGTCTACCTTTCTTTTCTAAAATAATGTCTCCTAACTTACAAGAAACAAGATAACATTTTTTAAAGTTAAGAAAGAAGAGGCAAAGAGAAAACAAATGGAAAAGGAGTGAGATCAATACACAAATATATGCTATGAAATACCAAGTATAACCTGCTAGGGTGAGCCATTAATTTGTTTCCAAGTGGAAGTCACCAAAAAGAGAGTAAAATGATCTTTCATGTAATATACTAATTCATAGGATAATAATTAATAGATTAGTTCTAAGGAATAATACTATTGCTCAAAATAAGATGAGGAAGAATTATTTCCCAGTAAACCTCAGGAAAAATATCCAATTTTAATCAATGAATGACACCCTGGGCAACAATCCTACTGTTGGCAATTATCCATATCTGGTTCCTCACACACCACGGCACAATTACGTAAAGGAAATTCCACCAGGGGCCAATAAATGGTCCAGGCCTATGTCTTTCTGCTGATGTGGCTTAGTCTGAGAAATTTAGACTGTGTTCCTTTAGGAAACCCTGTGCTTTTGACAGACAGTTAAGTAATAGTTTCCAGATTTATTCCCTTGCCTACACTTGGAGCACAGATACATTCGTATAATTGGACAAACTTTTGTAATTTTTCAGGGAAACCAAGTCTCTAGGGCAGAGGTATGGTTTCTCCAGACATTCAGTCTGTACTTTGAAATGTACATTTTCATCTCTGGAGGGATCCTTACAGGAAACCCCAGGACACAGCAAAAAACTAAAAACTAAAAAACAAAACAAAACAAAGCAAAAACCAAAAAAACAATAATCCGGGACTTACAAAGATAGGTGAAACTTGATGAAACGCCCTTGCAGTGGTTGTGTGAGTGAATCTGAATGTGGTCTTGGTCCATTTGGCATGGAGTTCTTATAACTGAGCTATCAGAAAGTATTAATTTCCACTCCTTGAACAAAATTTATGGCTGATACTGCAGAGTATCTAGGTAGAAGACAAAGCACAGGAATGTAGGACTGAGCCCAAGTAATCGGACATATCCTTCTGAAAAGGTGCAATTTATCTTTATTGCCTTAGATAGTTCTCTTTCTTTAAAGACAATATTACTCCAATTTTGGTTATATCCTTTAAGGAGTGGAATACAAAGTACATATGAAAGTTAATATTTCGTGAGAATAAGAAAAGCAATTACAATTTTTAAAAATGACAGAAACTACGAACATCTTATCCAGAAACCGGTGTTAAGTTAATGAAACTTTAGCATTAATATCTTTCTGGAAAATCCCCTGTTCTCACCCTGACAGAGCTAGAGGGAATCAAAGCCCATAACAAAACCTAGATCCTTACGGACATAGAACTCCCTTGATTTTAAGTTATACTGGGTGATGTGACAGTTCTCTCTCAAAGTATCCCCTGTAAACCAGGGATTGGCAGTGAGAAAGTTGTCCCTCCAGGCTTTCTTTGTAGCAGCTGCCACACCAGCTCCCTCAGAAGGCAGCAGCTGTGGCATTTTCCAAGCTCAAATGGCATTCATCTGAGGTCTACTCTCACAAATATTCTGGAAGAGGTAGCACTGCTCCTTCCAACCACTCCAACCCCCTTCCCTGTCTTCCTGCCCAGGTACTCCCACCTTCCCTCTCCAGACACCCTCCCTCCAACACACACCCAATTGCACACACATTTTTAAGACCAAAAGAATTCCTAAACTGAATGGAGGTAGATTAGATTTGCTGTTAATCTGAACATGTGAGGGATTCAAGCATAGGGCTCTTATCTATACCCCACATCACAAATCTAGACATTGTTGTTGCTAGAGTTACACCGAAAAATGTAAGTTCACCAAGAACAAGTGAGTCGGAGCCATCCTCCCAAGACTTCAAGGAGAGATGGACAATAAACCTTTTGACTATTTTAATTCATTTCTCTTCCTCTGGTTCACCAAATGTAATCCTAGTGGTGGAAAGCATCATTGGAGGTCAACAACTCATATTTTCCAAATTTTACATTTGTGGCCTAGACAGAGTGTGTTGAGCTAATTGGGAGCCATACTTTCTTTATTTCTTCGATACTCTTTCATGCCATAATACCAACCCAATATACTGCTTCAGACCTAAGAGGGAAGTAAGGACTTACACAGACTAAAAATGGTTTTTCATTTTTGATAATCAATAAGTCTAGAAACTTGCTAAGAATTTATGGAATTCATCTACACTAAACAAATATGAATGTCATTTATTTTATATGATCTTATTAATAATGATAATAAAACATACATTTTGTGGAATGTTCTGTAATCTGAAATGTGCTTTCATGTTTATTCAGTTCCTTATTCATTCGTCTCAGTTTTTTTCATTCATGATGAGAGAAAAGCATCTATTTTTAATTATACCCTTTGATGAAATAACATACAAACATTTCTACTTTCAGTTACACAAGAATAGTAGAACTCATTTTTGTTTCCACAAGAGTTCCACTATATTTTCAGTTCTTTGCACATCAGGCTAAGTGGCAACTAGCCCTTTATTTAGAGAATCTTCATTTTCAGCTGTTGGCACTGCCATCCTTTCAGCTGCTCTTAGCCTCTAGAGCCTGCACCTAATAAATAATACAATCTGTTGGAAGCCTCTAACAGCTTTAAATGTTTCTGCTAATATGCCTGTGGCATTTTAGACAAGACTTCTAAAACTTCCCTAAAATCTAGGAATTACAAAACATTTATGGGTTTTAAAGGGCATAAATTAATGAACTGCTTGATTTTTTTTTTTTAAATGAGATGTCCATTTTCCATCTCAATCCCTGAGCGTGTATTGCTCTCTGATATCCAAAGGTCTGGGGCAGCTAATCACTTGTTATGAAGGACCAAACTCTGTACTGTATCTGCATTAAGACTGATCTCCTGAATTGTACTATTAGTTTGCGAGTCAGTATATTAGAGCTGAAAACTTCAAATGGGTCGGCTCTTGTTGAATTCTGGAAAGAGAAAAGCCTTTTGTTGTTTATTCACGTCTGCAAGGTCTGCCTCCTCACTCTTTCAAATTCTAATCCCTGTGGCAGGTTCCTGATAGGGAAGATGTTAAAGCTTCCATAGCATTTCAGAAGTGAGGCACAGATAATAAAGAAAATAATAAAGACAAGGTGCAGCCTATATTTTCATCTCAGATTATTCTCTGAGAAAGTCCTATGGGTGAGGTGGGATGTTCACTGTTAGTGGGGTTGAATACTGTTTTAAGCGTGCTTCCAAGCCTCCAGAAATAAAGCCAGTTTCACTCTAAGAGCTAAAGAAAGAGCTATTTTGCAAAGGGGATTGTTGTTTGCTATTTTTGTGCCCATGATGCAAACCTTTCCAGTACTGAGGTTTTACACATGGATATATATCAAGAAGCTAGACTTTTGTTCAAAATGTTAAAATTTTTTTCCATGTAGAATGTAACTTAAAAAACTCAGTTCAACAATGGAAGAATGGTATTGTTGATCAGCAGTCTACGTTTCCATTCATTATACCTTTGCTATTCCAAACTGAGGATGAACTTGGTCCTTCATAATTTTAAAGTTCTATTAATTCTACATACTTTGCTATGATTTGAGAAAAGGCTAAAATGGTGCCGGTGGCATAATTATATTAAAACACTTTGTTAAAGATAATAAACTCACTTAAGAGAACAGTTGAACGTATAAATAGAAGAACAACTGAAATAAGTGACGTTTCAAAGTTACAAGTACGGCGACTATAAGTAATTTGCTTTTTCTTGGTCTTCTGTGACACCATGCTGTCCTGACTTTCCTGGCACTTCTCTCTTTGGTATTTTGGCCTCAGGTTTTAACATTTATTAAGGACCTGAAATTGGTACTCTGCCTATTTCCTTGGAAAGCACGACCCTTCTCACATATTTGATAATGCATTAATTGATCCAGGAATCTTAACTATCCATCATGGTTTGTCTACCAAATTCCATCCTACTTATTCAGCCTACGTGTTTGATATTTTCTTTTCACTTCCCTGCTATATTATCAAACAAAATATACCTAAAAGTGAAGTTTTATTGAAATCTATCTAATTTATCTAATGACATTTATATGCAAGAGATTATAATAGATCTAGTCATTCATAATCTTTCCCTTTAGACTGATATGCTACCTAATATTTTTGTTAACTCTTTAATTCATTTTGCACTTTTTGAATGTGTTCTGAATGTGTGTTCTGTATGTCAAGCCACTCAATGATAAATTCCATGGAATCAGTGATGAGTATAAAGTTTTATTATAGGATGCTATAAAACAACAAGTTTCTGAGTAAATTGTCACAAAATTTAAGTTAAATTTGTGAATGTTCAAGTGGTTAGAGGACTTTTCTAAGAGACAAAAAAGTGGAAAAACACAATAAACAGAAAATAGCTAGTTTAAAATAAACATCTGAGGTATAAACAAAGAGAAAACTTGGGTTGTCCCAGTAAAAAATATCAATGTTCAAGCAAGAATTAATTAATTTAATTAATTAGTTTGTGTCAGTTGTAAGGTAGGGAAAGAAACTTGAAAAACCTGAAATTTAGCTAAAATATTTAAAGGGATGAATAGTGTCCTCTACCCCCTAGTGGAGAGCAAAACTAAATTATCTCTGTAGGAACAATCTACAATTTAGACTCAAGATTTCAACATGTTAGAGGCAACAGAATAGCACAGTGAATGAGCAGCAAAGGACTAACAATGACTAGGGGTATTTGAAACATAATAAAATAGAACTCTTCAAAATAAGACTTTAAAAACAATAGTTGAAATTAAAAATGAAATGTGTATGCTTCTGGTTTAAAGTAGAAAGTTGTAAAAGAATGTTGCTCTTGTCCTAACAACAAAAGCAAACGAGATCAACCACATACTTATAGCTATTATTTTCTACCCATCATAGAGGATATAAAGAAATATAAGTGAACTAAGTGAACTAAACTCCAGAGAATAAAGAGAGAAAAGATGCACGGGTGCTCTCATCCATTGACTGAAACAGAGAGAAGATAAGGTATTTGCAAAAGATTAGGGTAAGAAAAATCAGTCTAATTAAAAAAAAATTTCATTTTCTTGTGTTGGCTGACGTGACAGATTAGGGTCAGAGGATCCCCAGACACAGAGCAAAACTGTTTTAAAACTATTTTTCACCAGCTTCCACAGAGTGCCGAGGGTTGTACCATAAAATCAGAAACAGGGAAGAAATCTTGAGAGAAACTCTCCAGGGATTGCAGGCTTTCTAATAAGGAAGTGACCAGAACAGTAGTGTGCCCATTTCTGGAGATAAATATAACTCAATTCAAACTCTTTTGAGCTGTTATAGAAATGTATGGCACAAAATAAAAACCCATGGAAAATCGAGAAACTGTGAAACCTTTGAGAAAGGAAAGAGTCAATAGAAGTAAACACAAAGAGATTTCAGATGTTGGAATTATCAGTCATAGACTTTAAAATACCTATGATAAAATGTTAAGAAATTTAGTGCAATGCATAAGCCATGAGAGAGCATTCTAGGAGAATGTATGTAGACTAAGAAAAATACCCTAAAGAGATTGCTTGATATAACACAATAGTAAAATTAATGGGCTCATTAGAAGACTAAATACAGGTCAATAGAAAATGATAAAATTGAGGCACAAAGAGAGAAATTAGTTTAAAAAATAACAAATCATCAAAAGTCTTTTGAAGAATGTATAGTGATTTAACATACTTATAATCAAACTTTCAGAAGAACAGAGAAATGAAATGGGATGTATAAGATATTTATTAATATAGTGGCAGAGAGATTTCCAAAATGGATGAAAGGCATCAACCAACAGAATAGTAAACATGAAGCAAGTTACATTAAAAAAAAAAATCTAGGTATATTATAATCCAGTAGGTAAAAATCACAATAAAAAGCAGAACGTAAAGGCATCTAGAGAAAAATAGACACCTTATACACAGAGGAAAATTATATGACTGCTAATAGTTTATTAGAAACAAAAAAAATTGGGAGAAAAAAAATCTGGAAGGAAAAACAGGTTGTTTTGGTTCTCAGTCCTTTGGACTGCAGATCTCAGGTTTGTAACTTCCATAATCACACGAGTTAATTCTTTATACTATAGGTAGATAGATAGATATCCTGGCTAGTAGAGACTTTGGCATTGAGAGTGTTTGTAGAGGAACAGAATAATGATGAGCTTTCTGAATTGGTTCTGGGGTTTCTTGAATTGAATTTCTAACCTGATGGAAAATGCTAATGACTCTGTTTCCAGCAGTAACAAGAACACTGATAGTCAGTCCATGGTGAGATCTGGCAATAGAGATATACACAATATCAACATTGTATATTCTTCATCAACCACTTAATAGAAGCAAGGAGATGGGTGACTGTGTATATAAAACTTTCAAATATTTTTGGAAAACTAACAAATATAATGGGATTTGCTGATTTTTCCAATGTTTCTGGACAGAGTGGTAGAAGAAAAATGTGCTCAGGTGTTCAAATTCCCAGCTCAAGAATGACATAAATGACCACAGAATTTTCATGTGTATCTTAAAGAGATACCATTATCTTCTGTAGCCCCAGGGCTGATGTTGCTGAAAATCAAATGCAGCAACTCGTTCTGTGACTAGTTGAATTACAATGCAAGTTGAAACTCTCAGCCTCACAAGGTGTCTGCTGTTAAAGTGAGGTCATCTATTGGGAAAGAATGTGATCTTGTAGTTGGAATAGGTACCTGTGGGAAAATCCTGGTGAGGCCAGGGACATCGAGCCTCTAAATTCTGATGAGTCATCTTTGCCAGTGGAAAAGGCCTTCCCATCCCCAAGCACAAGCATATACCCCATTCCCAGGGTAGTGGCTTCCCCACTTTCGTTGTCTCCAGCTCCATCTTAAGGGATTGACTCTTGCTGCCTGAGAAAACTGTAATGGCCTCCCACAAGACAGTTCTCATGAAAAATGGCAGTGCTGATTCTCCTCAGGACCACACCCCCTCCACCACACTTCTTTGCTCCTAGAACTATAACCAGGCTCAAGTCACAGCAGGCCCTCAAAGGTGAGGTACAAAGAATGAGCAATGAAGAAGTGTATTACACTCCAAAAGAACTACTTGAATTTTCTAATTTATATAGACAGAAATCTAGGGAATACGTGTGAAAATAGATATTAAAGGCACGGGATAATAATGGTAGAAGGAACATAAAGTTGGATTAGGTCAAATTTATTGATATGGGCTTGCTTAGCAGAGATTCTGGATTTAATGTCACAGCTTGGGGACTTAGGAAGGGCTCTAACTGGTTGGTTGGTTGGTTGACTGAAACAGAACAAAGGTGGCCCACAGTGAGCTAACTGAAAATACTGGATCTGCCTTGGTTAATGTAGAAACAGTAGTTCAAATGCTTAGGCGATTGGAAGGAATGTCAAAGTGGATTTTGCCATATTTAAAGGGTCCAGAAACCATGCCTTTAACCACTATTGTGAGAAATAAATTTGTGAGTGGAACCCCAGCATCCTTGAAAAATTCTGTGATTTTTATTTTCTGTCGGCTAGACCTTACAGTGGGAACCACAGTCATTAAACTGGAAAACCTAAATGCAGTGAGAGAAATATAGATCTCAGGGCAGCAGGGGCCAAGTGGCTGAACTCAACTGCTAAGAGCAAGGTGGATATAGTTACCATAACAGAAAGCAGAGTCAAGCAACAATTAGAATAGTCTGACTCACACAGACCTATGATGTTGGCTAGTTGATCATGGAGTTTCTAAAAGTGAAATAGGTAGAAAGTATCTAAATCTGTTCAGGTGGCTATAACAGAATACCATAGACTGGCTGGCTTAAACAATAAACATTTATTTTTTACACTTCTGGAATCTGGGAAGTCCAAGATCAAGGTGCCTACAGATTCTGTGTCTGGTAAGACCCTTTTTCCAGTCATATATAAAATGTCTAATGTTCTTAGAAGTATAAGACTTTTTAAAAAAATTAATTCATTTATTTATTTATTTTTGGTTGGGCTGGTCTTCGTTGCTGTGCACGGGGTTTCTCTAGTTGCAGCTAGTGGGAGCTACTCGCTATTTCTGTGCACAGGCTTCTCATTACAGTGGCTTCTCTTGTTGCAGAGCATGGGCTCTAGGCATGCGGGCTTCAGTAGTGGTGGCTCGCGGGCTCTAGAGCACTGGCTCAGTAGTTGTGGTGCATGGGCTTAGTTGCTCCGCCGCATGTGGGATCTTCCCGGACCAGGGCTGGAGCCCGTGTCCCCTGCATTGGCAGGTGGATTCTTAACCACTGCACCAAGAGGGAAATCCCATAAGCTTATTTTTGGATAGTAAAATAAATTATTATCTCAGTTATTAAAATTTTGCTAGAGAATTATAAGGAAATGCTAGAGTTTGATCTTCAAGTTTGCCACCAAATAATTAAATGTAGCATACAAGTTCTTTGTAAAAAGACCTAAAGGTGAAAGGATTAAAAGTGAAAAAGTATAAGTACTTTCTTTCACTTTAGATGAACTAGGTAATGTAATAGACACTGCACACTTAATACTAATGAGCAAATTTTGCATTAAAGGACTTCCAACTCAAAAACAGTTGTTGTCATTTTACAGCCTAAAGAATTAAATTATCTTTTAACCTTTTACTTCTGTTAAAGAAGAATTTGAGCTAGATATAAGAGGATAAGTTTTATCTTGACAGATGGTGCTCCAGCTGTATTAGGTCAACACTATAAATAATTATTAAAATGTTAATTAAAGGGACTTTTATGTTTTTCTTACTTCTTTATTCCACTGTTTTATACATAATGAAAATAGTTGTGCTTGATTTCTGAGGCAGGCTATTAAGATTGTCATGAATACAGTTGTGAAAATTATTCAGTCTATAGGACAGATGTTATGAGTCATTAACTATTTATGGAATTTGCAGAAGAAATAGAAGACAATGAATTGAATAATCTTGTGTTCTTACCAATTTACTCTGGTTTAACACAGAAGAGTTTTTTTGTTTTGTTTAAAGATTTACTGTACTGTTAATTCCAATTGCAGTTTTCCTTGAAACCAAGGGATGTCTGCCAAAACTTTAATAATCAAGACAAAATATGGCAGTGTGATTTATGTTTTCTCACAGATATCACACTGCATATGAATGAGCTCAGTTTGAAGCTCAAGGAAAGGAAAAGTTTATTTGTCATCTAAATAGATATGGAATATATGTTAGAGTTGAATCCTCAAAATGAGAATGAACTATAATTTACACATTTTTCTAACATGAATCAACATACTGATGATTTTAGTTGCAATTCACAGAGTTATACACATGTACATATGGTGTAAAATCTACAAAAAATTTGAAGAAATTTTGGTCATGATAAATTCAGAGATTTTTTTTGATAGAGGCAATACTCTGAATATGATAACACTATTGAGTTAACATGAGAATTAATGAATTTACTTGTACAGATATATTTTGAAACTCCTGTGATTTTCTTCAGTCAAATCAATTCTTAAAAAATTAGATAAGCTATAGAAGGATCTTCACATATGTTTAGAAAAACTTCGTTCTGTTCATTTGCATTTCAACTGAAAATTTAATGAAATAGAAATATAGACCATGCATTTCCAATTACATTTCAGCATTCAAATATAGATGTGATAGAAGGGTAAAACTGACACCAGATTACAATGACTTAGAATGAAAAATTATTAATAATTATTAATAATTTTCATAAATAATTAATAATTTTATGTGGATTAAAGTGATTGAAAAGATATTTAAATAATTTGAAAACATAATGTCTTGTATAATTGAGTTACATAAAATATATGATTAAAAGTAAGTTCAGGCTTCCCTGGTGGCGCAGTGATTGAGAGGCCACCTGCCAATGCAGGGGACACGGGGTCGTGCCACGGTCTGGGAAGATCCCACATGCCGCACAGCGGCTGGGCCCGTGAGCCATGGCCACTGAGCCTGCACGTCCAGAGCCTGTGCTCCGCAACAGGAGAGGCCACAATAGTGAGACGCCTGCGTACCACAAAAAAAAAAAAAAAAAAAGTAAGTTCACATCTTTCTTTTTGCTATTTATAATGTGAATACCACAATATTATAAATTGTCAGGATTTGTCTGTTGGACAGAACTTCATTAGAGCAACCACTAAAAAAAATAATTCAAAGAGTTTCAGTAAATAAGATAATTTTGATTTATTTGTTTGTTTTTTTATTTTTTAATATCTTTATTGGAGTATAACTGTTTTACAATAGTGTGTTAGTTTCTCCTTTACAACAAAATGAAGCAGTTATACATATGTTCCCATATCACTTCACTCTTGCGTCACCCTCTCTCCCACCCTCCCTATCCCACCCCTCTAGGTGGTCACAAAGCACAGAGGTGATAACCCTGTGCTATGTGGCGGCTTCCCACTAGCTATCTAATTTACATTTGGTAGTGTATATATGTCCCTGACACTCTCTCACTTCGTCACATCTTACCCTTCCCCTTCCCAATATCCTCAAGTCCATGCTCTAGTAGGTCTGTGTTTTATTCCCGTCCTATCACTAATCTCTTCATGACATTTTTTTTTTCTAAGATTCCATATATATGTGTTAGCATACGGTATTTGTTTTTCTCCTTCTAACTTACTTCACTATGTATGACAGATTCCAGGTCTCTCCACCTCATTACAAATAACTCAGTTTCATTTCTTTTTATGGCTGAGTAATATTCCATTGTATATATGTGCCACATCTTCTTTATCCATTCATCTGTTGATGGACACTTAGGTTGCTTCTATGTCCTGGCTATCGTAAATAGAGCTGCAATGAACATTTTGGTACATGACTCTTTTTGAATTATGGTTTTCTCAGGGTATATGCCCAGTAGTGGGATTGCAGAGTCGTATGGTAGTTCTGTTTGTGGTTTTTTAAGGAACCTCCATGCTATTCTCCATAGTGGCTGTATCAATTTACATTCCCACCAACAGTGCAAGAGTGTTCCCTTTTCTCCACACCCTCTCCAGCATTTATTGTTTCTAGAGTTTTTGATGATGGCCAATCTGACTGGTGTGAGATGATATCTCATTGTAGTTTTGATTTGCATTTCTCTAATGATTAATGATGTTGAGCATTCTTTCATGTGTTTGTTGGCAATCTGTATATCTTCTTTGGAGAAATGTCTATTTAGTTCTTCTGCCCATTTCTGGATTGGGTTGTTTGTTTATTGGTTATTGAGCTGCATGAGTTGCTTATAAATTTTGGATATTAATCCTTTGTCAGTTGCTTCATTTGCAAATATTTTCTCCCATTCTGAGGGTTGTCTTTTGGTCTTGTTTATGGTAAAACAAAAGCTTTGTTTTGCTGTGCAAAAGCTTTTAAGTTTCATTACGTCCCATTTGTTTATTTTTGATTTTATTTCCATTTCTCTAGGAGATTGGTCAAAAAGGATATTGCTGTGATTTATGTCATAGAGTGTTCTGCCTATGTTTTCCTCTAAGAGTTTGATAGTGCCTGGCCTTACATTTAGGTCTTTAACTCATTTTGAGTTTATTTTTGTGTGTGGTGTTAGGGAGTGTTCTAATTTCATACTTTTACAGGTACCTGTCCAGTTTTCCCAGCACCACTTTTTGAAGAGGCGGTCTTTTCTCCACTGTATATCTTTCCTTCCTTTATCAAAGATAAGGTGACCATATGTGTGGGGGTTTATCTCTGGGCTTTCTATCTTGTTCCATTGATCTATATATCTGTTTTTGTGCCAGTACCATACTGTCTTGATTACTATAGCCTTGTAGTATAGTCTGAGGTCAGGGAGCCTGATTCCGCCAGCTCCATTTTTCGTTCTCAAGATTGCTTTGGTTATTCGGGGTCTTTTGTGTTTCCATACAAATTGTGAAATTTTTTGTTCTAGTTCTGTAAAAAATGCCAGTGGTAATTTGATAGGGATAGCATTGAATCTGTAGATTGCTTTGGGTAGTAGAGTCATTTTCACAATGTTGATTCTTCCAATCCACAAACATGGTATATTTCTCCACCAATTTGTATCATCTTTAAATTCTTTCATCAGTGTCTTAGAGTTTTCTGCATACAGGTCTTTTGTCTCCTTAGGTAGGTTTATTCCTAGATATTTTATTCTTTTTGTTGCAATGGTAAATGGGAGTGTTTTCTTAATTTCACTCTCAGATTTTTCATCATTTTGTATAAGAATGCCAGAGATTTCTGTGCATTAATTTTGTATCCTGCAACTTTACCAAACTCATTGATTAGCTCTAGTAGTTTTCTGGTAGCATCCTTAGGATTCTCTATGTGTAGTATCATGTCATCTGTAAATAGTGACAGCTTTACTTCTTTTCCTATTTGAATTCCTTTTATTTCTTTTTCTTATCTGATTGCTGTAGCTAGAACTTCCAAAACTAGGTTGAATAAGAGATGTGAGAGTGGGCAACCTTGTCTTTTTCCTGATCTTAGTGGAAATGGTTTCAGTTTGTCATATATGGCCTTTATTATGTTGAGGAAATTCCCTCTATGTCTACTTTCTGCAGGGTTTTTGTCATAAATGGGGGTTGTGCGTTTGTCATATATAGCCTTTATTATGTTGAGGAAAGTTCCCTGTATGCCTACTTTCTGCAGTGTTCTTATCATAAATGGGTGTTGAATTTTGTCAAAAGCTTTCTCTGCATCTATTGAGATGATCATATGGTTTTTCTCCTTCAGTTTGTTGATATGGTGTATCATGTTGATTCATTTGCGTATATTGAAGAATCCTTGCATTCCTGGAATAAACCCCACTTGATCATGGTGTATGATCCTTTTAATGTGCTGTTGGATTCTGTTTCCTAGTATTTGTTGAGGATTTTTGCATCTATGTTCATCAGTGATATTGGCCTGTAGTTCTCTTTCTTTGTGACGTCTTTGTCTGGTTTTTGTATCAGGGTGATGGTGGCCTCATAGAATGAGTTTGGGAGTGTTCCTCCCTCTGCTATCTTCTGGAAGAGTTTGAGAAGGATAGGTGATAGCTCTTCTCTAAATGTTTGATAGAATTCGCCTGTGAAGCCATCTGGTCCTGGGCTTTTGTTTGTTGGAAGATTTTTAATCACAGGTTCAATTTCAGTGCTTGTGATTGGTCTGTTCATATTTTCTATTTTTTCCTGGTTCAGTCTCGGCAGCTTGTGCATTTCTAAAAATTTGTTCATTTCTTCCAGGTTGTCCATTTTATTGGCATAGAGTTGCTTGTAGTAATCTCTAATAATCTTTTGTATTTCTGCAGTGTCAGTTGTTACATCTCCTTTTTCATTTCTAATTCTATTGATTTGAGTCTTCTCCCTTTTATTCTTGATGAGTCTGGCTAATGGTTTATCAATTTTATTTATCTTCTCAAAGAACCAGCTTTTACTTTTATAGATCTTTGCTGTTGTTTCCTTCATTTCTTTTTCATTTATTTCTGATGTGATCTTTATGATTTCTTTCCTTCTGCTAAATTTGGGGGTGTTTTTGTTCTTCTTTCTCTAATTGCTTTAGGTGCAAATTTAGGTTGTTTATTTGAGATGTTTCCTGTTTCTTAAGGTATGATTGTATTTCTATAAATTTCCCTCTTAGAACTGCTTTTGCTGTATCCCGTAGGTTTTGGATCATCGTGTCCCCATTGTCATTTGTTTCTAAGTATTTTTTGATTTCCTCTTTGATTTCTTCAGTGATCACTTCGTTATTAAGTAGTGTATTGTTTAGCCTCCATGTGTTTGTATTTTCTACAGTTCTTTTCCTGTAGTTGATATCTAGTCTCGTAGCGTTGTGGTCAGAAAAGATACTTGATACAATTTCAATTTTCTTAAATTTGCCAAGTCTAGGTTTGTGACCAATATATGATCTATCCTGGAGAATGTTCCATGAGCACTTGAGAAAAATGTTTATTCTGTTGTTTTTGGATGGAATGTCCTATAAATATCAATTAAGTCCATCTTTTGTAATGTATCATTTAAAGCTTGTGTTTCCTTATTTATTTTCATTTTGGATGATCTGTCCATTGGTGAAAGTGGGGTGTTAAAGTCCCCTACTATGATTGTGTTACTGTCGATTTCCGCCTTTATGGCTGTTAGTATTTGCCTTATGTATTGAGGTGCTCCTATGTTGGGTGTATAAATAATTACAATTGTTATATCTTCTTCATGGATCGATCCCTTGATCATTATGTAGTGTCCTTCTTTGTCTCCTATAATAGTCTTTATTTTAAAGTCTATTTTGTCTGATATGAGAATTGCTACTCCAGCTTTCTTCTGATTTCCATTTTCATGGAATATCTTTTTCCATCCCCTCACTTTCAGTCTGTATGTGTCCCTCGGTCTGAAGTGGGTCTCTTGTAGACCACAAATATATGGTCTTGTTTTTGTATCCATTCAGCCAGTCTGTGTCTTTTGGTGGGAGCATATAATCCATTTACCTTTAAGGTAATTATCAATATGTAGGTTCCTATTACCATTTACTTAATTGTTTCAGGTTGTTCTTGTAGGTCTTTTCCTTCTCTTGTGTTTCTTGCCCAGAGAAGTTCCTTTAGCATTTGTTGTAAGCTGGTTTGGTGGTGCTGAAGTCTCTCAGCTTTTGCTTCTCTGTAAAGGTTTTAATTTCTCCATCAAATCTGAATGAGATCCTTGCTGGGTAGAGTAATCTTTGTCGTAGGTTTTTTTCCTTCCTCACTTTAAATATGTCCTGCCACTCCCTTCTGCCTTGTAGGGTTTCTGCTTAAATATCAGATGTTAACCTTATGGGGATTCCCTTGTGTGTTATTTGTTGTTTTTCCCTTGCTGCTTTTAATGTGTTTTCTTTGTATTGAATTTTTGACAATTTGATTATTATGTGTCTCAGCGTGTTTATCCTTGGGTTTATCCTATATGGGACTCTCTGTGCTTCCTGGACTTGATTGACTATTTCCTTTCCTATATTAGGGAAGTTTTCAACTATAATCTCTTCAAATATTTTCTCAGTCCCTTTCTTTTTCTCTTCTTCTTCTGGGACCCCTATAATTCAAATATTTGTGTGTTTAATGTTGTCCCCGATGTCTCTGAGACTGTCCTCAGTTCTTTTCATTCTTTTTTCTTTATTCTGTTCTGCAGTAGTTATTTCCACTATTTTATCTTCCAGGTCACTTATCCGTCCTTCTGCCTCAGTTATTCTGCTATGGATCCCCTCTAGAGTATTTTTCATTTCTTTTATTGTGTTGCTCATTGTTGCTTGCTTCCTCTTTATTTCTTCTAGTTCCTTGTTAACTGTTTCTTGCAATTTGTCTATTCTATTTCTAAGATTTTGAATCTTTACTATCGTTATTCTGAATTCTTTTTCAGGTAGCCTGCCTATTTCCTCTTCATTTGTTAGGTCTGATGTGTTTTTATCTTGCTCCTTCATCTGCTGTGTGTTTTTCTGTCTTCTCATTTTGCTTATCTTACTGTGTTTGGGGTCTCCTTTTTGGAGCCTGCAGGTTCATAGTTCCCGCTGTTTTTGGTGGCTGTCCCCAGTGGCTAAGGTTGGTTCAGTGGGTTGTGTAGCTTTCCTGATTGGGGGGACTTGTGCCTCTGTTCTGGTGGATGAGGCTGGATCTTATCTTTCTGGCAGGCAGGTCCACGTCTGGTGGTGTGTTTGGGGATCTTGGTAGCCTTGTTATGATTTTAGGCAGCCTCTCTGCTAATGGATGGGGCTGTAGACCTGTCTTGCTCTTTGTTGGGCATAGGGTGTCCAGCACTGTTCGTTGCTCATCCTTGAGTGAAGCTGGGTCTTGGTGTTGTGATGGCGATCTCTGGGAGATTTTCGCCATTTGATATTGCATGGAGCTGGGAGGTCTCTTGTGGATCAGTGTCCTGAGGTTGGTTCTCCCACCTCAGAGACACAGCCCTGATGCCTGGCTTGAGTGCCAAGAGCCTTTAATCCACACGGCTCAAAATAAAAGGGAGAACAAATAGAAAGGGAAGAAAGGAAGGAAGGAAGGAGGGAGGGAGGGAAGCAAGGAAGAAACAAAGGAAGAGAGGAAGGAAGAAAGGAAGGAGGAGAGGAAGAAAGATAGGAAGGAAGAGAGGAAGAAAGGGATGAAGGAAGGGAGGAAGAAAAGGAGGAAGAAAGGGAGGAAGGAAGGGAGGATGGAAGGAAGGAGGGAAGAATGGAAGGAAGAATGAAAGGGAGAAGACAAAATAAAGTAGGATAAAATATAGTTATTAAAATAAAAATTATTAAGAAGAAAAATTTCTATTAAAAAGAAAAAAACGGGTTGGTCTAACCCTGGGACAAATGGTGCAAGCAAAGCTATACAGACAAAATCTCACACAGCAATACAAACACACACTCAATAAAAGAAAAAAGGGGAAAATAATAGTATATCTTGCTCCCAAAGTCCACCTCCTCAACTTGGGATATTTCGCTGTCTATTCAGGTTTTCCACAGATGCAGGGCACTTCAAGTTGATTGTGGAGCTTTAATCCGCTGCTTCTGAGGCTGCTGGGAGAGAACTCCCCCTCTCCTCTTTGTTTGCACAGCTCTTGGGGTTCAGCTTTGTACTCGGCCCCGCCTCTGCTTGTAGGTCATCTGAGGGCGTCTGCCCTTCGCTCAGACAGGACGGGGTTAAAGGAGCAGCTGATTCGGGGCCTCTGGCACAGGCCGGGGGAGAGGGAGGGGCACGGATGCGCTGCGAGTCCGTGGTGGCAGAGGCCAGCGTGACGTTGCATCGGCCTAAGGTGCGCCGCGCGTTCTGGGGAAACTGTTCCTGGATCCCAGGACCCCGGAAGTGGCGGGCTGCATGGGCTCCCAGGAGGGGCGGTGTGGATAGTGACCTGTGCTCACACACAGGCTTCTTGGTGGCGGCAGCAGCAACCTTAGTGTCCCACACCCATCTCTATTGTCCGTGCTGACAGCCGTGGCTCGTGCCCTTTTCTGGAGCTCCTTTATTAGGTGCCCTTAATCCCCTCTCCTGGCGCACCAGGAAGCAAAGAGGGAAGAAAAGGTCTCTTGCCTCTTCAGCAGCTCCAGACATTTCCCCAGACTCCCTCCTGGCTAGCCGTGGTACACTAACCCCTTCAGGCTGTTTTCACTCTGCCAACTCCAGACCTTTCCCTTGGATCTGACTGAAGCCCGAGCCACAGCTCCCGGCCCCCGCCCACCCCGGCCAGTGAGCAGACAAGCCTCTAGGGCTGGTGAGTGCTGGTCGGCACCGCACCGATCCTCTGCGGGAATCTCTCCGCTTTGCCCTCTGCACCCTGTTGCTGCACTCTCCTCTGCGGCTCCGGAGCTTACCCCTCCGCCACCCACAGTCTCCGCCCGTGAAGGGGCTTCTAGTGTGTGGGAATCTTTCCTCCTTCTTGGCTCCCTCCCACTGGTGCAGGTCCCGTCCCTATTCTTTGTCTCTGTTTATTCTTTTTACTTTTGCCCTACCCAGGGGAGTTTCTTGCCTTTGGGGAGGTCTGAGGTCTTCTGCCAGCGTTTGATGGGTGTTCTATAGGAGAAGTTCCACGTGTAGATGTATTTCTGATGTATCTGTGAGGAGGAAGGTGATATCTGCATCTTACTCTTCTGCCATCTTCTCGCCTGTCTGTTTCAATAAGATAATTTTGGACATAAAATTCAGTCATTACAATAATCAAATAATACAAAAAATATAGGGAACAAAGAAACAAGAGGCTAATAGATTATCAACTATAGGCTTCAATAAAGGAATTTCAAAAGCCTGACATTTGGAGGATTTCTGTTTCTGACACAAACACAAAAGTAACAGGGATTAGATTTATCCTCCCAAGTAGAAGGGGAAAAAAAACAGCAGGAAGGATAAAAAAAAAGCAGGAAGGAGATCAAAAAGGACAAAAGATATACAACAACAGTTCAGAGGACACTGGACATTAGACAGTGAAGGACAATGATCCCTGGGAAAATGGGTAAAAAAAGCCCTACTGTGGTCCCAGGTTAATACCTACCGAGGGTTTCCATGGTATGATACAGGGATGTGGAAATCAGGAAATTAAATAGGTTGAGGATATGAATATTAGAGTCAAGAGAGACCAAGGCAGCTAGACTTTACAGATATAGTAACAAACAACAGAGAGCTTCACAGAGAGAGATCTCCACAGATCCACATAGGGTTTCTCTTGAGTATTATTCAGCAGTGTACTGATCAATACATGTCTGTGAAGAAACTACTTATGTCTTAAAAAATAACCAACCAAAAGTATAAAATGGCACAGTACTGGAAACTCACAGAATGGGATTGTAGCCCATTGCCATCAGTCAAACTAGAATACCTAGTTGCTCATGAAACACTGGGTGGCAAACCCAGAAGGTCTTGCATCAGAAATGCGCAATAATTCATCCAAGTCTAAACAATATTCTCGCTTGACCTAACTGACCATAATATAAAGCCAACAAATCAAATCATTTTCAAGCAACTTAGCTGCATCCCCAAACAAAGCTGAAGAACATTTACAGAAATACAAAAATAACTAGAACCCAAGAAAGTAAAATTAACAAGGATTGGCATCCAGTGAAAAAGTACTAGTAGGCATGCAAAGAAGCAGGAATATATGGCCAATAATTTGGAAAAAGTGACTAAATCAAAACTAACTCACAATTTAAAAATATGTCAGAATTATCAGGCAATGATGTATGAAGTCACTATAACTGCATTTCATATATTAAAAACTTAGAGACATAGAAGATATTTTTTAAAAAGAAAATTGAAATTCTAGAGGCAAGTACTACAATGCCTGAAGTTTAAAATATACTAGGTGAGATTAATAACAGTTTAGATAATACAGAAGAATAGTAAAGACATAACAATAAAAACCTTTCCAAAATGAAATAGTATAAAAAATCAAAATTATAACAATTTAAATTGAGGAAGATGTCAGTGAGCAATAGGACATATACGTGTGTGTGTGTGTGTGTGTGTGTGTGTGTGTGTGTGTGTGTGTGTGTATAATGGGAGTTCCCAAAGGCTTGGGTGGGGGAGTGATATCTGAATTAATAATAGCTGAAATTTTCCCATATTCGATTAAAATGATAAATTCACAGTTCCAAGATGTCCAGTGAAACTAAAGCAAAAGAAAGATGAATGACATAAAAGAACATTACAATCAAGATGCTCAAAAGCAGTGATTAGGAAAATGAAAAGAAGGAAGACAAAAACACATATATAGAGAAACAATCTTAGGAATAATAAAATCTTATCTGAAACAGGGCAAGCAAGAATACAATGGAGCAACATCTTAAAGTACTTGAAAAAAAAATTTAGAATTCTGTACCCAGTAAAAATATTTCAGAGTCTATTGTAAAATCAAGATTTTTCAGACATCCAAAAGCCGAACACATTTATCACCAGAAAACCTGTACTACCAAACTGTTAATGTCCTTCAGGCAGAAGAAAAGTTAAACCAGAAGGAAATAATGGATTTATAAAAATGAAATAAGTGATGCTGACAACTTTACAGGTTAATATGCAAAAGTTCTATATACTTAAGTAAATTTTTTAAAGATAATAGTTTCAACAAAAATAATGTGTGATTAACAACATATGTAAACTTAAACTCTTTGACAATACAGGACAAAGTTCAGGAGGAAAGAAATCTAAATATGATATTTTAAGGTTCTTACAGTCTATGTGAAGTGGTATAACATCACTTGATTGTGACTCTGATACACTAAACTTATATATTATAAACAACACAAAACCTTCAATACACCAAGAGAGGAGGTAATTATTGGTTGTATCTCTTTAATAGATACAGGCATATTCAGGTTGTTTATTTCTTCCTGTGTGTGCTTTGGCAGCTT
The DNA here is from genome assembly GCF_026419965.1 of Kogia breviceps. Taxonomy (NCBI): domain Eukaryota; kingdom Metazoa; phylum Chordata; class Mammalia; order Artiodactyla; family Physeteridae; genus Kogia; species Kogia breviceps. The sequence continues at coordinate 45,428,138 of NC_081317.1, read as the reverse complement.
GTACCTTCTAAGGAATTGGTCCATTTCTCTAGTCACTTACTTCCTCCAGTATCTAATTGCCACAAGACATGTGAGATGTCTTTTATTAGGGGAGCTCATTAGAGACTAATTGGCCATGGTTTTTACTAGACACTAGTCATATAGGAATCTTCTGCTTAGCAAGTATCAAAACTCTAGACTTCCTGAAGGAATGCAAGTATTCAGCATAAACTATATCATTTGCACAAATCATTTAGGCATGTTAAGACTTCCTTATCATTTAGGGAATTGTGGGAATACTCCTGAAATCCCTTCCCAGACATTAGTCACGGGTCCATCTTGCAAGCATGCCTTTCTAAGGATAGCAGTCTCAAGCCTGCTGTGTTACTACTTCTCTGTGCAATATCCATTTTGAGTTAATTTTTGTGCATGGTGTGAGGTAGGGTTCTAAATTAAACTTTTTGCATATGGATTGCCAACTGTTCCAGAAACATTTGTTGAAAATCCTATCCTTCCCTATTGCATTGTCTTGGCACCCTTGACAGAATTAGTTGACCATAAATTTAAGTGTGTATTTCTGGCTTCCAATTCTGTACCATTAATATATATTTATACTAATACCAGTATTATACTTGGTTACTGCATTGTATAAGTCTTAAAATTGTGTAGTATAATTTTCCAAATTTATTCTTCTTTATCAAGATTGTGTTTGCTATTTGGGATCCTTTGAAATTTCATATGAATTTAAGATCAGCTTGTTAAGTTTTTTAATATACTAGTTGGGATTTTGATGGGACTATGCTGAATTAATAGATAAATTTATAGAGTTGATATCTCACTCCCAAAATTGCATTTTCCAATCCATGAACATACTTCTCTGTTTATTTAGTATTTCATAATTTCTTTCTGCAGCGTTTCATAGAATTTGATGTTTAACTCTTTCATTCTTTTAATGCTATTGTGATTGAAATAATTTCAGTTGCATTTTGTTCATTGTTAGTATATAGAAATAAATTTTTTAATTGATATTGTGCTCTGAGACATTGATGGCCCTGTGAATTCTGTAAAAAATTTTTGTATACAAAATGATATTGTCAATAAAAGTTTTTAAAAATTTTCTTCTTTTACAAACAAAATACTTTTTAATTCATTTTCTTGCTTCATTACATTGCTAGAACATCCAGCATAAAGTTGAAGAGAAGTGGTGATAGTGGTCATCCTTGCTTTGTTCCTGATCTTAGGGAAGGAGCATTCTGTCTTTTAATATTAAATATAATGTTGGCTATAGGATTTTTGTTGTTGTTGTTGAGCAAATTCCTTTTATTCCTAGTTTATCAGTAGTCTTTACCATGAATAAGTGTTGGTATTTCTCAAATGCTTTCATGGTGTGTATTGAGATGGTTGGTTTTTGTCTTTTATTATATTAATATAGTGTATTGCATTAATTGATTTTCAACTATTTCCAATTTATTTTGGGGTAAAGAATAAATTCTCCAGCTGGCCTTCTGAGCTCTGCCTGAGCTGGTCTCCTCAGGCTTGTCCATTCATACATGTTTCCTCTTGCCTCATTTTTCTCTGTTCTTTCAATAGCCCATGAATGCCTTTATACTTACTCCTATAGGGTCTTTTTATATGCTCTTCTTTTTGTCCAGAAAATTCCTGCCATTGCCCCACCACATCTTTTGGTTAGCTTACATTTATCCTAGAGATCTTTTCTTAGTCATTTCTAATTGAAGAAAGGAGTTTCTCTGTTATAAGCTCCCAATTCTCCATATTGCTTTATCATAGCCTTTGCTTCAACTCATAAAATTGCAATTATACAATTGGGGAATAATTAATTGAAGCAAAGACTTGGTCTGTTATTTCTCCATGTTTTATCCCCAGTATCTAGCAAAGGACCTAGAACATGTTGGGCATTTCATAAATACTGTTAAATGTAAGAGTCATGAATCAAAATGAGAAAGGGTTTTTAGGAGTGTTTTGAGGTATCTGTTAAGTTTAGATGTATCTGATATTATGGCGTATTCTAGAACCTTCAAGTGGTTTGAAATGGCTGAGCCATTAAATTTATGCTGGACAGTTACCAGAAATGAAGCTATAGTTATAGACAGGTATGTCATGGTGAGCTTACTATGTCATAGTAAATAATTTTATTTTATCCTGGTTATTTCCAGTTATTTAACATTGAATATTTCTGTCATTACTATTTTTTCTCCCTCAGATCTCACACAGTTATTTAGCAGTCTCTCAAATTTATTCTTTCCTTTACAATGCCATTCTATCACTAATGTTTATATTTGCCTTATTATAATACTCTTCTGTTACTCCAAAATTCATTTTATTTTAAATCCATTTACTCACCAATCCCTGTGACATATGTAAAAACAGAGGAGAAAAAAGGGTAAAAACACTTTGAGGACAACTAAGAACTTAGCAAAGCTGGATTTAAGGGCAAGTTGTATGCAATGGAAGGTGTGAGGCTTGACAGAGATACAGGTCCCCAAACTTGACCTTGTCCTGCTAAGAAGTTCTTAGGTATCATATAAACAATGGGGCAGGAAGTGGGGGAATTTGACTAATTTTAGGCAAAAGAGTTGGAGTACAGATATTTATTTAACTTTTAGGAAAAAGAATATTACATCACTATAAAGTATCAATTTTAAAAATTATACAAATAATAGAGAAGCCAGAAGGAAAATTTTTGCATTCTGAGTTTCTTGTTAGTTATATAAATACATATAGTTAGGGTGAGAGTAAATGGAGGTAAGGATGTTGAAAGCAAGCCAAGTTAATCTTCATCCTTACTGTTGGGTGTGTTAGAAAGAATAGCTGAAGCAGGTCACTTTTACTTTTTAGCTTTCTGCTTATAGGATATGTTCTGTGGAGAGAACCACCATAATCAATTTTCTGTCTCATTTTTTTCTACAAGTTTATATGCTGTTATCCTTATGATAACAAAAGTACCTAACTGTTGGCAAAAGCTGAGTATTCTAATAAAAAAATAACAAAGTACAAATTTTAATGTTCTGGGCACTATGCTAAATATTCATCTATATCATTCTCAAAGGAAAAGTATGAAGTAGGTACTACTATTATCAACCCATTTTACAGATGAGGAAAAGGATTTAAGTGGTGATATTATTTGCCCAAAGTCAACCATTTAGTGTGTACAGCCATGACTCTGAGCTCAGGTCTGTCTGTTATGCTCTTAGCCCCTGCATGTTACAGCTGGTGCTCTGTACTAGCATCTAAAGAAGGTTTTGGAATAATTTATTTTCTCTTCACAATACTTAATCTTGAAAAATACATAAACTAATTCTATATTTTTTTTTTGGTAGTTTGAAAAATAATTACTCATTAACTTCATCTAGTAACAAAAATGACATTGTCTAATGTAGAATTGTTTTTCATTCAGTGGATCTAATGTTTAAACATTCATAAAGATTTTTTAACATTTTGTTAAGCTAAATATATCTGATCACACTAGGAAATGCAACTCTTGTGTAAGTAAATCATGTATGCTTATCATTCTTTTCTCCATTTCTCACAGATGGCATCACATATGTCAAATTAACCTCATGATTGTGTTTTTATTTTTAATTACATACATAAACTATATCTGAGAAATATAGTTCTTTTTTGTTATTTTTAAGTTATTATTTCCTTCTCATTCATAATACCTGGAATACATAGAAGATCATGTTTAATATAAAAATTCCAAGTTTAGCACATAAAAACAAAATATTTATGAAATACATTGCAGTAATATTCTTTATAAGCATTGCTCCATTTTAAGTTTCAAAAAAAGGGTTTTAGATGATGTCTCTAAGCACAGTGATTTGATTTGAAAGCCAATAAACATAGTCCCTGATTTCTAAAATGTATATGCAAATAGATGCTGATATATTTATTAATACCAATGATTCATTCTAAGGAGAAACAAAAAGCAGATATTTAATGGGTTTGTAATTTTTCTATTAGAGAAATGAGATCATTCTAATCCAGTATATAGTATGAGATCTATGTTAGCTTTTATATAATTATAAAATACTACTTTATGTATTCCCAGAAGAAATCTTTGTGTTCCTGAAATAGTAAGCTCCTAAGACTACTGAGATACTGTTCTTTAGTCCTTTAAGTATATTTCATTCAATCCCTCTGTCTTGCCATCATCTAAGACACTTTAACTTTATGACAGTTTTTTTTTTCAATGAAGGACTGCTGATTATGTTTTAATGTATTTAATTGTCCACATTCAAAAAATAAGAAAGCTCTTCCACTGACATTACATTTACCTCAAGTTACAGCTTTAATCTCACCTATCATTCTAAAGTTCTCAACTGAGTTGTGTGTTACAGCTACCACCATATTTTGCTCTTAATTGAATACATTGTTCAAAACCATTTCAATCAAATTTCCAATCCCTGCTTTCTTTCAAAAGTAGAATAACAGTGACTCCACAGTGCTAAATCCAAAAGGTATGACTCAGTTCTTAGGCCATATTTGAGATCTAATCAGCAGTCAATACTTTTGACTATTCTCTCTTTGATTGAATTACTGTCTCTCTTTGAAATCAAACATAATTTCCTGCTTTTCCTTTACTGTTGGTTTGTCTGCCCAAATAATTCTGTCCTTTATTCGCCTCTACCTAATACTTAAATTATGAAGTTCTTAAGACTCTAAACTCCCTCAATGATCTCATTCACTCTCACATCTTCAATTACCATTTATAATTCTTTAAACCATATCTCTAGTCCAGATCTGCTGCCTTAGCTGCAAATCTTTAGGTCCAAGTAATTACTTGTCATGTGTATTTATTTGTTTTATAAAAGTATGAAACTTAAAATTTCAAACATAACATTTTGTTGAGTTGTAAGAGTTCTTTAGTTTTTGTATATTAGGCTTTTTGAGATATGTGCTTTGAAAATATGTTCTCCCATTCTATGGGTAGTTTTTAAACTCTTTTTTAGTGTCTTTTGGTATACAAAATTTTAATTTTGATAAAGTCCAATTTATCTATTTTTTATTCATTGCTCATTCTTTTGGTATCATATCTAGGAAACTGATACCAAATCAAAGACTATGAAAAATATCCATATGTATTCATCTAAGAGTTTTATAGACTTAACCCTCATAATTAGATCTTTGATTTATTTTGAGTTAATTTTTATAAATAGTGTGAGATGAGGGGTCAAATTTATTCTTTTGCTTGTGGACATCTATTTGTCCAAGCATTATTTGTTGAAGATGATATTCTTTCCCTATTGAATAGCCTTGGTACCTTTGTTAAAAATTAATAGACTATAGATGTATAGTTTATTTCTGGAAACTCAATTTTATTCCACTAACCTGTAGGTTCATATGTTTGAGGACAATACAGAGTTTTGATCATGATAGTTTGTAGTAAGTTTTAAAATAGATATATAGCAAAATAGGCCATTGGGGTTTTGATAGGAGTTTCATTGAATCTTTGTATTGTTTGGGGGGAGTATTGACGTCTTAACAATTTTAAGTCATCCAGTCCGTGAACACATGATGTCTTACCATTTACTTAGGCCTTTTAAAATTTCTTTCTGCAATGGTTTGTGGTATCAGTATAAAAGTCCTAGTTGAACATATTCTTAAGTATTTTTTTGATGCTATTGTAAATGAATTGTGTCTTAATATCCTTTATAAATCTTATTTTATTAAGACTTTATGTTTCTAGAGCAGTTTTAGGTTCACATCAAAATTGAGGAGAAGATACAGAGATTTCCCATACTTGTCACCCTCACATGTGCATAGCCTCTACAGTTATCAGCATTCCCCACCAGAGGTGGGACATTTGCTTCAGCTGATGAATCTACACTGACACGTCATGGTCAACCAAAGTCCATAGCTTTCATTAGATTTCACTTCTGGTGTTGTACATTCTACGTGTCTGGACAAATGTATAATGACATGTATCCATCATTACGGCATCATATAGAGTGTTTTCACTGCCTTAAAAACCCTTTTTGCACTGCATATTAATCCCCATCCCTTTCTCCAACCCCTAACAACCACTGATATTTTTAGTATCTCAATAGCTTTTCCTTTCCCCAAATGTCATCTAGTTGGAATCGGTGGTATGTAGCCTTTCAGATTGGTTTCTTACACTGAGTAATATGCTTTTACATTTCCTTAATGTCTTTTCATGTCTTGGTAGAGCATTACTTTTTTAGTGCTGATTAATATCCCATTGTCTAGGTGTACTAGTTTATCCATTCACCTACTGAAGGACAACTTGGTTGCTTCCAAGTTTGACAATGATGAATAAAACTGCTATAAACATCCATGAGCAGATTATGGTGTGGACATTTTCAACCCCTTTGGGTAAATACCAAAGAGTGCTATTGCTGGATCATATGGCAAGAGTGCATTTAGTTTTGTAAGAAAATACAAAACTGTCTTACAAAGTAGCTGTACCATCTCGCATTCCCACAGCAAGAATGACAATTCCTGTTGTTTCACAGCTTGCCAGCATTCAGTGGTGTCAAGTGTTTTGGATTTTGGCCATCCTAATAGCTGTGCAGTGGTACCTCATTGTTGCTTTCATTTGCATTTCCCTAATGACATGTAATGTGGAAAATCATCTTTTCATATTTGCCATCTGTATATTTTCTTTCACTGGGTGTCTCTTTTTTGGCCTATTTTTAATTTTTTTTTTTTTTCTTTTTGTTGAGTTTTAAGAATTCTTTATGTTTTGGTTTTTTTTGTTTGTTTTTTAATTTATTTTGGCTGTGCCAGGTCTTAGTTGCAGCACAGGGGATGTTCATTGCAGCATGCAGGATTTTTTGTTTGTTTCTTAGTTGCGGCATGCAGGCTTCTTAGCTACAGTATGTGGGCTTCTTAGTTGCAGCATGCATGTGGGATTTAGTTCCCCAACCAGGGATTGAAACCAGGCCCCCTGTACTGGGGGTGTGGAGTCTTACCCACTGGAGCACCAAGGAGGTCCCTCTTTATGTATTTTTGATAATGGTCCTTTATCAGATGTGTCTTTTGCAAATATTTTATTCTAGTCTGTGGTTTATCTTCTCGTTCCCTTAAAATTATCTTTCACAGAGTAGACATTTTTAATTTTAATAAAGCCCAGCTTATCACTTACTTCTTATATGGATTGTGCCTTTGTTGTGGTATCTAAAAATTCATTGACATACCCAAAGTCATCTACATCTTCTATGTTATCTTCTGGGAGTTTTATAGTTTTGTGCTTTACATTTAGGTCTGTGATCCATTTTAAGTTATTTTTGTGAGGGGTATAAAGTCTGTATCTAGATGATTTGTTTGAATGTGGCTCTCCAGTTGTTGCAGCACCATCTGTTGAAGTGACCGTCTTTGTTCCATGGTATCGCCTTTACTCCTTTGTCCAAGATCAGTTGACTATATTTATGAGGGTCTATTTCTTGGCTCTCTATTCTGTTCCATTGATCTATTTGTCTATTTTTTAACCAGTTCCACAATGTCTTGATTACTGTAGCTTTATAGTAAATCAAGATGTTGGGTAGTGTCAGTCCTCAAACTTTGTTCTTTAATATTGTGTTTGCCTACTCTCGTTCTTTTGCCTCTTCATATAAACTTTAGAATCAGTTTGTCAATATCTACAAAATAACTTGAGTTTTTTATTGAAATTGCATTAAGTGCATAAATCAAATTGGGAAGAAGTAACATCTTGGCAATATAAACTTATTTTTTGTATTGAGTTATAGTTACTGTACAATTGACAACATTGAATTTTCCTATCCATGAACATGGAAAATCTCTCCATCAATTTATCTGCTTTCATCCATCAAAATTTTATAGTTTTCTTTGTTTAGATCTTACAAATATTTTATTAGATTTCTAATAAAATATTTTGGGGACAGCTAAGGTAAATGTCCTTGTGTTTTAATTTCATATGCCACTCAGTCATTGCTAGTATACAGGAAAGAGATTGGCTTTTAGGTTAACTTTGTATCCTATAAACTTGCTATGATTACTTCTTAGTTCTAGGAGGGTTTTTATTTGTTTCTTTGTTTGTATTTTGTTTTTTGTCAATACTGTCAGATTTTCTACCTGAACAATCACATTATCTGAGAACAAAGACAGTTTTATTTATTCCTTCCCAGTTTGTATACCTTTTATTTCCTTTTTTTTGGTCTTATTACATCATCCAGGACTTCCAATATGATATCGAAAAGCGCTGGTGAGAAGGGATATATTTGTGTTGAACCTGAGCTTAGCTGGAAAGCTTTGAGTTTCTTAGTGTTAAACATGATGTTAACTCTAGGATTTTGTAGATACTATTTTTTTTTTTTTTAATTGAGTTAAGGAGGTTTCCTTGAATTCCTGGATTGTGAAGAATTTTCACCTGAATATGATATGGATTTTGTCAAATGGCTTTCTGCATCTATTAATATGATCATGTGATTATTTTTTCCTTTTTAGCCTGTTGATGTGACAGATTACCTTAATTAATTTTTGAGTGTTGGACCAGAATTGCATACCAGGCTTAGATCCCACCTGGTCATAGTGTATAATTCTTTTTGTAAATAGTAGAACTCAACTTGCTAATATTTTGTTAAAGATTTTTGCATCTATGTTCATGAGAGATATTGATCTGGAATTTTCTTTTCTTGTAACATCTTTGATTCTGATATTAGGATAATGCTAGCCTCTTATAATGAATTTAGAAATATTCCTCCTGTGTCTGTCCTCTAAAAAAGATTGTAGGGAATTAATATAATTCTTCCTTAAATGTTTGGTAGAATTAACCATTGAACCCATGTAGGCCTGATACTTTGTGTTTTAGAAAGTTATTAATTATTGGTTAAATTTCTGCAATTGATATAGTCCTATTCAAATTGTTAATCTCTTCTTCTGTGACCTTTGAAAATTGTGTCTTCTAAGGAACTGATACATTTCATTTAGGTTATAAAATTTGTGAGCATGGAGTTTTTCACAGTAGTTCTTTATCATTCTTTTAATTTCAATGGTATCTGTAGTTATGTCCCCTCTTTCATTCCTGATATTAGTAATTTGTGTCCTTTTTTTTTTTTCTTAGTTAGCCTGGCTGGAGGCTTATTAATATTATTGATTTTTTTCAAAGAGCCAGCCTTTGGTTTCATTGATTTTCTCAATTGATTTAATGATTTCAGTTGCTCTGATTTTTGCTCAATTTTTTTTTTCTACTTACTTTGATTTTAATTTGTTCTTCTTTTTCTAGTTTCTTAAGGTGAAAACTTATATTATTGATTTAGTATTTCTTCTTTTCTAATACATGCCTTAAATTGTATAAATTATCCTTGAAGCACTGCTTTTGCTGCCCTGTATAAATTTTTACAAGATGCATTTTTATTTTCATTTAGTTCAGAATAATTTTAAATTTGTCTTGTGATTTCTTCTTTGACCTGACCTATGTGCTATTTAGGAGTTTTTTGTTTGTTTGTTCTTTAATTTCCACATACTTAGTGATTTTCCAGTTATCTTTCTGTTATTGATTCCTGGTTTAATTCCATTCTGGTCTGAAAGCAGACATTGTATGATTTCTATGCTTTTAAATCTGTTAAGGTGTTTTTTTAAAGGCCCAGAATATGGCTTATATTGGTGAATGTTCTAAGTGAGTTTGAAGAGAATGAATATTCTGCTATTGTCAGAAGTAGCAGTCCATAGGTGTCAATTAAATCCAGCAGAATGATGATGTTGTTGAATCCTACTGTGTTCTTACTGATTTTCCATCTGTTGGATCTGTTCACTTAATTTCCTTTTCAAATTGTTTGTTGCTAATGTAGAGAAACATAATTGCCTTTTGTGTGTTTTTATTATGTCCTGCAAATATGAATAATTTTTATAAGCTCTATTATTTTTTTGTGTGTGGATTCTTTAGGAATAAAATATGAATAGACAAAATTTTACTTATTCCTTTGCAATTTGTATTGCTTTTATTTTGTCTAATTCCTCTGGCTGAGACTTCAAATAAAATGTTTAATAGAAGTAGCAAAAGGTGCCATGTCTTGCTAGTTAAATTAGGGTGAAAATGTCCAGTCTTAACCACTGAGTGTGATGTTAGCTGTGTGTTTTTTAAGCACTTAATCAGGATGACATAGTTCCAATTGAACTTTTTTAAAAATTGGGAAAAATTTTAAAATGTTGTCAAATGTGTTCTGTGTCCCTGTAGAAAATCATGTGTTTCATCTCTTACTCTATTAATGTGGTATATGCCATTGATTTTCATGTGTTGAAACATCCTTGCATTTTTGAGTAAATCTCATTTCGTTATGGTTTATAAATATTTTAATATGCAGCTGGATTTGTTTTAATAGTATTTTGTTTAACAGTATTTTGCATCTATACACATAATGTATATGGATGTATAGTTTTCTTTCCTTGTAATATAATTGTCTGGCTCTGATATTAGGGTAATTCCAGTATCACAGAAGGATTTAGGAAGTGTACCCTGCCTTTCAGAAAGTGTTTGGGAAAAACTGGCATTAATTCTTCTTTAAATGTTTGATAGAATTTGTCAGTTCTTGTCCTGGGATTTTCTTTGTTGAAGTGTTTTTATTACTGATTGATTCTCTATACTTGTTTTTGGTCTCTTTATAGTTTTTATTTCTTTTTATTTAAAGCTTTGGTACTTTGCATGTCCATTTCATATAGGTTATCAATTTTGTTGGTGTACAATTTTTCAAAATATTCCCTTATGATTCTTTTTTTGTGTGAATGTTTGGTAACAATGTACCCACTTTATTTTATATTTTTAGTAATTTGAGTCTACTCTATTTTTTTTTTCTTGGTCAATTTAGATGAAGATCAATTTAAATTCATCTTCTTTTTTGGTTTTATTGATATTCTCTATTGTTTTTCTATTCTTTTCCATTTGGTTCCATTCTTATCTTGATATTTTACAGTTGACCCTTGAGTAACACTGTCTTGAATTGCATGGGTCCACTTATATGTGGTTTTCTTTCCCTAAATACATACTACAATACTACATGATCCATAGTTGATTAAATCTGCAGATGCAGAGGGCCAACTATAAAATTAGATGCAGAATTTGGACTGTGCAGAATCAGTGCCTGCAACCCTCATGTTGTTCAGGGGGCAACTGTACTTCCTTCTTCTAGCTATGAAGGAAGAAGTTATAGTTTGCTCTTCATATTCTAGTTCCTTAATATGTAAAGTATGTTACTGATTTGACATTGTTCTTTTTTTAAATTTTGGCATATGTAGCTATAAATTTCCCTCTGACCATGGTTTTCACTGTAACCTATATTAGGAATGGATTGACTCTTTTTAAATTTATAATGTCCTTCTTTGACTCTTGTAACAATAATCAACCTAAATTCTATTGTACCTTATATTAATATAGTCACTTCAGCTTCCTTTTGGTCACTATTTTCATGGAATACCTTTTCCCACCCCTTCACCATCAGAGTATTTGTGTCTTCAGATCAAAAATGAGTCTCTTGAAGATCATATGTATATAGATCATATAATTTTTCCCTTCTGCCAATCTCTGTATTTTAACTGGAGATTTTAATCCATTTACATTTAAAGTAATTACAAATAAGAAATAGTTTTCTTCTGCCATTTTGGTAGTTGCTTTCTGTATGTTGCATATCCTTTTAGTTCCTCATTTCTTTCATTACTGACTCTGTGTTCAATTGGTATTTGATAGTGTACTCTTTTGATTCCCTTATCATGTCCTTTTCTGTACATCTTAAATTTATTTTCTTAGTGATTATCTTGCAGGTTAAAATTAACCTCATAAACTTACAACAATCCATATTTCATTAGTACTAACTTAGCTTCAATAGCATACTAAAACTCTACTCTTTACATCTTTATCCCTCTCTCTTTATGTTGTTATTGTCAAAAATGACAATATGCCCATTAACATAGAATTATTCTTCTATACATTTGTCTTTTATATCATGTATGCAAATAAGAGGATATACAAACCCCAAATAAAGTAATATCAGCTTTTATAGTTACCTATGGGGCTACTTTTACCAATCCCCCTTATTCATTTGTATAATTTTGATTTACTGATTACTGTCCTTTCATTTAAGCTTGAAGGACCATCTTTGGTATTTCTTGAATAGTAGATATACTAAGCAGTAAACAACTTCATTTTGTGTTTATCTAAGGATATCATATTTATCTTTAATTTTTGTAGGATTGGTTTGGCTGACAACAGTGCTTGGTTGACAGTGTTTTTTGTTTCAGCACTTAAAATATGTCATCCCACTGCCTTCTGCCTTCAAGATTTCTCATCAGAAATTGACTACTAATTATAGTGAGGATCTCTTGCACATGATGATTTCCTTTTCTTTTGCTATTTTCAACATTCTCTCCTTTTTCTCTTTTGCCATTTTGGCTATGAAAAAAGTTGGTTTTGGATATATTTGACTTTAAGTTTCTTGGGGTTCATTAGGTTTATTGAATGTATAGATTCATGCTTTCATCAAAGTTGAGAATTTTCAATCCTTATGTCTTCAAATATTCTTTCTGCCCATTTCTCTCTCTCCTTTCCTTCTGGTACTCCTATTGTGCATATATTGTTCCACTAGATGGCATACCACAGATCACTTAATCTTTGTTTATTTTTCTTCAGTCCTTTTAAATTTCTGTTCCTCAGTTGGGATGATTCAATTTTTTATCTTCCAGTCCATAGATTATGTCTTTTAACTGCTCAATCTTCCATTGACCTCTTCAGAGAATTTTGAACTTTTCAGCTCCAGAATTTCCTTTTGGTTCTTCTTAATAATTTATATCTCTTTATTGATATTCTATTTAAGTAATTATTCTCTTAGTTTTCTTTATTTCTTTTATCACAGTTTCCTTTTGAGCATATTTAAGACAGTTGATTTAAAGTCATTTTATAGTACAAATATCTATGTTCTTTCAGTTTCAAGTTTCTCTTTTCCTGTAAAAAGCCTATAGTTTCTTGTTTCTTACATACCTCACAATTTTTTTTTGAAATTGGATATTTTTTGATAGCATTATGTCGTATCTCTGGAAATCAGAATCTCCCTACACCCCGGGTATTATTGCTTGTTCTCTGTTGTAGTTGCTTTAGTTTTCTAAACTATTTTTGTCAAGACTATATTATTTGTTGTGTGGTCTCAGAAATTTTTATTAACTAAGGTGGTTGTAACAGTTTTAATGCATGTTTAACAGATTTTCTTAAACTTCTGGACCCAAGAAAAAAATAAGAAAGCAAATATTTTCTTTGCCAGTTGGCTCTGTTTGAGGATACTCCTCCAGTGCTTAGTCAGCTCATTTACAACTCAGCCTCAGCCTTTTTACTTTCTGCTTGTGCTGTAACTAAATTTCAGTTGAAAGGTTATGATTTTTCAGATCTTTGCTGAGCATACATTCTACTCTTTACATGTGTGTGGCTTTCCAAATATCCTTGTGTATCCAGGAGCTTTTCAGAGATCTTATTCCACAAAGTATCTTACTTATCAGCTTTGCCTCCAAGGCTTTCAGCATGCCTATTGTCTGTACCAACTTTTATCCTTTGCCCAGAGGCTTGCTCATTTGCCTTTCAATTGTTATGAGAAACTTCCTCCCTAAAGTTGCTTCTCCACACTGAAAGAGTTCCCAGTTAGGCAAAACAAAGTCAAGCTGCTTGTGTCAGCCCTTCAGGGAATCCCCAGACAGATCAAAACAAGAAACACAATTACTTTTGCATAAGTCTGCTCTGCTCCCTGTAGAACCAAGAACTCACCTAGAAATTCAGACCACTGTCTTCAAGACTACTACTGCACCCAGGAGGGGTGTGTGACAAGGGTAAATTAAAACTACACAAAGCTACCCAACTGGGTTTCAGTGGTTTTTCTTCACTACCACCACCACATTAAACTAAGCCACTCTTACCTCTTCCCATAAGTCAAACATATTCTCTTTATAGGTCATCTCATATGCACATATGGCTCTGGTCAATGCATTCTCCATCAGAAGAGTCTACAAACTAAAAACTATAAATTTGAGTATTTAATTTTTGTACTTAGAACATGTTAGAGTTTCACATAAGCCCTTAGGCTAAAAACTAAAATCAGCCCAAGAAATTGCAAGACTCTTCATGGTTGAGTTCCTGTCTCTTTCAACTTGTTAAATCACTTCTTTAGGTCTCTATATTCTGGGTGCACTGGTCTCATTTCACTTTCTTGAATCAGTCTTACATACTCCTCCCTACATCCTCTCCCTCTCAGTGGTCTCTTTGTAGTGTTTGTTTCCTTGTCTCTTTTACCTCAGAGTTCTCAGGCTTGTTTAATCTCTCCTCTACTCACTATTCAACTAATTACTTTCTTAGCTTCAGGTCTACTCAATATTTATTTTGGTAGGAATGACTACTGTTACACTCTATATCCTTTATATGCAAAGCATTGTCATTGGATTGGCAACATTTGCATTACTGGTAAGCTTGATATAAATGCAAATTTTTGCACAGCAACCTAGTAGTGCTGAATCCTAAACTCTGAGATTGTGGGGGTACGCAGCTGAGGCAAAAAAATCGGTGCTTTAGCAAGCTCTCTGCATGACTAGTAGATATGATCAAATTTCAGAATCACTGCTCTAGTGTAGTTTTATAACTTCCCTAGCTTCTTGTATTTTCTCTTTTGAAACAGTTATCACTTTTTTTTCCTTCAAGTTCTTTCTACCCCATTCCTTTGAAAGTTCCATAAGAACATGACTATAAACATTTTTTTAATCACAACATAAGTAGGGACTGAAATATATTTGTTGAAGGAATAAATAGTTAATTCAATAATTGATTTTAGAACCATGTATTGCAAAGAATGGATTGCTTGCTGATGACCTCTGAGGTTTCTCCCTAGGATCTGGAATCCAGATCATTTTTTCTCATGTTGTTAGTGTACAGAGAAATTGCTTAGAGTGTCTTGTTAAAATACAGATTCTAATTGAAGAGATTTAATTGTGAGACCTGAGATTCTGCATTTTAACAAAGTTCTTGGTGATAACAACTGCTATATCTTAGAATACAATTTAAGCAGCAAGAATAGCATATTCCTGGAGGTTTGGTGCATCTAGTCTTTGACTTGATGCACCCAATACACTTTCATTCTTGCTGACTTGTGTTTTAAAAAAAACCACCATGTTTCTTCCAGTGATTGATGTGAAGATTTTTTTTAGAAGTATACCTGTAAGTGATGTATTCACCGTGTATATTATATGAGTCAGGGATCTTTGGTTTTCTGTGGATGAAAAAATAGATAGATTTACCCACTGTTTCCTAATAGCCTCACATGCATTGAACTATTCCCCTCTTTTCTTTTTTAATGCAATAAAAGCTCCTCTTTTGAAACAATCTGTTGACATTAAGCAACAGTATAACAACAATATTAAATAATAGTACATGAAGAAAGGAGTACCATTCTGACTTGTCAAGAGTGGTACTTATCAAAATAGCAGACTTGATACTTGTCAATCAAAATATTGAAACAAACCTCTTGGGAAAGAAATCCAGATTCACTTTACTTGACTTTTTTCTGAAGGGCAAGTACATTTTGAGAGGAGTCTGGGTAATCAAACAAGGAGAGCTTTAAGCCAGAATTGACATGCAAGTGTCACCAAAACCCAATGGTAAAGCTTCTGCAAAGTTTTCTTAAAATATACATTTAAATAATAAAAAAGGTGAAAACCACCTTAGGAAAGAATTAAATAATGAAAAGTCAAGGAGACAGGGCCAGAGACCTTATTTTTAACCATTTTATTAGATGAGGGTAATTGGGTAAATCCCTTAATCACTGTAGGCCTCATTATTGAAGTGAGATTGATAATTCTTGCTCATCTTGCATGATGGTTTTATGAATCAAATCAGGTAATATATAATAAAATCCTTTGTAGTACTCCATGAAAACGTGAATGTTTAGGATTAATTCACATACCAATTCTTAAATATGCAGCTCCTAATTTGTACTAAGTGCAGCACCATTATCATGGTCATCACCATCATATGGGATCTATACCAGTTAACATGCCAAAACAATCGCTTGGAGAAATACGTACTTGACTGTCCGTGACTACTAGACCTGTGCTAACATTCTGGAATGACTTGAAAGAAGGACTAAGAAAAGAAAACACTTTAAAAATTGAGTAAATTACAAATTGTGAGTCAGAACATATCTGACTTTTAAACACCTTTTCTGACCTTAGATTTTGGGGATGCTTATGAGGATTTCATGGGTTATTTTAGAACTAGACTTAGACTCTGGGTAACTTTTATAATTTAATATAGGATATTCTGAATTTGTACCTGGAAAGCTTCTCTGATTCCTCCCCCTTCCCCTTAAATTACATGTAAGAGGTCTAGCATTGCCACCAAATGGTTTTGCAAAGTGAATTATTATATCAAGCCTCATTTTGTGCCTATGCTAGAATACTGGTAAGAATGGTTTAGTCTGGAAACAAACTCATTCGTATGACAACGTAAGAATCTCCACCTCCCCACCCCACCATAAAAAAGAAAGAATGAGTAAAATTAAATGAGGGAAAGTGAACATTTGGAAAAGATGGGTAATTGTGACAATGACATTGTTCCTACCTCCAGCATCATTGAATTCACAATAGAATAATAGATTGAGAAGGTGACAGTGAAAGGACAAATAAAAGCTAAGTGAATGCTGCTCTACAACAGTCCTGGGACACTGAGAGTACTGAGGTTATTGGAAAAGGCAGTGGCAAATACGGTGCTGGGATTGGCAATGATGGATGTAGCAATTATGGTGGTAGTTGGCACTGGCAAGCATACCAGCTGTGATGCCTCATTGTCTTCAATGTTAGGCACTGGAACCAGAGGTTAACACTCCTGATCATTGCTACTGAGGTATCAGTGGTGCTCTTGGTAGCAACTCTGGTCACATAGCTCCCCCTTTTGGATGTAGTGTTGATTAGAGACAGCCTTGAAGCAGCAGAGAAGGAAAATAGACACCAGCTGGTATCCAAGACAATTAGTTACTCCTTAGACCACTCATGAAGCATCCTTGGTGATTTCTAGGACAATTTAGGGGAAACATGTAGCAGAACAGATTTTGGTTAGAGATGTTGGGAGAGTGTCAGCGAAATGCTATTTTATTTTTCAGCTGTGATCTGAGAATCAGTGGTCACATTTATTATGATTTGGGTAAGCAAAAACATAACAAAAGCAATATTTCATTCTAACACAAACAACACATGTTTAAAACTTACTACAATAATATTTATTCTTTCTGGGACTAAGATTAATAGCTACCATATATTGAGAATCTGGTATATTCTAGCCAAGGCACTTACATCTAATCTTTATAACCAAAGGGCTTCATTCTTTGATTACTTCAACTCTCTTGAATCAAGTCTCTCCCCTCTTTTCTCACATCACTCCAAATAGCAAACTGTAATATCTTTTATTTAAACAAGGACATTAATAAAACCTTCCCTCCCCTTCCTCCTTCAATCTGATGAAGCTGTTCATGTTAAGACCATTGGTAACTTCATTCTGTCAGATCCACAAGAGACATTTTGTTTTATCTGAATGACATTCATCAAGAAACATCTGACATAATTGCCTGTTTTCTTCTCTAAATTTTTCTCCTATCACTTTATCCTACTACATTTCCTTCTTATTCTTCTGAAAATTTGTACTAAATCTTCATTATCACTGTTCCATTTCTCTCTAACCTCTATATGGTATATTTGTTTAGATTGGGGTTTAGGCCCCCTTCCTTCTTTCTCTGTGTTTTGTCCTTAGGCAAGCACTCTCCTGTACTTTGATGTTGTCAAATAACATTAATATGGATCTTTGTGTTTTTTGTGTATATGGCAGAGATCTCTTATCAGCTTTATTTGTATATTCAAGAACCTACTTGATGTCTTCACTTAAATGTCTTACAACCACATACAACTGAACTTTTAATTTTGTTTCCACCCATTTTTTCTCCTAGTCTGCCACATCTACTGTGACTGGTGCCACCAACTGATCATACACTTTATGTCTTCCTTTCCTTCTCATACTATCCTCTTAGTCCAACCCGTAAAACCTAGATTTTCAATCCTCATTCTGCCACTATTTTTTTGTGGGCATATGATTGTAGCATCTTGAATTGGAAATAACTATTTCTCTTACATATTCCTTCATTCAGTCAAAACATATGGACAATATTTAAAATAAACATAACACTATACTAGGATTTAGTTATGTTAAGATGACTAAGCAAATAAAAGTTGCTATTTTTATAAAGTTTATGAGTTCCCGATCATGAGTGTTTGAAAGACTATGTTATTGGTTTTAATAGTGCAAAAAATGTACACTAGGAAGACAGAGAATGGCTTTATGTAGAGAAGTGATGTGACCAGAATTAGACCTTATGTTTACTACTCTGGCTGCTTTGCAGAGAATTGGTTTAAGAATATAGTGACTGGATGGACATGGAGGGAGAAGCCTGAAAAATATTAATAAACAAACTGTCAGACTGTTATAGGAGACAGCTATGGGTACTTTGGTCTAGAGTAGTCATAGAAGAAATGGAAATAAGTGGGTGGATTTGATAATACATTTTGCTGATAATATGTATTACTTATTGAGGAAAACATTGCATTTCAAAAAGGTGTGGTATAATATCTGCTGGAATAATTTAATCACTTCTGTCTTTGGAATTTAGATATATTTTTGTAGAACCAGGAAATAATAGGCATTTAATAAATGTTGAATGTATTGATGGATAGATGGATGGATGAATACATGCATGCATGAATCAGTGAATTAGAATCATTAAACTAATGAGAAACTATACGGTTTTTACATCACATAATCCATTGTTTTTTTAGCATATATTGCACTAGATACCAATATATTTGTTGGCTTTATATGTTGTCAAATATTCCTTTCGAAACTTTCGTTGAGGGAATTTTAAAAGGGACTTCTCTGTTTCACATAAAGACCTTTGGGAAACCTTGTAAATTTAGAAAGAAGCAGTCACCTGCAAACCAGTATCCGTGTTTACTCACTAAACAAATACAGCTGAATTCTCTTTAGAGAAATAAGCAAGCTATTCAGCCCCTTCAAACTGATTTTTTTCCTACTGTTCTATTGCAACTTTTTATTTATTTATTTATTTTTAACATCTTTATTGGAGTATAACTGTTTTACAATAGTGTGTTAGCTTCTCCTTTACAACAAAGTGAAACAGTTATACATATACATATGTTCCCATATCGCTTCCCTCTTGTGTCACCCTCTCTCCCACCCTCCCTATCCCACCCATCTAGGTGGTCACAAAGCACAGAGGTGATCTCCCTGTGCTATGCGGCAGCTTCCCACTAGCTATCCACCCTACGTTTGGTAGTGTATATATGTCCCTGCCACTCTCTCACTTCGTCACATCTTACCCTTCCCCTTCCCAATATCCTCAAGTCCATGCTCTAGGTCTGTGTTTTATTCCCATCCTACCACTAATCTCTTCATAACGTTTTTTTTTCTTAGATTCCATATATATGTGTTAGCATATGGTATTTGTTTTTCTCCTTCTAACTTACTTCACTCTGTATGACAGACTCCAGGTCTTTCCACCTCATCACAAATAACTCAGTTTCATTTCTTTTTATGGCTGAGTAATATTCCATTGTATATATGTGCCACATCTTCTTTATCAATTCACCTGTTGATGGACACTTAGGTTGCTTCCATGTCCTGGCTATCGTAAATAGAGCTGCAATGAACATTTTGGTACATGACTCTTTTTGAATTATGGTTTTCTAAGGGTATATGCCTAGTAGTGGGATTGCGGGGTCATATGGTAGTTCTATTTGTAGTTTTTTAAGGAACCTCCATACTGTTCTAGATAGTGGCTGTATCAATTTACATTCCCACCAGCAGTGCAAGAGTGTTCCCTTTTCTCCACACCCTCTCCAGTATTTATTGTTTCTAGAGTTTTTGATGATGGCCAATCTGACTGGTGTGAGATGATATCTCATTGTAGTTTTGATTTGCATTTCTCTAATGATTAATGATGTTGAGCATTCTTTCATGTGTTTGTTGGCAATCTGTATATCTTCTTTGGAGAAATGTCTATTAGGTTCTTCTGCCCATTTTTGGATTGGGTTGTTTGTTTTTTTGATATTGAGCTGCATGAGCTGCTTGTAAATTTTGGATATTAATCCTTTGTCAGTTGCTTCATTTACAAATATTTTCTCCCATTCTGAGGGTTGTCTTTTGGTCTTGTTTATGGTAAAACAAAAGCTTTGTTTTGCTGTGCAAAAGCTTTTAAGTTTCATTAGGTCCCATTTGTTTATTTTTTTATTTTTTATTTATTTATTTTTTTTATGGTACGCGGGCCTCTCATTGTTGTGGCCTCTCCCATTGCGGAGCGCAGGCTCCGGACGCGCAGGCTCAGCGGCCATGGCTCACGGGCCCAGCCGCTCGGCGGCACGTGGGATCCTCCCGGACCGGGGCACGAACCCGTGTCCCCTGCATCGGCAGGCGGACTCTCAACCACTGCGCCACCAGGGAAGCCCTCCCATTTGTTTATTTTTGATTTTATTTCCATTTCTCTAGGAGATGGGTCAAAAA
This sequence comes from Kogia breviceps, assembly GCF_026419965.1. Taxonomy (NCBI): domain Eukaryota; kingdom Metazoa; phylum Chordata; class Mammalia; order Artiodactyla; family Physeteridae; genus Kogia; species Kogia breviceps. Next base: position 45,407,587 of record NC_081317.1, on the reverse strand, counting down.
GGATCTTGCTGTGATTTATATCATAGAGTGTTCTGCCTATGTTTTCCTCTAAGAGTTTGATAGTGTCTGGCCTTACATTAAGGTCTTTAACCCATTTTGAGTTTATTCTTGTGTGTGGTGTTAGGGAGTGTTCTAATTTCATACTTTTACAGTTACCTGTCCAGTTTTCCCAGCACCACTTATTAAAGAGGCTGTCTTTTCTCCACTGTGTATCCTTCCCTCCTTTATCAAAGATAAGGTGACCATATGTGTGTGGGTTTATCTCTGGGCTCTCTATCCTGTTCCATTGATCTATATTTCTGTTTTTGTGCCAGTACCATATTGTCTTGATTACTGTAGCCTTGTAGTAGAGTCTGAAGTCAGGGAGCCTAATTCCTCCAGCTCCATTTCTCATTCTCAAGATTGCTTTGGCTATTCGGGGTCTTTTGTGTTTCCATACAAATTGTGAAATTTTGTGTTCTAGTCCTGTAAAAAATGCCAGTGGCAATTTGATAGGGATTGCATTGAATCTGTAGATTGCTTTGGGTAGTAGAGTCATTTTCACAATGTTGATTCTTCCAATCCACAAACATGGTATATTTCTCCACCAATTTGTATCATCTTTAATTTCTTTCATCAGTGTCTTAGAGTTTTCTGCATACAGGTCTTTTGTCTCCTTAGGTAGGTTTATTCCTAGATATTTTATTCTTTTTGTTGCAATGGTAAATGGGAGTGTTTTCTTAATTTCACTCTCAGATTTTTCATCATTAGTGTGTAAGAATGCCAGAGATTTCTGTGCATTAATTTTGTATCCTGCAACTTTACCAAATTCATTGATTAGCTCTAGTAGTTTTCTGGTAGCATCCTTAGGATTCTCTATGTATAGTATCATGTCATCTGCAAACAGTGACAGCTTTACTTATTTTCCTATTTGGATTCCTTTTATTTCTTTTTTTTTCTCTGATTGCTGTGACTAGAACTTCCCAAACTATTTTGAATAAGAGATGTGAGAGTGGGTAAACTTGTCTTGTTCCTGATCTTAGTGGAAATGGTTTCAGTTTTTCACCACTGAGAATGATGCTGGCTGTGGGTTTGTCATATATGGCCTTTATTATGTTGAGGAAAGTTCCCTCTGTGCCTACTTTCTGCAGGGTTCTTATCATAAATGGGTGTTGAATTTTGTCAAAAGCTTTCTCTGCATCTATTGAGATGATCATATGGTTTTTCTCCTTCAGTTTGTTGATATGGTGTATCACGTTGATTCATTTGCATATATTGAAGAATCCTTGCATTCCTGGAATAAACCCCACTTGATCATGGTGTATGATACTTTTAATGTGCTGTTGGATTCTGTTTCTGAGTATTTTTGCAACTATGTTCATCAGTGATATTGGCCTGTAGTTTTCTTTCTTTGTGACGTCTTTGTCTGGTTTTGGTATCAGGGTGATAGTGGCTTCATAGAATGAGTTTGGGAGTGTTCCTCCCTCTGCTATCTTTTGGGAGAGTTTGAGAAGGATAGGTGTTAGCTCTTCTCTAAATGTTTGAGAGAATTCTCCTGTGAAGCCATCTGGTCCTGGGCTTTTGTTTGTTGGAAGATTTTTAATCACAGGTTCAATTTCAGTGCTTGTGATTGGTCTGTTCATATTTTCTATTTTTTCCTGGTTCAGTCTCGGCAGCTTGTGTATTTCTAAGAATTTGTCCATTTCTTCCAGGTTGTCCATTTTATTGGCATAGAGTTGCTTGTAGTAATCTCTAATAATCTTTGTATTTCTGCAGAGTCGGTTTTTACATCTCCTTTTTCTTTTCTAATTCTATTGATTTGAGTCTTCTCCCTTTTATTCTTGATGAGTCTGGCTAATGGTTTATCAATTTTATTTATCTTCTCAAAGAACCAGCTTTTAGTTATATTGATCTTTGCTATTGTTTCCTTCATTTCTTTTTCATTTATTTCTGATCTGATCTTTATGATTTCTTTCCTTCTGCTAAATTTGGGGGGTTTTTTTTGTTCTTCTTTCTCTAATTGCTTTAAGTGAAAAGTTAGGTTGTTTATTCGAGATGTTTCCTTTTTCTTAAGGTATGATTGTATTGCTATAAACTTCCCTCTTAAAACTGCTTTTGCTGTATCCCATAGGTTTTGGGTCGTTGAGTCTCCATTGTCAATTGTTTCTAAGTATTTTTTGATTTCCTCTTCGATTTCTTCAGTGATCACTTCGTTATTAAGTAGTGTATTGTTTAGCCTCCATGTGTTTGTATTTTCTACAGTTCTTTTCCTGTAATTGATATCTAGTCTCATAGCGTTGTGGTCGGAAAAGATACTTGATACGATTTCAATTTTCTTAAATTTGCCAAGGCTAGATTTGTGACCCAATATATGATCTATCTGGGAGAATGTTCCATGAGCACTTGAGAAAAATGTGTATTCTGTTGTTTTGGGGTGGAATGTCCTATAAATATCAATTAAGTCCATCTTGTGTAATGTATCATTTAAAGCTTGTGTTTCCTTATTTATTTTCATTTTGCATGATCTGTCCATTGGTGAAAGTGGGGTGTTAAAGTCCCCTACTATGATTGTGTTACTGTCAATTTCCCCTTTTATGGATGTTAGTATTTGCCTTATGTATTGAGGTGCTCCTATGTTGGGTGCATAAATATTTACAATTGTTTTATCTTCCTCATGGATCGATCTGTTGATCATTACGTAGTGTCCTTCTTTGTCTCTTGTAATAGTTTTCATTTTAAAGTCTATTTTGTCTGATATGAAAATTGCTACTCCAGCTTTCTTCTGATTTCCATTTGCATGGAATATCTTTTTCCATCCCCTTACTTTCAGTCTGTATGTGTCCCTAGGTCTGAAGTGGGTCTCTTGTAGACAGCATATATATGGGTCTTGTTTTTGTATCCATTCAGCCAGTCTGTGTCTTTTGGTGGGAGCAGTTAATCCATTTACATTTAAGGTAATTATCAATATGTATGTTCCTATTACCATTTACTTAATTGTTTTGGGTTGTTCTTGTAGGTCTTTTCCTTCTCTTGTGTTTCTTGCCTAGAGAAGTTGCTTTAGCATTTGTTGTAGAGCTGGTTTGGCAGTGTTGAACTCTCTCAGCTTTTGCTTGTCTGTAAAGGTTTTAATTTCTCCATCAAATGTGAATGAGATCCTTGCTGGGTAGAGTAATCTTGGTTGTAAATTTCTTTCCTTCCTCACTTTAAATATGTCCTGCCACTCCCTTCTGGCTTGTAGGGCTTCTGCTGAAAGACCAGATGTTAACCTTATGGGGATTCCCTTGTGTGTTATTTGTTGTTTATCCCTTGCTGCCTTTAATTTGTTTTCTTTGTATTTAATTTTTGACAATTTGATTATTATGTGTCTCGGCGTGTTTATCCTTGGGTTTATCCTGTATGGGACTCTCTGTGCTTCCTGGACTTGATTGACTATTTCCTTTCCTATATTAGGGAAGTTTTCAACTATAATCTCTTCAAATATTTTCTCAGTCCCTTTCTTTTTCTCTTCTTCTTCTGGGACCGTTATAATTCGAATATTGGTGTGTTTAATGTTGTCCCAGAGGTCTCTGAGACTGTCCTCAGTTCTTTTCATTCTTTTTTCTTTATTCTGTTCTGCAGTAGATATTTCCACTATTTTATCTTCCAGGTCACTTATCCGTCCTTCTGCCTCAATTATTCTGCTATTGATCCCATCTAGAGTATTTTTCATTTCATTTATTGTGTTGCTCATTGCTGCTTGCTTCCTCTTTATTTCCTCTAAGTCCTTGTTAACTGTTTCTTGCAATTTGTCTATTTCCAAGATTTTGAATCATCTTTACTATCATTATTCTGAATTCTTTTTCAGGTAGACTGGCTATTTCCTCTTCATTGGTTAGGTCTGGTATGTTTTTATCTGCTCCTTCATCTGCTGTGTGTTTTTCTGTCTTCTCATTTTGCTTATCTTACTCTGTTTGGCGTCTCCTTTTTGCAGGCTGCAGGTTCGTAGTTCCTGTTGTTTTTGGTGGCTGTCCCCAGTGGTTAAGTTTGGTTCCGTGGGTTGAGTAGGTTTCCTTGTTGGGGAGAGACTAGTGCCTCTGTTCTGGTGGATGAGGCTGGATCTTATCTTTCTGGTGGGCAGGTCCACGTCTGGCAGTGTGTTTTGGCATGTTGGTAGCCCTGTTATGATTTTAGGCAGCCTCTCTGCTAATGGATGGGGCTGTAAACCTGTCTTGCTCTTTGTTGGGCATAGGGTGTCCAGCACTGTTCGTTGCTGGTCCTTGGGTGAAGCTGGGTCTTTGTGTTGAGATGGAGATCTCTGGGAGATTTTCGCCATTTGATATTGCATGGAGCTGGGAGGTCTCTTGTGGACCAGTGTCTGGAGGTTGGTTCTCTCACCTCATAGACACAGCCGTGACGCCTGGCTGGTGCGCCAAGAGCCTTTAATCCACATGGCTCAAAATAAAAGGGAGAAAAAATAGAAAGGAAAGAAAAGGAAGGAAGGAAGGAAGGAGGCAGGGAAGGAAGGAAGGAAGAAAGGAAGGGAGGAAGGAAGGAAGAAAGCAAGAAAGGAAGGAAGGAAGGAGGAGAGGAAGAAAGGGAGGAAGGAAGAGAGGAAGGAAGGGAGGACAGAAGAGAGGAAGGAAGGAAGAAAGGAGGGAAGGAGGGAAGAAAGGAAGGAAGAAAGGTAGAAAGAAAGGGAGAAGACAAAATAAAGTAGGATAAAGTATAGTTATTAAAATAAAAAATAATTATTAAGAAGAAAAATTTCCATTAAAAAAAAAAAACAAGGAAAAACGTGTCGGCCTAACCCTACAACAAATGGTGAAAGCAAAGCTATACAGACAAAATCTCACACAGCAGCACACACATACACACTCACAAAAAGAAAAAAAAGGGTAAAATAATAGTATATCTTGCTCCCAGAGTCCACCTCCTCAACTTGGGATATTTCGCTGTCTATTCAGGTTTTCCACAGATGCAGGGCACTTCAAGTTGACTGTGGAGCTTTAATCTGCTGCTTTTCAGGCTGCTGGGAGAGACCTCCCCCTCTCCTCTTTGTTCGCACAGCTCCTGGGGTTCAGCTTTGGACTTGGCCCCGCCTCTGCTTTTAGGTCGTCCGAGGGCGTCTGCCCTTCGCTCAGACAGGACGGGGTTAAAGGAGCATCTGATTCGGGGGCTCTGGCACAGGCCAGGGGGAGGGAGGGGCACAGATGCGGGGTGAGTCTGTGGCGGCAGAGGCCAGCGTGATACTGCACGGGCCGGAGGCACACCGCGCACTCTCCCGGGGAAGCTGTCCCTGGATCCCGGGACCCTGGCAGTGGCGGGCTGCACGACCTCCCGGGAGGGGCAGTGTGGATAGTGACCTGTGCTCACACACAGGCCTGTTGGTGGTGGCAGCAGCAACCCTAGTGTCCCACACCTGTCTCTACTGTCCGTGCCGACAGCCGTGGCTCGCGCCCGTTTTTGGAGCTCCTTTATGTGGTGTTCTTAATCCCCTCTCCTCGCGCCTGCGGAAGCAAAGAGGCAAGAAAAAGTCTCCTGTCTCTTCAGCAGCTCCGTGCCAGTTTCTGGAGCTCCTTTAAGCAGCGCGCTTAATCCCCTCTCCTCACGCCCCAGGAAGCAAAGAGGGAAGAAAAAGTCTCTTGCCTCTTCGGCAGCTTCAGACTTTTTCCCGGACTCCCTCCGGGTTAGCTGTGGTGCACTAGCCCCCTTCAGGCTGTGTTTACGCTGCCAACCCCAGTCCTCTCCTTGTGATCCGACCTCTGAAGCCGGAGCCTCAGCTCCTAGCCACTGCCCATCCCGTCTGGTGAGCATACAAGCCTCTCGGGCTGGTGAGTGCTGGTCAGCACTGCACCGATCCTCTGCGGGAATCTCTCCGCTTTGCCCTTCGCACCCTGTTGCTGCGCTCAACTCCACGGCTCCAGAGCTTCCCCCTCCGCCACCTGCAGTCTCCACCCGCGAAGGGGCTTCTAGTGTGTGGGGATCTTTCCTCCTTCACGGCTCCCTCCCACTGGTGTAGGTCCTGTCCCTATTCTTTGTCTCTGTTTATTCTTTTTTCTTTTGCCCTACCCAGTTACGTGGGGAGTTTCTTGCCTTTTGGGAGGTCTGAGGTCTTCTGCCAGCATTCGGTGGGTGTTCTATAGAAGTTCCACGTGTAGATGTATTTCTGATGTCTCTGTGAGGAGGAAGGAGAGCTCTGCATCTTACTCTTCTGCCATCTTGAAGCTCCTCTCAAACTGATTTTTACCTTTATATGCATTATACTTACTTTGGCCACTCATTTTCTCAAAAACTACCAAACATCAAGAACCTTATAAAGTCATTTGTACCTAAAATAAATTAGGAAGATATTATTAATATTCCCCCCTTTTTCCCCCTATAGACAATGTGCTTTCTTCACTCTGACTTTTGCTTTAATATTTGTGAAAATTAAGAGGATGATGCATTTTAAATAGACAGCTTTGATTTGCATAAAATACAAGTTTGCCTAAGCTCTTGAAAGCACTTCAGAGAGTACTTAAAGGCTGAGTATATTTCCCTGCTCATTAAACATGCAATATTCAACTGCATCTGGTGATATATATTTTATTAACAGTTTTTCCCCATCTCCCTGTCCAAATATGTTGATTTACTCATGGTTTCCTTTTATCCCAACTATGACTATATTGCTTCCACACCTAGCTTTTTTCTCCCTATTCCTGTTTGGATAGAACACCATTGTGTAGGAAGGTGGGTGGGGACAGGAGAGAAAAAGGGAAGGAGTTTTGAACACATAGGACTTGCTCCAAGATGAATAGGATGGGACTTGGTGTGCTTTTGGGAAAGGGGTAGGGGGGAAGGGGGGAAATAGACAGATATAGACAGTCTCAGCCACTTGCCAAGAGTTTTAATTTGCATGAATATTTAGACAGTGCCCTGATGCTCAAGTACATTGTGGGGGAAACAACCTCACTTTCTGTGAGTACATTTTAATCCAACTTGTTTTTTTCTCTATCATCTCGCTTTTCATCAATTTACCTTCTTTTATCCTTTCCTTCCTTCCATTTTTCTTTCTGCCTTTCTCTCTCTTCTTTAATTCCTCCCTTCCACCATTCTTTATTAACTCATCTTTTGGCTGCCCTTAGTGTAAGCAGTACATCCTTAGTTTTCCATTTGATAAAATCATAAAGAAATACTGAGAAATTATTACACATTATATGATTATTTTATTGTACTCAAACGTTACCTCATCAGAACAGAAATTGTGATGTGGCAAGTATGTTCCCCAATCCAATACAGGTTCTCATTAATGCTTACCTGGACTATACTGAAAATACTTAAATGGGCTTTCAAACTCCAGTCCTTCCTTGTCAAATTGTTTTTGTATTCACCTGACATTTATTTAAAAATACACACACAGAGGCATGTACATATACACACATATATACATACTACATAATACATATATATTTAGTTAAAAGATAAACTGAGGCACATGGAAACTTTCAAAAGTTTATTAGGAGTGCTCCACCAATAGGAGCTAGGGAAGAGGTGTTTTTAGTGAAGACTGGGAAACAAAGTAAGGGAATATTTTATTGGCTATAGCTTAAGCAGTTGCCTTATTTGGGAAAGCTTAGTTGGCTGTTTGTGATTTGTTGTTCTTAAGTTTCATTTTCTTGGTTGGAGACACTGACTTTGGCTTAGGTTTTGATTTGCTTACTAGGCTACCAAGGCGTTAGCATCACCTCAGTCTAAAGGCCTCCTTATTTAATTATGTTAACAAGATATATGGCCAGGATTATAATACTTTTTGCTTAAAACTTTGATGGTTCCATGATACTTATGTACTAAATGAATTCCTTTACATTTCATTAGAATGCAGATTCTCAAAACCCATCTACAAAATTTTTTTTGTTCTTGGATGGTCCCAGGCATTAAAAAAAAAAAAAGTGATTCTGATGTTTAACAGTCTAATCATATTAAACTTCTCAACATTCTCATAAATAGCACCTACTTTTATCCTCCATGGTTTTTGTAGGTCCTTCTTCTAGAATATTCTGAATCACTCATAAAAATCACGTCAAAGGACTCCTGTATATCACTGTCTAGAATAAAATAACCCTGTCACACCAGTCCTTCCCAGCACCTCACCCATGCTCCCAACCATCTTCTATGATGCTGTGCTAAAGTAAGTTAATGTCTTGTTTCACATGGAGATTGTGACTTTGTTTCTGTGAGCTCTTATTAATGTTTATATTTCTTATATTGGTGCAGTGACTGACACATAATTGTGATACAGAAAATGATTTTTTTAGGAATAATCATAGAATTTCCTTTTTGTTTCAGAATATTCATAGAATTTCCTTTTTGTTTCAGGATATTTGATATGTAGATATGCATAAAACCACTAGAATTATTTTAGCTGAGGTAATTTCCTCATTTTTTTCAATTATAAAATTAATATAATTTAAAATAAAATATAATAAGTATAAATAAATAAATACTAAAGGCACCCAAAAACCTACAACCCAGAGAGAATACGTTTACTGGTATTTCTTGTAGACCTTTCATTATCTTATATACAAAATATATTTTTTCTCTCAATAAAAACAGGGTGGTTGTGTTTTAAAATTTATTTTATTTATTTTTTTAATTAATAGACTTCATTTCTTAGAGCAGTATTAGGCTTGCAAAAAGTACAGAGTGATACGCACCCCTACCCCTCAGCCCACCTCCATCCTTCATACACCAAGTCTTTCCCTATTATTAACATCTGTCATTGGTGTGATACATTTATTAAAATTGATAAACCAACATTGATACATTATTATTAATTAAAGTCCATAATTTTTATTAGGGATCATTCTTGGTGTTTTTTTTTCATTTCTATGGTTTTGACAAATGTATAATATCATGTATTCACAATTACATTATCATACAGAATAGTTTCACTGCCCGAAAATTCCCCTGTGCTACAACCCCTGATCTTTTCATTGTCTCTATAGATTTGCCTTTTTCAGATGTCATATAGTTGGAATTATATGGTATGTAGCCTTTTCAGATTTGCTTCTTTCACTTATCAATATACATTTAAGGTTCTGCCATTCTCTTTTGTGGCTTGATAACTCATTTCTTTTTATTGATGAATATTATTACATTATGTGGATGAGCCACAGTCCTTAACTTATTAAGGGACATCTTAGTTGCTTCTAAGTTTTGGTAATTATGAATAAATCTCCTATAAACATCCATGTACAAGATTTTGTGTATTCATAGTTTTCAATTTATTTTAGCAAATGCCTAGGACCATGAATGCTGGGTTGAGTGGTTAGTCTATGTTTGACTTTGTAAGAAACTTCCACATGTCTTCCAAAGTGGCTGTACTATTTTGTATTCCCATCAGTATGAATGAGACTTAATTTTATTCCATATCTCATCTGGATTTGGTATTGTCAGTATTTTGGATTTTAGTAATTCTGAAAGATGTGTAGTGGTTCTCATAATTGTTTTAATTTGCAATCCCTTAATGACATATGATTTCAAGCAACTTTTAATATCCTTACTTATCATCTATATATCTTCTTTGGTGCGATGTCACTTCAGATCTTTTGCCCTGCTTTTCTTTTCACTTATTTTGAAATTCCCTAATCCAAAGTTTTTAAACCCTATATACTATGAATGTGAATTTTCTTTTTTACAAATATCTATTTTTGACTGCATATACAAAAGAATGTAACTTAGGATATGTTTTGTTGATGTGGTCCATTTTCTCCCCCATATATACTCCTATAAATATTTTATAGTTGGACTAAAGTGATCCCATAATTTAGGCTGGGTATCACTATAAATTAGGAATAAATGACTAAAATTGGTATGTCTCATTCAGTAGTAAACATAGGCATTCACAGGACTTAACTTCTCATGTACAGCCATAGAAGATGCCACTCAAGTTGGTTCCTGTAATGTAAGATGTGAAGAAGAGCTATTAACTAGAAAGGCCTAAGCATGAAATTCTGACTTTCACTTTGATGTACATAATCTCCCTTCAAAAACATATATGCCATTATTTGATATGGGCATCTATTATAGGTAATTGATTTGATTTAAAATGTACATTAAGAGCAAATTATAGTTTTATAATATATATACTATATATAGTATATATTATACTATATTATATATAATTTATATGCTATATGTTATTTATATACTATAACTATATATAATTTATATACTATAAAAATACTATTTTTAAAAAACACTTATAGATCAAATTGATTTTAAAAGTAGTTGTCATTTTTGCCCCAGGACATATAAAATTTCAGGCCAAGAGACAGTGTAATGGGGAGAGTATAATATGTATTGTAATAGAATTTCTATGTTAGAAAGAAGTCTAGTGAGAAAAATTTACTAGGGAGGATTTTGATATACATGTAAAATAAAGACTCATATTTTAAAATGTTAATATTTACTCCACACTGCAATCCTAATTTCTTGTTCATAAACGGTATGAATACTCAGTTTCCATATTCAGGATTACAGTGGCCTCACCATGAGAAGAATTATGTTTTATCTACTTTGTTAGCCCTCATATGAATGTGCTTCAGTAATATATATCTATAGAATTCTGAGAAATTCAAGAGAAAAACTTTTTTTTTTTTTTGAAACCCCTTTATTTATTTATTTTTTTGCGGTAAGCGGGGCTCTCACTGTTATGGCCTCCCCCGTTGCGGAGCACAGACTCCGGACGCGCAGGCTCAGCGGCCATGGCTCACGGGCCCAGCCGCTCCGCGGCATGTGGGATCCTCCTGTACCGGGGCACGAACCCGTGTCCCCTGCATCGGCAGGCGGACTCCCAACCACTGCGCCACCAGGGAAGCCCTCAAGAGAAAAACTTTTGTGGTATGGTTACAGAGTTATATTTAGAACAACAAAGGATAGATAGAGAAGAAACTTAACAGAAACCTACAAAAGATGTGTGGTTTTGTACCATTACATAGCCACCCTGATTCAGTAAAACAAAGTGAGCATAGCCAAGTAAAGCATGTTCACTCAGAAACCTCCTGCTCTATATTTTCTTGTGTATTTTATGCTTTAAGAATGTTTTGTTTCTATTTTTTTTAACATTGCATCTGAAAGGCACTTAAAAATTGTTGTAATTTGTTTAAAACTACGTCATTACAGTCATTTGCTAGACTACTCTAGAAATGCAGTGAGTAATTAGAATGAGAGGCATTGGATATGATAACATTCTTCTCTGTGCTATGTGCCATGGGAAATTAAAGATAAACATGTCCTGGTCCCTTTCCATAAGTATCACGTAATCTAATGGTTAAGTGCTTCAATAATCAATGACTGTGTCATATATTAAAGTAGCCACTTGAAATTCTAATAGTCATCTCAAAATTGATGTTTCCAAATCTGAACTACTATTTCCATTACCCTCCTAACCCCAGCATGCTCCATCCACCACCTACTCCATCTCATTTAAAGACATTTCCATTTCTAATTGTCAGGCTATAATACCAGGAGATATCCTTGATTCTCTTGTGCTCCTCATTTATCTCTCCAGGAAATTATGGTTACTTTATTTTAAAAATATATTCATAACCTGAATCTTTACTACTTGTTCCGCTACCAGAAGATCAGAGATACCATCAACTTTCTTCTAAATCATTGCAATCCTAGATGGTTCCCTTGTTTTTAAACCTGCCTCCCTATTTACTTTGAAATTCTAATGTCTACTATCCTTATGTAGAGCAGCCAGAATAAATATTTTAAGATATAACTTAGAATATATCCTCATATTGGATCAAAACACCATATTAAATGGCTCTCCATTTCATTCACAATAAAGCCAGAATCCTTACACAGTCTCGAAGGTAATGGCCTTCCCTCATCAACTCTAGATAGCATCTTCTTCTACCCTACACCACATTCACTTAGCTCCTTGGTGTTTCTCTATTGCCACGCATACTCTTGTCTCAGTGACATTGCTTCAGTCTTCTGCCTGCAGTTACTTTTCCCCAGATACGTTCTTGGCTAAATCTGTAACCATCTTAAAGCTTTGCTCAATTCTCTCCTTCTCAGATAGGTTTCCCTTAACTATTCGAATTCATATTGTAACCTGTTCCCTCCACCCCCATTTCACCTCCTCATGTCTGTCATACCCCTATTACTATGCTCTATTCTCTTTGTTTGCTTTACAGTCTTCTTAAAGACTAATCAGTTTCTTCTTTAACTCATCTCTCTTGTCTCATATGCTATCATAGGCAGCTAAAAGAAGCTGAAAATCTCTAACTGGAATCTCATTAGCCAAAGTAAAAGGGCTCATTAATTACTCTTTTTACCTCCTAAATAACTATACAACTGGAGTGAGACTCACCCACCTTTCTGCATGGTTAATGGAAGAGCAACTCAAGCAAAGCATCACGGTCCCACTGAAGTGAAAAGAGAGAGAATGGTTAAGGTGGCTGGGATTTGTGGAGCAGAATATTAGAAAGGAGTGAGCTACACAAAAGAGGAGTTCTAAAAAACACTAAAAATAATTACAAAGGAGATATAACCCCAAACTGAATAAACCTTTGCTCTTCCCCAACCAACAAAATGCTTACATTCTTCTAGGACTTATAGAACTGTCTCCTTTCAGAATCATCACAGTTACTTTGTATTGTAGCTACTGGCCTATGCTTTGCTTTTACCTTGTTTGTATTCTATAAACTTTTTGAAGGCAGGTGCTCATGCATAGCTTTGTATTTTCAGCAACAATCAATCAAGATTGTTGAATTTAAAAAATGGTAAAACAGTAAAGAAAAATGTCTACTTCATCTTCTGTTTTATCTTTAAAACTAAATGGAATCACTTAAACTTTGATATCATAAATATATATCCATTTTTAAGTTAACTATGCTATAACTTTCAGTAAAATAATTGCCATGTTTAAAAATTCTTAACACATCATAACTTACATTTAAATCTAGTTAATTGCCATTGGACACACTCTTCAACAGTGAAAAGCTGGTACTAGACACTCTTTCCACCTAAGTTAAAAATAAAACTGCTTATGGTATAACATGTGGTTTGTAAAAGAAAAAAGACTAATTACTGGATCTAAACCTCATAAGGGTCTAAGCTTATAGATTTTATCCAATCCTCAATTATGATATAGAAGAAAAATTTTACTAACAAATTGAGATTTTAGTTTTAAACAAAAGCTATCAAAATTAGCTAATTTCTAGCAGCATTTCCTTTACCATTCAACTATAAAATATGGTGATTACATAGGAAGCTATAACCCTCATTCATTGCATTCCCTTAGTATTCACTAGAAATGGAAAATGATGATTCGAACAAGCCTATAAAATGATATATCTTCAAACTCACTAAGGTTTCTTAATAAAATCTCACATTATATTCTAAAACTCTATAGCATTTCTGACTATTTTACTCTATAAAAGTCTACCATCTGAAATCTAGTAATTAGATTTTTTCTTAGGCCCTTTCAAGTTGCAAGGAAAGAAGAATAAGTCAGGAAACCAAAGATAAAAGGGACTTATTAAGTACATATAAGAAAAAAAGGAAATCCAGAAAGTTCTCTAAGTAGCTCGACCTGTACTTCAATAGATGCTATTTCCATCTCCACTTAAAGCATACAGAATTCAAGACCACTACTGAGAGCTATAAATAATGTTGACATGCCTTTATAGGGAGAATAAAATTTCACCAAATTCTATTGGCTTTAAAATATGTTTTGGTATAAAGGAACATTTTCCAGAAATGTTTGCTAATCCCATCTTCTTAGAGTATATCTGGTATTTATGGTAGTTCGTGTTCTAAGCATTTCTATTTTCTTGTTTGCTTGGCTTAATTAGTACCCAAGTTGGCAATGTTTCTGCCACTCAGGCAGCAAAGAACTTCATAGACTTCTTCAGTGAACACCAGTTTGGGTTTTATAGAATCTATTAGTTTGGGGGGAATCTCTCTTTTGCTCTTCTACTTTTTGACTTATTGACTCAGCTTCTGCTTGTTCTCCTGTTGTTATTTTCTGATTTTTCTCACATAACATTTCTTCATGTTCTCTATTTTTTTTTAAAAAAGTTTTGCAACCATTTTCACTCAGGCTTGAGATTTATGCACTAAATAGTTGGCAAGTTCCAATCTGTATTATTTTTTAACCCAGGTGCGGAAAATGAAAGGGTGCACTATCTGTATAGATACACTAACAATAGAATTAACTAGCAGTCTATTTACCCTTTTAAAAATAATCACCATACACCAATAATTCTAAACAACATTAGTCATAATATTGTCCTCCTTGCTGGAGCACATGACTGCAAATGCTCCCCCTCCCTTGATATGTCATTTACAGATAGTCTTCATCTTCTCCAAACATTGTTATGAATGATATCTTAGGAGAACTTTTTACTTGTTAACTTATTTTTTTAATTGAGAAATCATTTACAGATGGTTAAATGCACTACACTTAAGTATTCAACTTGATATGTTCAAACAATTGAACCCTGGCAACCACAATCTTAATACAAATATAGAACATATCCATTACCCAGAAATATCCCTCTAGTTCACTTTCAGTCAATTCAAAGCCAACCCCAAGCCCTACCAAGAAGCAACTCCTTTCTGATTTTATCACTGTCAATTACTTTTAATATTCTTGAATGCCATTTAAATGGAATGTGTCGAGCTACATTTGCTTATTGATCTATGTGTCTGTTTTTGTGCCAGTTGTGATGGCTGTAGCTTTGTAGTATAGTCTAAAGTCAGGGTGGGTGATAGCTCCAGTTTTGTTCTTTTTTTTCAAGATCACTTTGACTATTCTGGATCTTTTGTGGTTCCATATAAATTTTAGAATTATTTGTTCTAGTTCTGTGAAAAATGTCATGAGTGTTTTATAACATGGATTGAAATAAGTCTGTAGATAGCTTTGGGTAGTATTGACATTTTAACGGTATTAATTCTTCCAATTCATGAACATGGGATATCTTTCCATTTCTTTGTATCACCTTCAATGTCCTTCATCAATGTTTTATAGTTTTCAGAGTATAGGTGTTTCACCTCCTTGGTTAATTTTGTTCCTAGGTATTACTTTTGATGTGATTTTAAGTGATTATTTTCTTCCTTTCTCTTTCTGATAGTTCATTATTAGTGTATAGAAAAGCAACAGATTTCTGCATGTTAATATTCTATCCTGCAAATTTTCTGAATTTGTTATTTCTAATAGTTTTGATAGAGACTTTAGGGTTTTCTCTATGTAGTATCATGTTATCTACAAATAGTGACACCTTCAATTCTTCCCTTCCAATATAGATGCCTTCTATTTCTTTTTTCTTTTCTCTTTCTCCCTCCATCCCTCCCTCCTTCCTTCCCTTTCTTCCTTCCTTTCATCTGATTGCTGTGGCTAGGAATTCCAATACTATGTTAAATAGAAGTGGCAAGCATGGGCATCTTTGTCTTGTTAATAATTTACAGCTGAAAGCTTTTGCTCATTGAGTATGATAGCTGTTGGTTTCTCATAAATGACCTTTATTACATTGAGCTATGTTCCCTCTATACCTACTTTGATGAGAATTTTTATTATGAATGGATGTTGAATTTTGTCAAATGCTTTTACTGCATCTATTGAGATGATCATGTGTTTTTTCTCTTTCTTTTCATTAATGTGGTGTATCACATTGATTAACTTGTTTATGTTGAACCATCCTTGTGACCCTGGAATGAATCAGACTTGATCATGGTATATGATCCTTTTTATGTATTGTTGGATTTAGTTTGTTAATGTTTTATTGAAGATTTTTGCATGTATTTTCATCAGGATATTGGCTTGTAATTTTCTTTTCCTTTTTGTAGTGTCTTTGGTTTTGGTATTAGGGTAATGGTGGTCTTATAGAAGGAATTAGGGAGTGTTCTGTCACCTCCATTTTTTTGAAATAGTTTGAGAAGGATAGGTATAAGGTCTTTTGTGTTGGGTAGAATTCCCCAGATGCCATCTGGTCCTGGCCTTTTGTTTGCTGGGAAGTTTTATTCTTTTCTTTTTTTTAAATCACAAATTCAATTTCACTACTAGTGGTCGGTCTGTTCAGATTATATATTTCTTCCTGATTTAGTCATGGAAAACTGTAGGTTTATAGGAATTTATCCATTTCTTCTGGGTTGTCCAATTTGTTGGTGTAGAACTGTTTGTAGTATTCTCTTATAATTTTTTTTGTATATCTGTGATATTGGATGTAATTTTTCCTCTTTTATTTCTTAGTCTGTTTGAGTCCTCCCTCTTTTTCTCATGATGAGCCTAAATAAAGGATTATCAATTTTGTCTGTCTTTTCAAAAAACCAACTCTTGGTTTCAAGATCTTTTCTGTTTGTTCTATTTCTTTTGGTCTTTTAAAAATTTATTTCCTCACTGATTTTTATTATCCATTATAGGTTTTTGATTTGTGGTTACCATGGGGCTCTTATATGTTGACCTATAGCTATATTTTTGTTTTAAACTGGTAGTCATTTAAGTTTAAACACATTCTGAAAGATTTACATTTTCTTACTCAATGTTTTGTGTTTTTTATGTCATATTTTATGTCTTCATGTCTATTAGTTAACTGTTTATTGTAGTTATAGTTGATTTTACATTTTTGTCTCTTAATCTTCATAACAGCTTATTTAAGTAGTTGATCCACATCATTTACTCTATGTATTTGCCTTTACTAGTGGGACTTTTCCTTTCCTATAGATTCTGACTTCTTATAGCCTTTTCTTTTCCACTTAGAAAAGACATTTTAACATTTCTTTAGGGCCGTATTAGGATTGATATAGTTTTAGGTTGTCTGAGAAGATTTTTCTCTCCTTCAGTTCTAAATGATAAACTTACTGGGCAGAATAGGTTGTACATCTTCCCCTTTCAGTACTTTAAAATATCATGCCACTTCCTTCTGGCCAGCAAAGCTTTTGCAGAAATATCAGCTGACAGCATTATGGAGGTTGTCTTGTATGTGACTCTCTTTTTCTCTTGCTGCATTTTGAATTCTCTCTTTATCTTAAATTTTTGCCATATTAATTATGATATGTCTTGATGTTTTTGGTCTTTCAATTAAACTTGTCTAGAACTCTCTATGCTTTCTGTATCTGGATATCTATTTCCTTCTTCAGGTTCAGGAAGTTTTCAAGTTATAATTGCATCAATACATATTTGACCCTTTCCTCTCTACCTCCTCCTTCTGGAACCCCTATAATGTGACGTTGGTATGCTTGATGTTATCCTAGAGATACCTTAAACTGTTCTCATTTATTATTATTATTATTTTTTTGCCATTCTTACTTGGTGATTTCCATAACTCTATCGTTTTTTTTTTTCTTTTCAGCCGATTTTTATTCTTTACGTTAGAAACTTTTTTTTTCTAGAGTTTTTATTGGAGTGTAATTGCTTTACAATGGTGTGTTAGTTTCTGCTTTATAACAAAGTGAATAAGTTATACATATACATATATCCCAGTATCTCTTCCCTCTTGCATCTCCCTCCCTCCAGCCCTTCCTATCCCACCCTTCTAGCTGGTCACAAAGCATCGACCTGATCTCCCTGTGCTATAAGACTGCTTCCCACTAGCTAGCTATTTTATATTTGGTAGTATATATAGGTCCATATATATACTACCACTCTCTCACTTTGTCCCAGCTTAACCTTCCCCCTCCCTGTGTCCTCAAGTCCATTCTCTAGTAGGTCTGCATCATTATTCCCATCTTGCCCCTATGTTCTTCATGACCATTTTTTTTTTTTTAGATTCCATATATGTGTGTGTGTGTGTGTGTGTGTGTGTGTGTTAGCATAAGATATTTTTCTCTTTCTGACTTACTTCACTCTGTATGACAGACTCTAGGACCATCCACCTCACTACAAATAATTCAATTTCCTTTATTTTATGGCTGAATAATAATATTCCATTGTATATATGTGCCACATCTTCTTTATCCATTCATCTGTCGATGGACTCTTAGGTTACTTCCATGTCCTGGCTATTGTAAATAGAGCTACAGTGAACATTGTGGTACATGACTCTTTTTGAATTATGGTTTCCTCAGGGTATATGCCCAATAGTGGGATTGCTGGGTCATATGGTAGTTCTATTTGTAGTTTTTTTTTTTTTTTTTTTTTTTTTTTTTTAACATCTTTATTTGAGTATAACTGTTTTATAATAGTGTGTTAGTTTCTCCTTTACAACAAAGTGAATCAATTATACATATACATATGTTCCCATATCTCTTCCCTCTTGCATGACCCTCCCTCCCAAACTCCCTATCCCACCCCTCTAGGTGGTCACAAAGCACAGAGGTGAACTCCCTGTGCTATGCGGCAGCTTCCCATTAGCTATCTAATTTACATTTGGTAGTGTGTATATGTCCCTGCCACTCTCTCACATTGTCACCGCTTACCCTTCCCCCTCCGCATATCCTCAAGTCCATGCTCTAGTAGGTCTGTGTTTTATTCCCATCCTACCACTAATCTCTTCATGACATTTTTTTTCCTTAGATTCCATATATATGTGTTAGCATACGGTATTTGTTTTTCTCCTTCTGACTTACTTCACTCTGTATGACAGACTCCAGTTCTATCCACCTCATTACAAATAACTCAGTTTCATTTCTTTTTATGGCTGAGTAATATTCCATTGTATATATGTGCCACATCTTCTTTATCCATTCATCTGTTGATGGACATTTAGGTTGCTTCCATGTCCTGGCTATCGTAAATAGAGCTGCAATGAACATTTTGGTACATGACTCTTTTTGAATTATGGTTTTCTTAGGGTATATGCCTAGTAGTGGGATTGCAGGGTCATATGGTAGTTCTATTTGTAGTTTTTTAAGGAACCTCCATACTGTTCTCCATAGTAGCTGTATCAATTTACATTCCCACCAGCAGTGCAAGAGTGTTCCCTTTTCTCCACACCCTCTCCAGTATTTATTGCTTGTAGACTTTTTGATGATGGCCACCTGACCAGTGTGAGATGATATTGCATTGTAGTTTTGATTTGCATTTCTCTAATGATTAATGATGTTGAGCATTCTTTCATGTGTTTGTTAGCAATCTGTATATCTTCTTTGGAGAAATGTCTATTTAGTTCTTCTGCCCATTTTTGGATTGAGTTGTTTGTTTTTTTGATATTGAGCTGCATGAGCTGCTTGTAAATTTTGGATATTAATCCTTTGTCTGTTGCTTCATTTGCAAATATTTTCTCCCATTCTGAGGGTTGTCTATCAGTCTTGTTTATGGTTTCCTTTGTTGTGAAAAGTTTTAAAGTTTCATTAGGTCCCCTTTGTTTATTTTTGTTTTTATTTCCATTTCTCTAGGAGATGGGTCAAAAAAGATCTTGCTGTGATTTATGTCATAGAGTGTTCTGCCTATGTTTTCCTCTAAGAGTTTGATAGTGTCTGGCCTTACATTTAGGTCTTTAATCCATTTTGAGTTTATTTTTGTCTTTGGTGTTAGGAAGTGTTCTAATTTCATTCTTTTACATATAGCTGTCCAGTTTTCCCAGCACCACTTATTGAAGAGGCTGTCTTATCTCCATTGTATATTCTTGCCTCCTTTGTCAAAGATAAGGTGACCACATGTGCATGGATTTATCTCTGGGCTTTTTATCCTGTTCCGTTGTTCTGTATTTCTTTTTTTTGTGCCAGTACCATACTCTCTTGATTATTGTAGCTTCGTAGTATAGTCTGAAGTCCAGGAGCCTGATTCCTCCTGCTCCATTTTTCATTCTCAAGATTGCTATGGCTCTTCAGGGTGTTCTGTGTTTCCATACAAATTGTGAATTTTTTTGTTCTAGTTCTGTGAAAAATGCCAGTGGTAGTTTTACAGGCATTGCATTGAATCTGTAGATGGCCTTGGGTACTATAGTCATTTTCACAATGTTGATTCTTCCAATCTAAGAACATGGTATATCTTTCCATCTGTTTGTATCATCTTTAATTTCTTTCACCAGTGTCATAATTTTCTGCATACAGGTCTTTTGTCTCCTTAGGTAGGTTTATTCCTAGGTATTTTCTTCTTTTTGTTTCAATGGTAAATGGGAGTGTTTTCTTAATTTCACTTTCAGATTTTTCATCATTATTTTATAGGAATGCAAAAGATTTCTGTGCATTAATTTTGTATCCTACTACTTTACCAAATTCATTGATTAGCTCTAGGAGTTTTCTGGTAACATCTTTAGGATGCTCTGTGTATAGTATCATGTCATCTGCAAACAGTGACAGCTTTACTTCTTCTTTTCTGATTTGGATTCCTTTTATTTCTTTTTCTTCTCTGATTGCTGTGGCTAAAACTTCCAAAACTATGTTGAATAATTCTGGTGACAGTGGGCAAACTTGTCTTTTTCCTGATTTTAGTGGAAATGGTTTCAGTTGTTTACCATCGTGGATGAGGTTGGCCATGGTTTTGTCATATATGTCCTTTATTGTGTTGTGGTATGTGCCCTCTATGTCTGTTTTCTGGAGAGTTTTTCTCACAAATGCGTGTTGAATTTTGTCAAAAGCTTTCTCTGCATCCATTGAGATGATCATATGGTTTTTCTCCTTCAATTTGTTAATATGGTGTATCACATTGATTGATTTGCGTATATATAAGAAACCTTTCATTCCTGGGATAAACCGCACTTGATCATGGTATATGATCCCTTTAATGTGCTGTTGGATTCTGTTTCCTAGTTTTTTCTTGAGGATTTTTGCATCTATATTCATCAGTGATATCGTCCTGAAGTTTTCTTTCTTTGTAACATTTTTGTCTGGTTTTGGTATCAGGGTGATGGTGGCCTCATAGAATGAGTTTGGGAGAGTTCCTCCCTCTGCTATATTTTGGAAGACTTTGATAAAGATACATGTTAGCTCTTCTCTAAATGTTGGTAGAATTCGGCTGTGAAGCCATCTCATCCTGGGGTTTTGTTTGTTGGAAAATTTTTAATCACAGTTTCAATTTCAGTTCTTGGGATTGTTCGGTTCATATTTTCTATTTCTTCTTGGTTCACTCTCAGAAGGTTGTGCTTTTCTAAGAATTTGTCCATTTCTTCTAGGTTGTGGATTTTATTGGCATATGGTTGCTTACAGTAATCTCTCATGATCCTTTGTAATTCTGCAGTGTCAGTTGTTACTTCTCCTTTTTCATTTCTAATTCTATTAATTTGAGTCTTCTTTTTTTTCTTGATGAGTCTGGCTAATGGCTTATCAATTTTGTTTATCTTCTCAAGAAACAAGCTTTTAGTTTTATGGATATATCCTATCATTTCCTTCATTTCTTTTTCATGTATTTCTGATCTGATCTTTATGATTTCTTTATTCTGCTAATTTTGGGTTATTTTTGTTCTTCTCTCTCTAATTGCTTTAGATGTAAGTTTAGGTTCTTTATTTGAGATGTTTTTTGTTTCTTAAAGTAGGAGTGTATTGCTATAAACTTCCCTCTTAGAACTGCTTTTGCTGCATCCCATAGGTTTGGGGTCATTATGTTTTCATTGTCATTTGTTTCTAGGTATATTTTGCTTTCCTGTTTGATTTCTTCAGTGTTCTCTTGGTTACTAAGTAGTGTATTTTTTAGCCTCCATGTGTTTTATGTTTTACAGATTTTTTTCTTGTAATTGATATCTAGTCTTATAGCATTGTGATCAGAAAAGATACTTGATACAATTTCACTTTTCTTAAATTACCAAGGCTTGACTTGTAACCCAAGATATGGTCTATCCTGGAGAATGTTCCATGAGCACTTGAGAAGAAAGTGTATTCTGTTGTTGTGGATGGAATGTCCTATAAATATCAATTAAGTCCATCTTGTGTAATGTATCATTTAAATCTTGTGTTTCCTTATTTATTTTCATTTTGGATGATCTGAGCATTGGCGAAATTGGGATGTAAAAGTCCACTACTATGATTGTGTTACTGTCGATTTCCCCTTTTATGGCTGTTAGTGTTTGCCTTATGTATTGAGGTGCTCCTGTGTTGGATGCATAAATATTTACAATTGTTATATCTTCTTGGATCCATCCCTTGGTCATTATGTAGTGTCCTTCTTTGTTTGTTGTAATAGTCTTTATTTTAAATTATATTTTGTCTGATATGAGAATTGCTACTCCAGCTTTCTTTTGATTTCCGTTTTCATTGAATATCTTTTTACATCTTCTCACTTCCAATGTGTATGTGTCCCTAGGTGTGAAGTGGGTCTCTTGTAGACAGCGTATATATTGGTCTTGTTTTTGTATCCATTCAGCCATTTTGTGTCTTTTGGTTGGAGCATTTAATCCATTTACATTTAAGGTAATTATCAATATGTATGTTCCTATTACCTTTTTCTTAATTGTTTGGGCTTTGTTATTATAGGTCTTTTCCTTCTCTTGTGTTTCCTGCCTAAAGAAGTTCCTTTAGCATTTTTTGTAGAGCTGATTTGGTTGTGCTGAATTTTCTTCACTTTTGCTTGTATGTAAAGTTTTTAATTTCTCTGTCAAATCTGAATGAGATCCTTGCTGGATAGAGTAATCTTGGTTGTAGTTTTTTCCCTTTCATCACTTTACATATATCCTGCCACTCCCTTCTGGGTTGAAGAGTTTCTGCTGAAAGATCAGCTCTTAACCTTGTATGTTATTTGTTGTTTTTCACTTGCTGCTTTTAATATTTTTTATTTCTATGTAATTTTTAATAGTTTGATTATATGTGTCTTTGCATGTTTCTCCTTGGATTTATCCTGTATGGGACTCTCTCTGCTTCCTGGACTTGATTAACTATTTCCTTACCCATATTAGGGAAGTTTTCAACTATAATCTCTTCAAATATTTTCTCAGTCCCTTTCTTTTTCTCTTCTTCCTCTGGGACCCTTATAAGTTGAATGTTCGTGTGTGTAATGTTGTCCCAGAGGTCTCTGAGACTGTCCTCAATTCTTTTCATTCTTTTTTCTTTATTCTGCTCTGCAGTAGTTATTTCCACTATTTTATCTTCCAGGTCACTTATCCATTCTTCTGCCTCAGTTATCCTGCCTTTGATCCCTTCTAGAGAATTTTAAATTTCATTTATTGTGTTGTTCATGATTGTTTGTTCGCTCTTTAGTTCTGCTAGGTCCTTGTTAAACGTTTTTTGTATTTTCTCCATTCTATTTGTAAGATTTTGGATCACCTTTACTATCATTATTATGAATTCTTTTTCAGGTAGACTGCCGATTTCCTCTTCATTTGTTAGGTCTGCTAGGTTTTTACCTTGCTCCTTCATTTGTTGTGTGTTTCTCTGTCTTCTCATTTTGCTTATCTTACTGTGTTTGGGGTCTCCTTTTCACTGGCTGCAGGTTCATAGTTCCCATTGTTTTTGGTGTCTGCAGCCAGTGGCTAAGCTTGGTTCAGTGGGTTGTGTAGCCTTCCTGGTGGAGGGGCCTAATGCCTGTGTTCTGGTGGAGGAGTCTGGATTTTGTCTTTCTGGTGGGCAGTTCCACTTCTGGTGTTGTGTTTGGGGTGTCT
Source organism: Kogia breviceps (assembly GCF_026419965.1). Taxonomy (NCBI): domain Eukaryota; kingdom Metazoa; phylum Chordata; class Mammalia; order Artiodactyla; family Physeteridae; genus Kogia; species Kogia breviceps. The sequence goes on along the minus strand of NC_081317.1, from coordinate 45,384,167 downwards.
GTGACCTTATTATGATTTTAGACAACCTCTCTGCTAATGGTTGGGGTTTTGTTCTTGTCTTGCTAGTTGTTTGGCATAGGATGTCCAGCACTATAGCTTGCAGGTCGTTGAGTGGAGCTTGTCCTTGGCTTTGAGATGTAGGTCTCTGGGAGATTTTCACCATTTGATATAATGTGGATCTGGGAGGTCTCTGGTGGACCAATGTCCTGAACTTGACTCTCCCACCTCAGAGGCACAGCCCTGACACCTGGCTGGAGCATCAAGAGCTCGTCTTCTACATGGCTCAGAAAAAAGGGGAGAAAAAAAGAAAGAAAGAAAGAAAGAAAGAAAAAGATCAAATCAAGTAAAAAAGTTATTAAAATAAAAAACAAAAAATAATTATTAAAAAAATTTTAAGTTATTTTTAAAAAGGAAAGAAAGAAATAACTGAATACCAATGATAACAAGTGCTAAAAACTATACTAAAAAGAAAAAAAAAATGGACAGACAACCTAAGGAGAAATGATAAAAGCAAAGCTATACAGCCAAAATCACACACAGAAGCATACGCATACACATTCACAAAAAGAGAAAAAGGGAAAAATATATATATATATCGTTTCTCCCAATGTCTACTTCCTCAATTTGGGATGGTTCATTTTCTATTCAGGTATTCCACAGATTCAGAGTACATCAAGTTGACTGTGGAGATGTAATCGGCTGCTGAGAGATTTCCCTTTCTCTTCCTTATTCTCACAGCTCCTGGGATTCAGCTTTGGATTTGGCCCTGCCTCTGAATGTAGGCCGCCTTAGGGCATCTGTTCTTCCCTCAGACAGGACGGGGTTAAAGGAGCAGCTGCTTTGGGGGCTCTGCCTCACTCAGGTTGTGGGGATGGAGGGGTAAGGAGTGTGGGGCAAGCCTGCAGCGGCAGAGGCTGGCATGACATTGCACCAGCCTGACTCATGTCATGTGTTCTCCTGGGGATGTTGTCCCTAGATCATGGTACCCTGGCAGTGGAGAGCTGCACAGGCTCCTGGGAGGGGAGGTGTGGATAGTGACCTGTGCTTGCACACAGGCTTCTTGGTGGCCGCAATAGCATCCTTAGTGTCTCATGCTCATCTCTGGAGTCCACGCTGATAGCTGTAGCTTATGCCCATCTCTGGAGCTCCTTTAAGTGGTGCTCTTAATCCCCTCTCCTTGCACACCAGGAAACAAAGAAGCAAGAAAGATTCTCTTGCCTCTTTGGCAGTTCCAGGCCTCTTTCCAGACTCTCTCCCAGCTAGTCGTGTTGCATTATCCCCCTTCAGGGTATGTTCATGCAGCCCACCTCAGTCCTCTCCCTGGGATCCGACTGAAGCCCAAGTTTCAGCTTCCAGCCCCCACCCATCCTGGCGGGTGAGCAGACGAGCTTCTCGGGCTGGTGAGTGCTGGTCGGCATTGATCCTCTGTGTGGGAATCTCTCCACTTAGCCCTCTGCACCCGTGTTGCTGCACTCTCCTCCATGGCTCTAAAGCTTCCCCTCCCCGCCATCCCCCATCTCTGCCCCTGAAGTGGCTTCCTAGTGTGTAGAAACCTTTCTTACTTCACAGCTCCCTCCCACTGGTGTAGGTCCTGTCCCTATTCTTTTGTGTCTGTTTTTTCTTTTTTCTTTTGACCTACCCAGGTACGTGGGGAGTTTCTGCCTTTTGGGAGGTCTGAGGTCTTCTGCCAGCATTCAGTAGGTGTTCTGTAGGAGTTTCTCCACATATAGATGTATTTCTTATGTATTTGTGGGGATGAAGGTCATCTCCATGTCTTACTCTTCCACAATCTTGAAGCTCCTCCCATTATTCTATCTTTCTGAACACTTATGTATGCATCTTCTGTATCACCTAGTCTTTTAACTTTTTAAGTGTGTTTTTATTTCAGTTATTGTATTCTACACTTCTGATTGGTTCTTTTTATATTTTTTAGCTCCTTGTTAAAACTTACACTGTGTTCACTTATTCTTTTCCCTGGTTCAGTTAGCATTCTTAATACTAATGCTTTAATTTCTTTATATCATAACTTATTCATCTGTTTTATAGTTTTTTCCCCCAGGGTTGTTTTCTTCTTGTTCTTTTATTTGAAACAAATTCTTCTGTCTTCTCATTTTCCTTAACTTTCCCTTTTTTCTATGAAATTGGGTGAAATAGTTACCTCTCCTGGTCTTGAAGAGGTATCATTATGTGGGAGCATCCCTATACTGTCTTCATGTGCCTGACAGTGTTTGTGGGAGGACTGGATCTGAGGTGAGCACAAATCACATCCTCCCCCGGAGTGAGCTGGCAGCTATCATCTTGGTAGGAGTTGGGGCTGGAGATGGAGTAGCTAGAATCCGAGCCAGGTGTGAGCCAGTGCTTCTCTTCTGCTTAGTGGTCATCACCACAGTATTGGAGATGGCGGTGGGTCCCTAGTTTTTGGAGCAGAAACACTGAGGTTTGGATCTGAGCTGGTTATGTTCATTCTAAGTGTGTGCTCCTCTCTCTCTAAGCATTGGCACCTTTGCCCCAGAGAGCAGTGATGGAGCAATAGGGCCCACAGTGAGCATCCTGTGGGGGCCAGGTGCCAACAGAGTTAGTCCTGGGACACATGTCAGTATTCTGTACTGCTCCTGATCTAGCACCTCTATGAGCACCTGGAATGGCTGCCCTCACTCTGTTAAGATGCTGTGCCAGCTCTGTTCCCACAACTGCATACTCTCCTTGGTCATGGCATTCTTTGCCCTAGTGTGGAGCTGCACCACTGAGCAAGAGGAGCCAGAGTGGGTGCTTGACTCAGGCTGTGGTGATCATGGGAAACCGACCAGAGTCCCAAGCAGTTTTAATCTGCTTCCTCCACCTTTTCTCAGGAGTAATCAAGCATGTGTATAATCTTAACAAGTGGAGTCTAGATTTCTTACAGATCCATGGTCAGTTCCACTGGATTTCAAACCAGCTAAGAGGACTTGTCCTCCTGGTGCTGGAGCCCCCAGAGCTGGGAAGCCCAATATGTGGTTCAAACAACTCAGTCCCCAGGAAGGACTATTGAGTCCATGTAATCCCCTTCTTCTTCTGTGTCCCCTCCTAGGGGTGCAGGTCCTGACCTGATTGCTTCTCTTTCCTTCCTACTGAACATTCTGTGAATATTTATTACAACCTTGGATGTATGAGTCTTTCTGCTTATTTCCCATTTGTCTGCAGTGAGGATTATCCCACATGTGGGTGTATTTTTAATGTGTTTGTGGGAGGAGATGAGCTCTGCATCCTCCGACTCTGCAACCTTGATCTCTTCTCACTATTCAGATAATTTAGTTCACCATTTTATTCATTAAACTAATTTTTAATTACTCCTTTTAGATTTTTCAGATTGACAATTTCACATATTTTAAATAATGCTAGTTCTTTCGCTTATGTTTCATTTTTTGTAATATTTTCCTACATAATTTAGAATTTTAGAATAAAAAATTAAATTTCAAGCTCTTTAACAACAAATAAATTTTCATATAAATAACATTAGTAGTATCAGAATCAACAAGTGTAATATACACACTGTTTTTAGTTTTACCTCAGTTTTTAGTTTTATTTCTTTCCCATAGCATTTGTAGAGAATGTATAAGCCAAATTAAAAATATAAACAAAATCTCAACAAATCTGAGATATATTTTTTGGCATGTCCATTGCTTCTTTTGTAAAATGAAAAGATTACATGCAAGGTCATCAATGCCTAATCAGCCTTTCATTTATATTGTTTTTTTATGGTTTGCTTTTGTTTTAATTCTGCCCTTTTATTTGTCCCTTGATTGATTTTTAAAAAGTTAATTAATATTAATTATAAAACATTTCTATTCTAAGCCCCAGTGTCAAAATTTTAAAAGAACTCTACAGGATGATATTTATTTCAGTTTGATTTTTTTCAATGCATTTTGCATATGTGTAAACTTACCACAAAAGGCTGAAATGTATAGTTTTCAAACTCCTTAGAAATCTTTGTCAGTAAAGAAAAATAAAAAAATTGTATTTAAAAAAATTTATATATTTAGCAAATTGTTGAGTATTTTAAAAATTTTTTTCCATAACTTCATTTTTAAATACTTTTCTACTACAACATGCTACTAGTAGTCTGCCAAAAGAAAAAGAAGAATATGTGCCAAATTTTCTTTATATTACTAGGATTATTATTCAGAATTTCCAGAGAGATAAAACCAATAGGATGTCTCTTCTTCTCTCACTCAGAGAGAAAGATTTATTATAAGGAGTTGGCTCATGTGGTTATGGAGGTTTACAAGTCCCAAAAACTGCAGTTGGCAAGCTGCAGGCCTAGGAGAGCCACAGTATTGTTCAAGTTGGAAGCCTAGTGGCCTCAAGACCCAGGAGGAGCTGATGTTTCAGTTCAAATCTGAAG